>NC_139031.1:84597304-85114565 GCF_964662115.1 Mustela nivalis
AGTGATTCTCAAGTGTCTTTGTCCCAGGCAGAATTGCACCGCCCTTACCAGGGACTGGGCTGAGTAATCCACTCAGGTTTGCTTTCAGGAGCTTTTGTTCACTGAGCGCTTTCCATAGAGTTCCAGAGGACAGGAATACAAATGGTATCCTCCTGGTCTCCGGCCCGGAGGAGCCGAGAGCCTGGGGCCCCACTCCTCAGTGCGCCCTCAGAGAACAGCACCCAGTAACTCCATCTGCCTGACCTCCAGCCGCGCTCCAAGCTCACCCAGCCTGCGACTGGTTCAAGGTAACCCTGAGCTGTGAGCTTACTGTCGGCTCTGTCTCTGTAGCCAGCTTTCCCGTTCCAATACCCGCAAGATCTGCGACACTCAGATACCCCCGATCCTTCTGTGACCCTGCGGGACCTGAGGCCACGCTGACTCCACGTGGGCTTCACCCCTGGTTTAGCCTCTGGAGTGATGTCCCTCAGCGGAACAGACTTTTAAAAGTCCTGAATTTTGTGCTCCGTTGCTCCGCCGCTTTCCGGGAGCCAGCCTTTCCCCCCAGGGTCTATCTTCCCGTCACTTTGGATTCACTTCTCCGCCAGTCCTACCTTTCAGAAAGTGGTTGTTTTTCTGTTTCTAGAATTGCTGTTCTGCTTCTCTTCGATCTGCCGATGGATTTGCAGGTGTTCGCAATCTTTAGATAAGCTATCTAGCTAATCTCCTGCTAGCTGAAGTAGTCTCAGCCTGCTACTTCTCTGCCATCTTGACTCCTCCCTGGACTTTTTTTCTTAATCCAGCACCAAAGTATGCTGTGAGCATCTATTTCTTTTCTTTTTCTTTTTTTTTTTCTTTTTAGGTTTTATTTATTTATTTATTTATTTGACAGAAAGAGAGAGAGAATGAGCACAAGCAGGGGGAGGCAGAGGGGCAGAGGCAGAGGGAAAAGCAGACTCCCCCGAACAGAAGCTGGATGTGGGCTCAATCCCAGGACCCTGAGATCATGACCTGAGCTGAAGGCAGACGCTTAACCAACTGAGCCTCCCAGATGCCCCAAGCATACATTTGTTTTCAACCCAGATCCAAATTTCCTGCAGTCAGAGGGACAAACTAATGATTCCTCATAGAGAGACTATGGCTATAATAGTTGTTGGATGTTGGGGATTTCAGGTGCTGCTTCTCTAGAAATTGTGTCATGAAGGAAAAAAAACAGAGATGGCAGTGTGTTCTCTGCCCTGGGAGCACTGTGCCTCTGTCCAGCCACAGTTGTCATTTACAGCATACGAAACACAGCAAATCTAAACCACAGCCAGAGAGAGGGCATTTGCCCATTGTCCCAGTGATCTATGCTATGGTAGCAAACTATCCCAAAACTCTGTGGCTTAAAACTGTATGAAAGCTTTGTTGGAAAAACTCACACCCTTTAAGATTGCTACTGACAACCACTTTTTTCTTAAGGATTTTATTTTTTATTTGACAGAGAAAACAAGAGAGCACAAGCAGTGGGAACTGTAGAGGGAGAGGGAGAAGCAGGCTCTCCACTGAGCAGGGAGCCAGATGTGAGACTTCATTCCAGGATCCTGGGATCATAACCTGAGCAGAAGGCAGATGCTGAACCGACTAAGCCACACAGGCATCCCTGACAACCACTTTTATTATATCCCACAATTGTGTGGATCAGCAATTCACATGAAGCAATTCTTCTCTTCCATGTAGCATCTACTAGGGTCACTCGATGGTGTTCAGCAGGTGGCTGAATGACATGGAGGGCCCAAGATGACATCACTCCTATGAATCGAAGGCTGGAGAGCTGGGTTCAGCTGGGCCTCCCTCACCCTCCATGTGCTACCAAGGCCTCTCCCATGTGGTCACTCCAGCAGAGGAATCAGAAACTGTCTTCAAAAAATGTTCAAGATCAATTTTTTGATCCAAATCACAGGGCAAATCCAAACCACAGTGAGATGTCACCTCATACCCATTAGGATGGCTACTGTTACATTATAAAAATTCAACTGAGTACATCTTAAAGACTTGATTGGCTTTATTAATCAATTAATGAGTTGGGCCATATTCATCTAGCCAGAGGGGAGTTCCAAAGTGGTACAGAAAAGAAAAGTTTTTTAAAGGTAGGGAGCAGAAAAAAAGAAATTACTAGCTAAGAATCCATTGTTTTAGGCACAGTCACCCTCCTGAGGGGAATGGAAAGGATCTATCGGTAAGTTTCCTTCTGTGGACCTGGTAATTTGCAAGTTGACCGATTAAAGGTTAAAACTGTAGTTAGGTTGGGGCTCCTGGCTGGCTCAATTGGTGGAATGTGAGACTTTTGACCTTGGGGAGTGGGTTCAAGCCCCACCTTGGGTGTAGAGGTCACTTAAAAATAAAATATAATTTAAAAAAATTGCAGTTAAGTTAAGGATGAAGTCTTGGTTTACTGAGGGAACTTGGGTAGCTCGGTGGGTAAAGTGTCTGCCCTCAACTTAGATTATGATCTCGGGGCTCTGGGATCAAGCCCCATGTCAGGCTCCCTGTTCAGCGAGGAGTCTGCTTCTCCCTCTTTCCCCACTTGTGTTCTCTCTCTCTTTCTCAAATAAATACGTAAGATATTTTTTTAAGAAGTCTTGGTTTACTGACTTTCAGTTAACCTAACTGACACCATTTTGGGCCTGTAGTTTTATTTTTAACACTATTATCCCCCTGAAGAAAGAGAAAATAAGTGTCAGAAAAACAGGAAGAAATTGAAACCTTTGTGCAGCATTAGTATGGTTGTAAGATGGTGCAACAGTATGGGGGTTCCTCAAAGGATTAAAAGTAGAATTACCATACAATCCAGCAATCCCACTTCTGGGTATAGATCCAAAAGAATTGAGAGCAGGGTCTTGAAGAGGTATTTACATACTCGTGTTTATCACACTATAACCAGAAACTGGGTTTGCCTCTTGATGGGTGCTAAGCCAAAAGACACAACCACATGAAAGAGTAGAAAAGGAAGGATTTCACTTGAAACAAGTAAGAACAGCAGGGATATTTCCCAAAGCAGCATCTCCCTGAACAACACTGGAGCAGTTTTAAGCTCAGGCTCACACATATTCATGGGAGGGCTGGGCCAAGGAGTGTTCTATACAGACTTGGGGCAAAAGTCTTTGTAAGTTAACAATGTCCAGGTTCTAGCTAATAGAAGTCATGAGGCCGGCAAGGGTCAGCATCAGTCAGTCTCTAGTTCCAATTAGTCCAGTGTTCAAGTGCTCAAACTAGCTTATATCCTGCAAAAACAACTCAAGAATGTGTGTGAGGTCAATTTTTCCTTTCGAAACAACACTGAGAGTTCTACCACTGAATTCTCGTCTCTGATATGGTTAGGCCTCCATCCAGGCCTGTCGTGGCTGTTTGTTTTTACATTCTTCTCTTCCCTTAAAATCATCAGTTAGTGAAGTCTCTTTTTCTACAGTTTTCACATACCCCAGGAAGTTCTGCAAGATATGAGCTTGGGCGAGTAGTGCTGCTCAGGCACTGATCACAAAACACCTGGGTTCCTACAGTGACTTTTCTTATGTCAAGAAAACATCAGGGAGGGACGCCTGGGTGGCTCAGTCGATTAAGCTGCTGCCTTTGGCTCAGGTCATGATCCCAGGATCCTGGTATCGAGTCCTGCATGGGGCTCCTTGCTCGGCAGGGAGCCTTCTCTCTTCGCCTCTGCCTGCTTGTACGCTCTCTCTCATTCTCGTTATCTGACAAATAAATAAAATCTTTAAAAAAAAAAAAAAAGAAGAAAAGAAAAGAAAACATCAGGGAGCAAGAATTCCTGTCCCCTCAAAGGTCCTTCTAGCTGGACTAAAAATCAAATTGCCATGTGACAGATTAACAGGAGAAAATCAAATTTAATAGGTGTACGCCAGGGGAATGCACATAGACATGGAAATTCCAAAGATAGGCAAAATGGGGTGAAGATGTCTTTCTGGGGGTAGAGGCCCAGAACATCAGAGGAACGCATACACGGTGAGAAGAGCAAATGTTTGGTAACTAGATATTTGCCCTTCCATACGGATGGGTCACTCACATAAAACTGATGTGTGTTAATAACTCTTACTCTGGGAAAGACTCCCAATTTAGATTCTTCTCGGTGGTTAAGGGAGGTTTCTCTTGAGCCGGTGTAATTATAGGAAGACAAATACCCTCTGACCCCACTCCCAGGAGCCATTTCAAGTTGTCCAACTGGTAGACACAGAAGGAATGGCAGTTACTGCGGAATGGGGGAAGGGAGAAGAGAGGAGTGTTGTTTCAGGGATATGAAGTTTTAGATTTGCAAGATGGCGAAGTTCTGGAGATTTGTCTCACAACAATGTGAATATAGTAAACACTCCTGAATTGTGTAATACCTCAAAGTGATGGTTAGATGGTGAATTTCATTTTATTTTATGTGTTTTTCTGCCACAACAACAACAAAAATAAACTGCCAATACTTTTTTTTCCTTTTTTAATCTATTTGTTTATTTTAGAGACAGAAAGAGAGCTGGGGGGCGGTGGTGCAGAGGGAGAGAATCTCAGATGTCCTGCTGAGCGGAGAGTTGGAGCTCTCAGGGTTCTATCTCACAACCAATGGGATCATGACGTGAGCTGAAATCACCCGTCGGAGGCTCAAAAGACTGAGTCATCCAGACGCCCCTGCCAGTTCTCTTAAAGCCCAGATTCAAAGGGAGAGGAACAGAGCCCCACCCCCATCCCTCCATGCCCCCCTAACCCCAAAAAGAAGAATGCTAAAAAATCTGCAGCCACCTTTACTGTGCTTTGCCCACCGTGGGGCACATCCTGTTGAGAGCACCTGGGGGCACAGAGGGCGAGGCTTTATTTCCAGGTGCCTGTTTCAGCCTCCCGGAGAGGAAGGATGTCGGGAGGCCCCAGGAGAGGTGGGCGTGGTTTGAAACAATGGAGTGGGAAGAAATGGCCAAGCTTGTACAGCCAATGAGAGAAAATGGACTGGACCGCCTCCCTTCCTCATTTTCCCAGCAAAGATTCAGCGAGCCATTCTGCTGAAAGCCTGACCGCTCCCACCCCAAGCATTTTCCTCCCTAAGATGCCTGCCCCCTCCCCCAGCTATCCCGACAGTGGGGGGCTGCGGGCCCTAACTGAATAGGTTGATTGGAACAAGGAGCAGAAGCAGACCACAGGAGACCTTGCAAGGTCCGCAAACACAGGGAAAATTCAGACACGCAGCGTTTAGATAGTCTGGACAATGTGGACATTATAAACGCCAATCTCCTGAGCAGTGACTCAAAGGACAGCTTCGTGAATTTGCAAAGAGCCCTTTAGAAACGGGGCGACTCAGAGCCCGGTGATGTGTTACAAGGACAAACCCTAGTGAACAAAGATCCAAAGCAGTGTTGAATGACTTATTTATTCAGTCCTGCTCTGTGCAGATCTGGGAGGATATGACATCTTTTAAATTGCCTCCCCTGAGCTATGCAATAGCCACAGTGCATGGGAAATGCAAGCAAAAGTTTGGAAAAGAAACCATGTTTTAGGAAGCGGACATCACAGTGTAACCAGAGGAGGGCTTCCCCACCACTCTGCAGACCGCCTGGGTAGCCGGGTCCCTGGCCTGGAGAAATGACGGCCACATCCGGAAAGGAAAACCGGCCTTTTCAACTCCTCCACCCGCTGGCTTCCCAAATCTGTGTGCAGGCCCGCCCTTCCCAAGCCTCAGGTGGGAGATTTCTCACCATGTTTGCTATTTAAGCCATCCTGGGGGCATTCTTCTTTTGCTGCTCCTGGCAAAGTGTTTTCCTGATATTGTGTGGGGAGTGTTTGTGTTCCAATCACCACCAGCGGGAGCAGGCTGGTTGTTTTCAGCCTTGAAGTCTGCAGGATTCTCAAATACCCTGGGACTCCTGTTGAATCGTGGTATCATGCACTAGGAAGAAAAAATTTGGTGTTTGTAATGTCTGAGGAACAGAGACTTTAAGCAGAGATATTCCCAGGAGGCCCTCGCTAGAGAATGAGTGCCTCCTTCAGTCTTGGACCCTAGGAGCCTCCCTGGTGCCACCCAAGTCCAGCCTCGCTCTCCGGCTGCTCTCATTTCCCATTCACTTCGTGGCTCCCCACCCGGCCTTGACACTGCAGGTGGGGAGTGCAGTTCCAGGGCTAACCAAGTCAACAAAGAAGAGACCTTGAAGAGGGAAGGGTCGAATAATCAACAGTGAGGTCAGTCAGGGATCCAGTGAGGGGTCTGGTCACATGGAGGGAATGGGTGATCCAAGATGGCAGCAGATCCAAGAAGGATTGGTGGTGACTGACCCACCCTGGGCAGCCGCTAACTGGGTTAGACCCCCCAGTGGTGGAGTGTGAACAGGAACCGTGTGAGATTGGCCCCAGATGTTCTCTTCCTACAAGAAGGCTCAGGACTTTACAGGGAGATGTCCCCCCCCCCCGCCCCAGAAAGCTCCTTTCTCCTCCTCAGGCTTGGGTGTCAGTGCTGGGGGGCGGAGGGGGCTGATCAAAAGCCCTGGCACCCCTGTGTGTTCTCTTCCTAGCCCACTGTGATGTCGTAAAGCCAAATCAGGTAGCTTAGAGCCAGGGAAAAAGAGAGTGGGAGTTTCAGGTTCCTGGATGCCAATCAATGGTTCACACCAAAGCATGCTTTTCTGTCATGAAACTGGGGGTGTATTTATTTGTGGATGTCCAGAAAATGAGGGCTACCTTCTTGCCTCCCTCTGCCCCTGCATCACCCACATAGGGCCTGGCACTTCCACATACTACCTTCTCTTCCCATGTGCATACCTACCTTTTCAGAACTCATTCCCCTCTTCTGCTTCATGTCTTTATAAACAGCACCCATTCCTCCCTCTCCCCCACCCCAGCTGACACCTTTCATGGATCTTACTGGAAAACCTGGACATTTTGCTCTGTGCATTTGAAATAGAAGAATATTTGGAGAAAAATAGAAAAAAATTAGAGCACTAAAATCGTAGACACACAAACTTGACTTTGGATTCCATCTAGCAAGACCAGCTCCTGGGCAGCAGAGCAGAGAGCACTCAAGGTTCAGAAGCACCTATAGCTGCATGTAAAACCCGTGGGTGGCCTTTGTTGCTTTTAATAATATCCGAAGAAAGCATTCCCTTCCATAGGGCTTCTACCAGCATGATGCAATCTCAGAGAATCACTACAGATTAATCATCATTAGGACAAGATCCTATTTCAATTATCCCCTGTGTCGTCCGGGTACATCAAAGCAACTGAGTTCTCTTGCTGAGAGAATTTCATTGGAACCATAATGTGCATAAGATATCTTAAAGTGTTTTAAAGTGTACCGGAAAACAACAAGGGGATAAGTGCTCGAAAGGACAGAATCTTCCAAAGGTTTCTCTAGCCCTCATTCAGAAACCATAATCTTATCTTGTGATGTGGAATGAGGACTATAACTGAATAATGGACCGGTTGTTTTATTATCATATTTGTTTCTAAGTACTCTGTGATGGAAACAGCCCAGCAGGCTATTTCTTTCAGCCCAAATTTGGCCAGCTAGATGCATTTACCCATCTTCACAACATACAAGGGACCCTTAAGCCCTGGTTAGCAGTGCCGAAGTATATGGAGATCGTCCAGAGAAAGAAATCAATCGTACTATTTGTAGTCGTCCTTTCAATATAGGGAATAGTCTCTAATAGTGGGCTGGACAAAAGAAAAAGCAGGTTATCCCCTGAGAATTTGTTCTAAAGAAAGAAGTTGAAAGAACAAACAGCTTTCTATGCCAAGATACTTTTCTTGATAACAAAAAAAAGGGGGGGGGGGCGGACCTACCTACCATCTGCCAGTGGTCAAACAGTTGAGAATGGGATACTGAGCGTGGAATGAAAAGAATGATATTGGAATGGAATATTCTGCAGCTCTTAGAAACTGACGTTGGTGGGGCATCTCACTGGCTCAGTTGATAGAGCATGCAACTCTTGATCTCGAGGTTGTGAGTTCGAGCCCCATGTTGGGTGTAGAAATTACTTCAAAATAAAAAAAATCATTAATAAAAAGAGAAGGAAATTGAAGGTGATGATACAGAGTGGAAATGTAGAAAATTGTTTTTAAGATGTTAAAAATGTCAGCTATACTGTGATTCCAACTGTATAAGATAAAGGGCACATTTGGATACGGAACGGAAAGATATATGGGAAAAAAGCGGTGTCTCCTTTGCAGCTGTTACAATGTTGATTGCATAATAAATAACACCTGGAAAGAAAAGGAAACCGCTCAAGTGAGACATTTTCTGTGCCAGGCAGAAAAATTGTTGATGCTTGGGATCATTTCACATTCTTCCTTGCTCCTTCAAAGCAGCCTGTAATCTTCACCCAGATTTGGGGAACACACATTTCTGGGTGATGGGGGTTCTCCTTGCCAGAAGACTGTGTGGCATTTGGTTATGGAACAGGTGCCTCAAACTTTCAGGCTTCTTTAAAATAAATCTAAAGTGCATTCGAACCATGTGCTGGTGTGGTTTTTCTGTGACAGCTACGCACAAAAATCTTGCTGACAGAAAATGATGCATTTTTTTTCTTTCTTTCTTTCTCTCTTTCTCTTTCTCCTTCTCCCCTGTCCCCCCTTTCTGCAGTTCTGCTAAGCCAATATTCTCTAGAATGAGCACAAAACAAATCAAATAACAGCTAAACAAATCGAATAAGAGCTTTTGTACATCAACATCAAGAAGGAGGACTTGAGAGAAATCAGAGTACAGAGACAGATCTGGACAAGAGTGAACCGTCTACTTGTCAAAGCACCTTCTAAATCTGGACCGGCAGAGATGGCAGTGATTTTCTGGAAGGAGATGTGATAATGGATTAAACACCAGCTCATGGGAAGATATCGTCGAATAAGATCAGATCACATTCATGAGAAGTCACATTCAGGAAATATTTTAAGAGAAAGGAATATAAATGTGCTAGAATTAACATGTAAAATATATATGTACTGAGGTTTGTAAGCTGTCCTTTTTTAATCAAACTAAAAACAAAAAGCTTTAATCTTTCAACCTTCTTTTAAAAAAAGGCAGTCAATCCTAAATTATTCCTATCTCAATAGCCAAGAGGCTGATCAAGCGTCATTTACAGAGGAAGGCAGCTTAGGAAAATGCCTCAGCGTATTTTCTCAGGAGCCGTGATCTTTGGTTCCCCATCTCTGCCGTGCGTTTATTTCACTGTGTAATTAGTAAAACCACTCAGTTCAGAGATGTAACACTTCAAACTTTTTACAGAGTCTGTGTTCAGTTTAATCTGTCTGTACAAGTTATTACTGAGAAAGTGATTTCTGACATATACTAGAACTCCATCAAGCTGTATATTACAGGAAGTACATCTTTACATCATAGGTCTCTGAGCAACCTAGCTATCCCTATCTTTCAGGAAACAGCATCAGGGAACTCTGAAAAATATAGAAAGCTCATTTTCACCTTGGATGCTCACATGTAATATATAGGCTGCTATCAAATAAACACTTTTTTTCTAATTCTCCCTAGTAAATGCATAAGAATTTAATATACTTTATAAGTAGGCATCTAAAAGCTCTCCTTTTTTTCCCCCTCTATTTCTTTGCTGTACTTGTCATCAGAAATCCATAGCCTTTCTTTTCCTTACTAACAGGTCTCATTTTTGTTTAAAAAAAAAAAAAAATTGTTCCATTAAGCCTATTTCTAAATGATAGTAAGTGGTACTAACAAAATAAATAATAATTTAATAGCCTTAGAAATAAATGAATATATACTTATACAGGTCAAGAAACTTGGTAGGAGTAAGTTGCCTGTTTGTTTACTAATGTTGGTTTCGAGAATACTCAGATTTCTTTGAGTTGGTTGATATTTGGAAGTAGTTCCAACTGGTCAGTTGTCTTCAACAGTCTTTTGCTCCCAGGCTTCCCCCACCATAACCCTCATCACATATCTGGCCAATATGCAGAAAAATATGTAATACTGTAGTGAGCCAACTTCTTGAGAATGGGCACAAACTAAAATGTACATGCCAGAGGGGTAATCAGTGTGAGCCACACCATGCTCCATACCCGAGTAAAACATGGACACGTAGAATGCCTTCATTTTTAAACTCAAAATTAAGATTGAATTAGCATACATCCCTGTAACGCCAGAGGGAGGATAAGACAGGAAGTGATACAGATAGGAGCTGATTTCTTGTTCCCTGTCTCTCTACAGACAATACTCCCATTTTTGCCAAATGTTTCTGGTACGAGCTATCTTTTCACCCTAAATGAGATTATGTTTTAAATGGCTAAGAATATATTACAGGTATTCTCAAATGAGTGAACCCCAAATCACAAAGATGTGGGTTTTCTAAAGAACCAGATTAAGGAAATACTTACTATCTCTAAAGGATTAGCCATTCTGGGAGTTACCTGTTACAGTAAATATTAGCTCTCCCCCTGCATTCCAAACACCCTCCTTACGAAACTTAATTACACACAACTTTTCAAGAATTCATCTTTTATTTAAAGGGAGGTACCTCTCTATCTACCAGAATATTAGAAAGTGTCAGTTTTCTCTAATCCGTGTAAATTACAGATTCCACTGGGAGCCCTCCATCATGGATAGTGATGTTTACGAAAACGAAGAAGTGCTTCCTATCCACATGCAAATGTTTTGTAAAATTTTTTTCTGTAAGACCTAAGTGTAATTTAGCATACCACAGTGCTCTGAGGAGGGTCATCGATGATGTACCATTTGTACATAGGTAATACACCTGTAAATCACTAAGTGTTAAGAAGTATGTTTTTATCTTTTTAAAAAAAAAAATGTGACTCCCTTTCTCATTCTGTTCCGTTGTATTGCGTCCAAAAAGTTGTGTGTAATTTTTTTAAGGTCCAGGAAATGTAAAGAAATTTGTTGGAATATCTGAATTTCTGTAAAAAGTAAAAATAAAAATAAGATTTTGTTATTTAAACGAGGGCTTGGTGATGTGGCACATACATTCACCGCATTCAGTGTCTTCGTCTGGTGAGCCAGTGACAACACCATGATTTGACCAAATCAGCTATAATTCAGAAAAACTCCTTTGTGCGGGGCCCCTGGGTGGTTCTGTCGGTGAAGTGTCCAACTCTTGATTTCAGCTCAGGTTGTGATCTCAGGGTGGAGAGATCCAGCCCTGCGTCGGGCTCCACACTGAGTGTGGAAGTTGCTTGAGATCCTCTCCCTCTGACTCTTCCCCACACACTTGCATGTGCACACATGCGTGCACGTGCGCTCTCTCTCTCTAATAGCAAAAAAAAAAATTAAAAAGAAAGAAAAAAAATCTCCTTTCTGTCAGATTCCATAATGTTCACCAATAGCAGACATTTATTAGGTAGGCAGGACCCTCATTTAGAAGGCATGATTAACGTCCCCAGACCTGGGGCGGCCTGGGTGGCTCAGTTATTAAGCATCTGCCTTCTGCTCCAGTCATGATCCCAGTGTCCTGAGATCAAGACCCGCATCAGGCTCCCTGCTTGGCAGGAAGCCTGCTTCTCCCTCTCCCACTTGCCCTGCTTGTGTTCCCTCTCTCGATGTCTCTCTCTCTGTCAAATAAATAAAAATCTTTTTAAAAATCCCCAAACCTCTTCTAGCTGGCATAGACATACCTAAAACTGAATGTTCATATACTCAGCAGAATGAAATCAGCAAGTAACCAGCCAGATTGCTTAAGTAAAACTTGACCTGAAATGCTCAATTAATTGCTCAGTGTCCACTCGGCAAACTGAAAACAGCCATCCGCTCCTCGGCCATGAGCAAGCCTTTCCCAGCTATTCATGTTGAGTGTGTGCTGTCTAGGTGGGCTCCGGTGCCCCCTCTGTCACTCACTATAGGATTCTGAACACCTCTCAGCCTCAGTGTCCTTATCTATAAAATGGATGCAAGTAATAATATCTGGCCCCACCGTGTTGTGAGGATATACATTAAGTTAGAGCATTTTTATGCCTCACTGGTCAGAGATATTCAATGAATGTGAATTCCTTACCCTCTTCCACATTCACGACATTCAAGACCTAGAAGAAAAGAAACACATAACATGGTTTCTGCTTTCAAAATACTGAGGATAGGGATGCCTGGGTAGCTCAGTCGTTAGGCATCTGCCTTTGGCTCGGGTCATGGTACCAGGGTCCTGGGATCGAGTCCTACATCAGGCTGTCTGCTCAGCGGGAAGCCTGCCTCTGCCTCTCCCTCTCCCACTCCCCCTGCTTGTGTTCCCTCTCTCGCTGTGTCTCTCACTGTCAAATAAATAAAATCTATAAATACTGAGGATAATTAGAGTGACATCAGCAGGGATTGAAAAATCAGATGCCTAGAGCAGCCAGGTAGATATGTGAACTAACACAGCAAAACAAGACAGGGCAGGGAGTAACAGGGACTGTGGAGCACTAGGAAGCCCAGGTCCCATCTAAAAAGAATAAATAGCTAATACTCAGTTCTCGTCATTCAATCAATAAACGTGTGTGCCAGGAACTGTTCTAAATCCTGAGAAGATGATGGTAAACCAGACAAGCAAGATCCCTGCTCTTAGAGGTCTTAGGTTCTAGTAGGAAAAGAGACCATTGGCAGGGAAATGTCAGCCAAGAATAGGTGCCCTCGAGAGAATGAGAACATGATGATGTGAGGGAGACAGGGAGAGGCTGATCAAGGAAAGCAGCTGTGAAAACATGGCATTTAAAGTGAGATGGGGGGTGGCACCTGGGTGGCCCTGTCGGTTGGGTGGCTGACTCTTGATTTCAGCTCAGGTCACAATCTCAGGGTCATGGGGTTGAGCCCCGTGTCAGGCTCTGCGCTGGGTGTGGAGTCCTCTTGGGATTTTCTCCCTCTTCTTTTGCCCCTCCCCCAGCTCCCTAAATAAATAAATAAACAAACAAATAAACACAGTCTTCCAAAAAAATAAAAATAAGGTGAGATCGGAAGAAAGGGGGGAGGTCCCATGCCACACAGGGGGAGCCACAAGTCAGAGGCTCTGAAGTAGGAATAAGGTCACTAGGCTTGAGACACAATCCGGCGACAGTGGCCGGTGACTGGAGCTGAACCATGAATGAGGTAGGCCAGGAGGGCTGGTGCTGTTGTTAAGGGTGAGGCAAAGCTGTGGAAAGCGATGCAAGCTACTTTATGATTTTAAAGATTACTCTTGGCTTCTGCATCTAGCAGTATACACTAGATGCTCTGAAAAGCCTTCTTTACATAATACTCCCAGGACTTGGAAAAACGACAATGAGCTTATTTTTAATACACAGCTTAGGTTGCAAGAAAGTTAGAGAAATCCCAAAGGCATTTAAAAAAGAAGAGTAAACTGAAAACTGAGCGTGAAGTGGAAGCCAGTGCAGAAACTGGGACTGCCGGAAGGTGGGAGGTGGGAGGCTGAGCCTTGGGCCACTGAAAGTGGATGAGCTGAACTTGAGAGTCCCGCCTGAAAGCAGAGCACTTGAGAAAGGCTGCCACCTCCAGACCAGTGCAGCATGGGAACGATGTTCATGCTAGCAAACAAAAGAAGTCTTGTCAAAAATTAAGTCTTCTCATTAGCTCTAGATGGATTTGCTGTGGACAGCGGGGTAGAAAGAAAAAGAATAGTTACTCTCGGAAATGTTTAACCCATGGATATGCACCCCCCCCCAATCTGGAATGCAATCTTACACTCTTAAAAAACAAGAAATTAAAGAAATTGCCAGAGCCCTGGTAGCTGGCAAATTCAAATATACACCATTTTGAAAAAAAAACCAAATATACACCATTTTGGAAAGAAAGCATCTTTGTAACATAGGTCTCACCAATTCAGCTCAACAAAGTATGTGTTCACAATTTGTAAGTTACTACACATATGAATAAGCCACAAGAGAGAATCAGCAGAAATCACGAATGACAGACTTACTGCCTCATAGATTTTAGATATTGCAATTACCAGACCCAGTATATAAAATAATCATGTCTTATATGTAAAAGAAATAAAGATGGTATCTACTTGAAAAATATAAAGAAGCCAATAGATATAATCAGTTAGACTTGAAAAGAAACAAAAAAGTCTTAGAATTAAAAAATATCATCATTGAAATTTAAAATATGGTGTATCATTTAAATATAAACTAGGTGTAACAAAAGAGAGAACTTGTCAACTAGAAGACAGATCTAAAGAAATCACCCAGAATGTAATACAGAAAGCCAAGACTAGAATATGAAAAGCAGTTCAGCAACAGAGAAGATATATATGTCTAATCAGAAAATATATATGTCTAATTCTAGTAGGAGAACCAGAAAAAGGGAAAGACAATATTTGAGTAGAAATTGGCTGAAATGTTTCCATTAATGATAAAAGGTATAAATCCACACATAGGAAGCACAATAGTCATCACCCAAGATAAATAAAAAGTAAATTCAAACATGACAGTAAAGTGTAGACGGAAGAAAGAGAAAGGACCATGAAAGTAACCAAAGAGAAATGTCATACCACCTACAAAGGAATCATTTCTAAACTGATCATAAATTCCAGAGACATGGGGTGCCTGGGTGGCTCAGTGGTTAAAGTCTCTGCCTTTGACCCAGGTCATGATCTCAGGGTTCTGGGATCAAGTCCAGCATCAGGCTCTCTGCTCAGCAGGGAGCCTGCTCCGCCCCCCACCCCTGCCGCCTGCCTCTCTGCCTACTTGTGATCTCTCTATCTGTCAAATAAATTTTTAAAATCTTAAAAAGAAATCCAGAGACATTAGCATATATACACAAAGTGCCAAAGTAAAATAACTCTATCTAAAATTGTGTTTCAGCAAAAGTTGTCGAAGACCAAAAACAAAATACAGTCATCTTGAGATGAACAAAGCTAAGAGGATTACCAGCAATAAAGCTACACCGAAGGAATTTCTAAAAACGAACCTAGAAGTAAAGGTCAAGATGCAAAAAAAGAGTAGAGAGCAAAGAATTTGGTATGTAGGTAGGTAGGTAGGTAGGTAGCATTGTACAAAATAATAATAAAACATCTAATTTACAGAATTTTTAAAAATGACAACTAAAATACTGGATAACCATACCATGTCAGTTGAGAGAGTTTAAGGCATTTATGTTAATTGGAAAGAGAGTTAAGATACAGATTAATAAGTCATAACTAGCAATTGGTTATTTTTTTTTAAAGATTTTATTTATTTATTTGACAGACAGAGATCACAAGTAGGCAGAGAGGCAGGCAGAGAGAGAGGGGGAAGCAGGTTCCCCGCTGTGCAGAGAGCCCGATGCAGGGCTCGATCCCAGGACCCTGAGATCAGGACCTGAACTCAAGGCAGAGGCTTAAACCAATGAGCCACCCAGGTGCCCCAAATTGGTTATTTATAAAGGGCCAGGTATACGTAACAATTCGTTTAGCCCTCATACCAACCTTATAAGTTAGATACTGTTGTTATCCTCAGCTCACAGATGAAGAGACTGTGGCACAGAAGGTTTAAATAATTTACCCAAGGTCACACAGCTATTGAGCAAAGGCATGGACTTGGCGCAATTCCTCCATCCATCCTTTGGAGCGTATGAAGCTCACATTTGGTGGCTGCCGGGGACCAAGTCCCAGCCCAGGCCAATAGAGTGGTAGCCACTGGCCTGACCACTGCTGCTGCAGGATTTGTAGCCACTGTGTTTGGCCAGTCACGAACCAGATGGAGCCCCAAATAAAACAGTTGTTTCAGTCTCCCAAAATCTGCCTTCCGCGGTGGCTATCATGTTGGGGGGGGGCGTGGGTTTGAACCCAAAATGACAAAACAAGAAGCAGTGTTATTACTAGGCAAAAGTCCTCCTGCCGAGAAAGGGAAAATAAGAGTTGCTCATCAATGAAGTATGCTTTTAAATCACCCAGACAAGGGAGGATCTCCTTATATGGCAGCCAAAATCCATAAAGCTAAAGATTTATTAGAAGGTGAAGCTAAGAAATGAAGTAAATGTGTGATGAATTCTAAGTTCTTGTTGGTTTATGCATACGAGTGGCAGCTTTTTGTAATAAAATGCCCCAAAGCTACAAAAGAAAAGTGTAGGAAAAGGAGAAAAAATAAAAAGCACAATGTAAGGGGCACCCCTAGGTGGCTCAGTGGGTTAAGGCTCTGCCTTCGGCTCAGGTCATGATCTCAGGGTCCTGGGATCCAGCCCCACATCGGGCTCCTTGCTCAGTGGGGAGCCTGCTTCCTCCTCTCTCTCTCTCTGCCTGCCTCTCTGCCTACTTGTGATCTCTGTCTGTCAAATAAATAAATAAGTAAATCTTTAAAAAAAAAAAAGACATGATGTAAGATAGAAGAAATAAAACTAAATCAGACAACAAAATAAATAAATGTAGGTTAAGCTTGTCAGTTAAAACAAATTGTTGACATTGGAGTTTTAAAAACCCATCAGTATGCAGCTTATTCATACAGGGGCTCCTGACTGGCTCAGTTGGTTAAGCAGTCTGACTCTTGATTTCAGCTCAGGTCAGGATCTCAGGGTCCTAGGATGAAGCCCCGAGTCAGTCCCTGCACTCAGCAGGGGTCAGCTTGGGGGTTCGCTCTCTCTCCCTCACCTTCTGCCCCTCCCCCCATGAGGGCATGTGCTCTCTCTCTCTCTCTCAAATGAATAAATAACTCTTTTTTAAAAAGAGAGATATAGGGGTGCCTGGGTGGCTCAGTGGGTTAAGCCTCTGCCTTCGGCTCAGATCACAATCCCAGGGTCCTGGGATCAAGCCCCACATTGGGCTCTCTGCTCAGTGAGGAGCCTGATTCCCTTCCTCTCTCTCTGCCTGTCTCTCTGCCTACTTGTGATCTCTGCCTGTCAAATAAAATAAAATTAAATTAAAAAACCTTTTAAAAAAATAAAAATTAAATTTAAAAAGATATATAAAACATGACGCAGAAAAAATGAAAATAAAAGAATAGAAAAATATACAGTAGACAAATACGAACCAAAAGAAAGCTATCTTAATAGCAAACCAAAAAATAAAGAATGAAAAATATTTTCAACAATCAAAACAATCCCTACACAATGGTGAGAGTCTCAACTCACCGACAAAATAGTAGAATTCTAAACTTGTGTGCATTTAATAAGATAGCTTCAAAATGTGTATAGCAGAAATGAAAGAATTACAAGGAGAAATAGACAAATCTGTTATCATAAAGAGAGATTTTAACGTATTTTTTGCAAATTATTAGTAGATACCTGGAAAATGATAAAACTGCTACATAGCATATCTTGTTTTAATGTCACTTCTATTAAACTCTGTGTACCTTACGTGTTATAACTCAATTTTTTTTAAATGTTAGTCACCTACAAAGAAAACTATCAGATTTTCAGTGAACTGATTATTTATTTATTTATTAAGATTTCTTATTTATTTATTTATTTGATAGACAGAGATCACAAGTAGGCAGAGAGGCAGGCAGAGAGAGAGGAGGAAGCAGGTTCCCCGCCGAGGAGAAAGCCCTATTCGGGGCTCGATCCCAGGACCCTGGGATCATGACCCGAGCTGAAGGCAGAGGCTTTAACCCACTGAGCCACCCAGGCACCCCTGAACTGATGATTTAAAGCTACTACATAATTATCCAGAGAGCAGAAAGAAACAATGCTCCCACAACTCACCTTGAGGGCAGTTTGATAAAGGAAAACTCTAGGCCAATCTTTGCCCTAATTCAAACATCATAATGGAATATTTTTCGGCAAGTCACTACATTAAGAGGCTAAAAGATAAAAACCATATGATTGCCTGAAAAATGCAAGAAAAAAATCATTTGATACAACTTAAAATCACCCACAATAGCAGGAATTTTTACAAAACTAGGAATAAAGACAATTTTCCTAAGAAACCATTTCTACCAAACAATGTACTTGTACATATAATTGTGACATGTTAAAAGTAGTCCCTTCAAAATAAAGGACGAGACAAATAATCCCACCACCAGGATATCTATCATAATCGTATTAATAAAGCCAACACAGAAAAACAAGAAAAAGATATAAAAAGGTATAAGAATTTGAAGAGGAAAATTTGTCACCATTTTATGATCATAATTGCTCTCATATTAAACCAATAAGAACAGATACTACACTTGATTCTTAGCCAAAGGCCAAAAGCAATGTATAATTGCCCTTATAAAAAACAAACCAAAACGACAGGTAAAAATCACTGGAATCGGGGCATCTGGGTCACTCAGTGGGTAAGCCTCTGCCTTTGGCTCAGGTCATGATCTCAGGGTCCTGGGATCGAGCCCCGAGGCAGGCTCCCTCCTCCATGGGAAGTCTGTTATCTCTCTCCTACTCCCCCTGCTTGTGTTCCTTCCCTTGCTTTGTCTCCTTCTGTCAAATAAATAAAGTCTTTTTTTAAAACTATTAGAATTGATAAGAAATTAACAAGATAGTTAGATTTAAGATCAATGTATTAAAGTTGCATTTCTCTAGCATAGCAGCAAGCGTCTAAGAAACTATTCTTTTTAAATGTAAGTTTAAAACATGTCTTCAATAATAGCAACAAAAATCATAATACCCAGGAATGCAGCTGGCAAAATACGTATGGAAACTTTATGGAGAAAATTAGAAAACTTCATTGAAATCCTTGAAAGATCTTTAAAAATGTAGAAATATGCTATATGTACTAATAGGAAAATTCAATAGGATTAAAATCAGATTCTATGCCCACCAAAACTTCATCAGAGCTTTCTGAGGAGCTTAACTAGCTGATTCTAAATTTTTGTGAATACACAAAGCCCCTCACTGGATCAGTCAGTAGAACATGAATGAGACTCTTATCTCATCCTGGTGAGTTCAAGCCCCACACTGGGCATGGAATGTGTGTATGTGTGTGTGTGTGTGTGTGTGTGTGTGTGTGTGTGTGTGTGTGTGTATATATATATATATATAAAACGATGTCAAGATGTGACAAATAGCCATGATGCTCCTAAAAAAGAACGAGGTGGAAAAACTTGCTCAATCAGATATTGATTTATTATAAAACTAAAATAATTGAGGGGTGTCTGGGTGGCTCACTCAGTTAAGCCTCTGCCTTTGGCTCAGGTCATGATCCCAGGGTCATGGGCTTGAGCCTTGCATTGGGTTCCCTGCTCAGCAGGAAGTCTGCTTCTCCCTCTCCTTCTGCCCCTCCCCACTGCTTGTGCTCTCTCTCTTCTCTCTCTCAAATAAATAAGTAATCTTTTTAAAAAACTATAATAATTAAGATAGACCAACCAATGAAGCAAAATAGAAAGCCTAGAAGTATATAAATGCATTTTTTTGGAAAACTGAAATAAGAAGAAATGGCATGATATCTCAGTTGAAAAAGTATGTTCTAGTCAGTAAATGGTGCTAGAACGTTTGGTTGTTGTTGGGAGGTATTTCTTCAGGAGAGTAGTGTTTCTGCACATCTCATGAGCAGAGACACCTAACTGCCTTTATTCCCAGTTGTCCTGTCAAGACTCTTTGTATAGCAAACAGCCTGGGAAGATAGAGACAGGGCCTCCCTCTAGAGCAAAGTGTAGGTTTGTTTATTGTTCGTCATAAAGGCAACGTCTCTGTCTAAGGCAAAGTCAGGCTGGCTCATTACCCAGTATAAAAGATTCAGATTCCCTAGGGCTCAGGGTTCCTCTTCTGTAATACAACCCATTGCAAGGTTCACCCAGCCCTCTTCTCATGGCCCTCCAGGAATGCGGCAAAGGGAACCACCACTGGCAAGCAGCTTGCCTAGCCACGGATGATGATGAAGTCCTTTGTCTCTTACCGGGAGTCTCGTGTGTTCTGCTGGCATCCAGACACTGTGGCAGGCCAGCTTCTTAGTCGGCCAGGAGGAAAAAGATCACCATGCTTCACTTGGGAAAAAACCAAAAAAAAGGAGGGGCACCTGGGTGGCTCAGTGGGTTAAAGCCTCGGCCTTCAGCTCAGGTCATGATCCCAGGGTCCTGGGATAGAGCCCTTTATCGGGCTCTCTGCTCAGCAGGAAGCCTGTATCCCCCTCTCTCCGTGCCTGCCTCTCTGCCTACTTGTGATCTCAGTCTGTCAAGTAAATAAATAAAATCATTTTAAAAAAATCAATTTCCTCAGTGGTTCTGTCTGTTAAGTGGTTGACTCTTGATTTCAGCTCAGTTTAAGATCTCAGGGTCCTGGGGCACCTGGGTGGCTCAGTGGGTTAAGCTGCTGCCTTTGGCTCAGGTCATGATCTCAGGGTCCTGGGATCGAGTCCCGCATCGGGCTCTCTGCTCAGCAGGGAGCCTGCTTCCCTCTCTCTCTCTCTCTCTCTCTCTGCCTGCCTCTCTGTCTACTGTGATCTCTCTCTGTCAAATAAATAAATAAAATCTTTAAAAAAAAAAAAAAAAGATCTCAGGGTCCTGGGATCGGCCTCCTCATCTGGGTGGGCTTGGCGCTCAGCAGGAAGTCTGCTTCAGGATTCTCTCTCTCCCTCAACCCCTTCCTCCACTTGCTCTGTCGCTAAAATAAGTTTTTTTAGAAAATCAGTTTCCTAAAAGTAAAAAGAAAAAAAGTAAAAACAAGCAAAAGATATGTACAGGAATTTAACAGAAAAAGAAAACATGGTGGGGGTGCCTGGCTGGCTCAATCAGAAAAGCAGATGAATCTTGATCCTAGGTTGGGAGTTTGAGCCCCGCACTGGGTGTAGAGATGACTTAAAAATAAAATCTTTAAACACACACACACACAAATGGCAAACAAATTATAAGATATTCAACTAGTAATCAACAAATGCAAATTAGGGCCACCTGGATGGCTCAGTCATTAAGTGTCTACCTTGGGCTCAGATGATGATCCAAGGGTCCTGGGATCGAGTCTCACATCTGGCTCCCTGCTCAGTGGGGAGTCTGCTTCTTCCTCTCTCACTCCCCTTGCTTGTTTCCTCTCTCATTGTGTCTTTCTCTGTCAAGTAAAGAAATAAATAAGATGTTTTTTTAAATGCAAATTAATTGCAAATGATAATACTCATTTTACTCTCATAAATTATAAGTCTGACAGTACTAAGCATTAGGATGGCTGTACAAAGTGGGGTTTCTAATACTATTGATGAGAGTAAAATGTGGTATAATCACTTTGAAAAACAACTTGGCATTGTCTTCCAAAATGGAACACTTGATTTTGGTTTGGCTTTTTTTTTTTACATTTTTTTCTTTATTTTGTTTTTCAAATAGGTAATACCTTTCTTTTTTTCCTTCTTTCTTTCTTTCTTTTTTTTTAAGATTTTATTTATTTATTTGACACACAGAGATCACAAGTAGGCAGAGAGACAGGCGGAGAGAGGAGGAAGCAGGCTCCATGCTGAGCAGAGAGCCTGAGGCGGGGCTCGATCCCATGACCCTGAGATCATGACCCGAGCGGAAGGCAGCAGCTTAACCCACTGAGCCACCCAGGCGCCCCTTTTTCCTTCTTTCTTTAGAGTAATCTCTATGCTCAATGTGGGGCTTGAACTAACAATCCAATCAGGAGTCATGTGCTCTACCAACTGAGCCAGCCAGGTGCTCCCAAACTGAATATTTGTATACACTAAATTCATTAATTCTATTCTTAGATATATATGCTGGAGAAATTATTGCACAGAAACACCCCAAAAAAATTCATCAATAGAGAATAAACTGTGGATGGTTTAAATTTTATATTTCAGTTAATTAATATTACTATAAGCATGGAAATGAATAAACCAAACTCATAAACCTCTACATAAATGATTTGATTAGATGATTAGATCTATAATGCTGAGTAGGAAAAAAACAAGTTAGAGCTGATACACTATGACTCCATTTCTATAAATGGCAAAAACAAGCAAAACTAAACTATGTCTTGTTCAGAGATAAATGTCTGTATGGTAAAATTATAAAGATAGAAGCACAGGAATGATAGAACAAATCCCAAGATTGTGGTTACTGGGGCGCCTGACTGGCTCAGTTGGTTGAACATGCGACTCTTAATCTCAGGGTTGTGAGTTCAAGCCTCACATTGGATGTAGAGTTTACTTGCAGGGGTGGGGGGGCGGGGGGAGGATGGAGAGCAGAAGCAGAGAGAGAGAAGGAAGATTTCCCCTTGTGGAGGTGAGGGTTGGAGCTGGCAGAAACCAGAGCTGGTATTGCAGACTGGATTTCCCGGGAAGTCAACTGGGAGAGATAAGGGTAAAAGCAGCTAATCATCTGGGCTCTCCGGGTCAGCACCTGCGAAAGGGAGGCAGCAGGGTGGGCAGGAACAGGTGGGCTGGGAAGAGGGAGGCGGGCTCACGGAGGCCTCCGCTGACCCTTGGGGAGCACAGATGCTGGGATGACTTTCCAGAGTTGTCCTGCACTACATGAAGGGGCTGGGTCTCGAGCCTCTGTCACTTTATGTAGGGGGTTGGCCCCCAGGGAAAAGGTGTGACCCTGGGCATGGTGGCTCTCTTCAGCTGAGGGCAGTTTCCAGAGAGGGCAGAGGGCTGTGAGGTATCGGCCCACCCAGCCGTGGTGGGAATGAGGCCTGGTTCTGAAGGAGGCCATGAGGGCTCCTCACAGCATCTAGGACAGACAAGCGTCATTAGAATATGAGACTGGTTGGAGGAATGAATTTGGAAGACGAAGAGAGAGAGCTATTGATTTTTCACTCTGGAAAGGGATGTTGGTTCCTGAGCTAGGAAGAAGAGGAGGAAGAGGTTAGAGAGACGGAAATCCAAAATGATTACGAGAAGGGTGTTGAGGGGGTAGAGGCGACAGTGAGGTGGGTGGGCTGACATGGTAACAGCAGTAACAGCAGCATTTGGACAGCACCGTTCAGTTTACCAGAGCTTCCATGTCCATTCATGGCATTTGCCCTCACAACACCCCTGCGAAGTATTATTATGCCATTTAACAAATGAGCAGTCTGGGGCTCAGGCTAAATGATGTGCCCATAGGATCACAGAGGATTAGGCACCTGGCTGGCTCAGTCCAAGGAGCCTGCGAATTGAACTCAGGGTCCTGAGTTCAAGTCCTACATTGGATGCAGAGATTACTTAAAATAAATAAATATTTAAAAAAAAAAAAAAGATGACAGGGATGGGGCGCCTGGGTGGCTCAGTGGGTTAAGACCTCTGCCTTCAGCTCAGGTCATGATCTCGGGGTCCTGGTATCGAGCTCCGCTTCCGGCTCTCTGCTCGTCGGGGGAGACTGCTTCCTCCTCTCTCTCTGCCTGCCTCTCTGCCTACTTGTGATCTCTCTGTTAAATAAATGAATAAAATCTTTTTTTAAAAAAATCACAGGGACGCCCAGGTGATTCAGTCCTTAAGCATCTGCCTTCAGCTCAGGTCATGATCCCAAGGTCCTAGAATGGAGCCCCCCATCGAGCTCCCTGCTTTGCAGACTGTCTGCTTCTCCCTCTCCCTCTTCCCTCCCCCTCTCCGCTCTCTCTGTGTCAAATAAATACATAAAATCTTTTTTAAAAAAGCAGTTCTCAAGGGGTGCCTGGGTGGCTCAGTGGGTTAATGCCTCTGCCTTCAGCTCAGGTCACGATCCCGGGGTCTTGGGATCGAGCCCCGCATCGGGGATCTATTTCATGATCTCAACCACAAGTCAATGGGCCCCGGGGTTCAGATAGCAGAAGAACCAACCTGTGGCTCAATCGGAGTTTCCAGAATTGCTTAAATACTGGCCTTTCCTCTGCTATGAACTGAAAGGAACTTTCCCTCGGGACTGAATTGGCGACTTTATTTGCAATTATGGACTAAAGGCTGATTCCTGGCCAAGCCGAGATGGTGAACTGAAAGGATCCTGGAAGCACGAGGACGCGGTCCTATTTTCCTGACCATTGCCCAAGTCAAACATTTACTTGAAATTTTAACTGCCTCCAAGGCAGGAATTTCTAAAATTTTAGAAGCAGCTTCCCTATCAATGCTTTTGCACTTTTCAGGTCTTTTGACTTTAAAAAGCTTGTGATTCTTTGCTAGGTGATTAAAGCCCATTTGGAATTAAATCCAGTTGCCTTAATCATGTCCAAAAATGATAAAGTTGCTTCCTAGAGCGAAGTTGACTGTTGGATTTTTTAAAATTGATTTCTACTGCCATCTAGTGGTATGTTTCATTGCAAGTTTCAACACCTTAAAGTGCATTTCTGTCAGTCCAGTGGGTTACCCTTAAAAACATTGTAGAATCAAGGGTTTATGCTTGCAGATATAGAGAGAACTTGTCCTCTGTAAGTATAAAAGTCCTATCATATACCTTATAGATTAACAAAAAAAATTTTAACATAAATATAGAAAGGAGCTTCCAACAGAGATCCTCTTAAACCAGAGGCTCCTAGCATTAACTTATATTTTTACTTTTATCTTTAATTTTTACCATAATTATCCCATATAAGCTGTTTCTTTCGGGGCGCCTTGGTGGCTCAGTGGGTTAAAATCTCTGCCTTCAGCTCGGGTCATGATCTCAGGGTCCTGGGATCGAGCCCCACATCGGGCTCTCTGCTCTACGGGGAGCCTGCTTCCTCCTCTCTCTCTGCCTGCCTCTCTGACTCCTTGTGATCTCTGTCTGTCAAATAAATAAATAAAATCTTTAAAAAAAAATAAGCTGTTTCTTTCTCCTAGATAAATAAATATAATTCTGGCTGATTAATTTAATGGTCACTCCACTTGGAAAGGCAGAACTGTATAAAGATTAAACTCACAAGAAGGAACA
The DNA here is from genome assembly GCF_964662115.1 of Mustela nivalis. Classification (NCBI taxonomy): domain Eukaryota; kingdom Metazoa; phylum Chordata; class Mammalia; order Carnivora; family Mustelidae; genus Mustela; species Mustela nivalis. The sequence goes on from NC_139031.1 coordinate 84,621,863, forward strand.
CAATGCTGTGTAGGCTCAAATCCTAGCTCAGAACTTGCAATCTGGGTGCCCTTGGACTAGTTATGAGACAGCTCCATGCCTCAGTTTCATAATCTGTAAAACAGGGATAATCATCAAATCTACCTCAGAGAGTAGTATAAAAGACACTACACTCAGCCCAGAAACTAGCACGAAGTAAGGGCTCAGTGCAAACACAAGTTTCCATACATCCATAGATCACTGGGATCCTAATTTGCATAGCCCCTCAGGATGCCGGGATAACAGAAGAGCCCCTGTTGTATTCCATTTGCAAATACATTGTTAAAAACAACAGGACCCATGGTCAGGTCTCTGGATACTAGAATCACCATATGATCCAGCAATTCTAGATAAATACCTACAAGAGTTGAAAACAGAGACTCAAACAAGTATTTATATTCTGAAACTCACCACAGTATTATTCACAATAGCTAAAAAGAGAAAACAACCCAGAAGTCCATCAGCAGATGAATGGATAAATAAAGTGAGATTTATACATACAATGGAATATTATTCAGCCTTTAAAAAGAATGAAATTCTAATATGTGCTAACCACATATGTCAATGAACCTTGGAAACATTGTGGTAAGTGAAATATGTCAGACACAAAAGAGTAAAGGTCTGTTTCCACCATATATGAAGTACCTGAAATATGCAAATTCACAGAGACACAAAGTAGCATAATGATTACCAAGGGCTGGAGGATTGAGGAATGGGGAGTTACTGTTTAAGGAATAGAGTTTTAATTTGGAATGATGAGAAAGTTCTGCATCGGAAGTAGTGGTGACAGTTGCCCAACAACGTGAATGTGTTGAATGCCCCTGAAACTGTACGCTTAACAATGCTTAACAATGGTGAAAATGGTAGCTTGTATGTTATATATATTTTATGAACAAAATAGGCAGGGTCAGAGACCCGGCCACACAGTCCTCCTCTTCAGTCTTTAACCTCATTACATACACAGCACAGGGATCCTAGGGGCAGGCACCAGCACCTCAAAGGAGGTCCCACAGCCTTCTGACTCCACCCCTCTGTACACACGCGCACTCAGGGGCATGCACGCACACACACGCACTCACACATGCACACACACACAGGCACACACACACAGGTATCTTCTGACCCTTGCAATGAGGACAAACAGGTAGCCCTCCAGAATCCTGGAAAGTCCCAGGAACTTGTGTGATAGATTTTAACCTGGGTCCTTCTCTTCCCCTGAGGCTATCCTGGCCTAGGAAACCGGAGTTGTGCTTTTTATTTTATTTATTTATTTTTTTTTTTTAAGATTTATCTATTTGTGGGGCGCCTGGGTGGCTCAGTGGATTAAGGCCTCTGCCTTGGCTCAGGTCATGATCTCAGGGTCATGGGATCGAGCCCCGCCTCAGGCTCTCTGCTCAGCATGGAGCCTGCTTCCTCCTCTCTCCGCCTGCCTCTCTGCCTACTTGTGATCTCTGTGTGTCAAATAAATAAATAAAATCTTTAAAAAAGAAAAAAGATTTATTCATTTGTTTGAGAGAGAGAGAGAGAGAGAGAGACTGTGAGCAGGGGGATGGGCAGAGGGAGAGAATCTCGAGAAGACTCCCCACCCACTGTGAGACCCTAACAGGGGCTCTACAGCAGGACCCATGAGATCATGACCGGGGCCCTTATAGTTTTAAAAATACAAAAGCAGGAGTGCCTGAGTGGCTCAATCGGTTAAGTGTCTGCCTTTGGCTCAAGTCCTGATCCCAGAATCCTGGGATTGAGTCCCCCATCAGGCCCCCCATCGGGCTCCCTGATTAGCGGGAAGTCTGCTTCTCCCTCTCCCGCGTGCCACCCCTTTCCCCTCTTGTGCCTGTGCTCGCGCTCTCTCTCTCTCTCTCTCTGAAATAACTGAATAAAATCTTCTTTTTAAAAAGTACAAAAGTAAAAGTACAAAAGTACAAAAGTAGGGGCTTAGTCAGTTAAACAACTGACTCTTGATCTCAGCCCAGTCTCGGGGTCATTGGGCTCGATGCTACGTTTAGAGCCTATAAAATAAAAAATAAAATAGAAGTACAAAAATACCCCCCAAAAGTGTGCATGATTCTAATTTTCATTTGTAGGCAAAGAGTAAATATGGACAACCTCGATACCTATTGATTAATGCTGAGAAATAGCTTAAGTGAACCAGTGAAGCAAAAGATAAGCCAGATCCAGAAACAGCTGCGGCGCTTTCCCCCCAGCGAGGGCCGGACATGCAGGAGACAGCTCGCAGACGGAGAGCTAAAAACCTGCTCTTCTACGCTTCATACCAGAGTAAGTAACTGCGTGTGCGAAAGGAGCCAGGGATAAACAAAACCAAAAAGGCTCTTGCCCCAAACCCTACCAAGAGACAATCTGCTCGGAAAAACAGTTCTGGCCCAGCATTTTATGACAAGGTATCCATTTTTTCAGTGTATCATCCAGAAGGTACTGGTTGTCTATTTTCAGCGTATTGGGAGGATCATATCTATCTATTGCCGTGTAACAAGTTACCCCAAAACTCGGTGACTTCAAACAACAATCATTATATGTCACATTCTCTGGGTCAGGAATTCAAACAAGGGCACAGCGGGGATGGCTAATCTCAGCTCCCCGATGTGTGGGACCTCAGCCGCAAGCTTGCAGGCGGGAGACTGAGCTCACCCGAAGCCTTGGTTCCACCCTCTCTGGGCAAATAGCACCACCTCCCTGAGCCTCAGGCTTCTCACGAGCTAAAATGGAGATAACACTTAACTCTCAAGTTACCTAAGGATCAAAGGATAACAGAACAGAGAATGTCCCCTTTCGCAATATTATAAAGCTAGAGTTAAGAATTCCCTCAGACTGGAACGCTTGCGTGGCTCAGTCAGTTAAGCATCTATCTGACTCTTGGTTTTTGCTCAGATCGTGCTCTCAAGGTCGTGAGATTGAGCCCGCTGTCAGGCTCTGCGCTGGGCGTGGGGAATGCTTGAGTCTTGCTTCCCCCTCCCTCTGCCCCTCTCCCTGCCACTTGCACACATACACACACACTCTCTCGCACTCTCTCTCTCTGTAAGGAAAAAAAAAAAGAATTCCCTCGGAACAAGGAGTTCTTTGACAGTAGTAATAAGTGATAATTGCACATCCAGCATTATAACAATAGTCATAATAACAACAACAATATTAATAATAATAATATCTTATTTCACACCAGGCTTCATGCTGAGCACTAAAATTTCAGGTACAAACCTCTTGTGCTATTCAGCTGTATTTTTATTCTTTCTATAATATGTTAGAAAAAGAGTGTGGCATTAAGAGCAGCACATTATTTATGCTTAAGTTCTGTTTTATAAGGGCACCTGGCTGGCTCAGTCAGTAGAGCATGCAACTTGTGATCTTGAATCAGGAGTTTGAGCCCCACTGAATGTAGAGTTTACTTTAAAAAAATAAATAGGGCCACCTGGATGGCTCAGTCAGCTGAATGTCCAACTCTTGGTTTCTGCTTGGGTCATGATCTCCTTGGTTGTGGGATGGAGCCCCACATCGGACTCTCTGCTCAGTGGGAAGTTGGCCTAAGGATGCTCTCCCTCCGCCCTGCCCCCAACAACTCACACACTCTAGCGTGCTCTCTCTCTCTCCTGCTCTCTTTGAAATAAGTAAATAAATAAATAAAGCTTTAAAATAAAAATTTGTTTTATAGAGATAATATTTTTTGAAGATTTTATTTATTTGAGAGCCAGAATAAGCAGGGGGAGGGGCAAAGGGAGAGGGAGAAGGAGGCTCTGCTCTGAGCAGGAGCCCGAGAGATGTGGGGACTCTGGGATCATGACCTGAATCAAAAGCAGATGCTTAACCGACTGAGCCACCCAGGTGACCCTAGAAATTATACTTTAAAAAACCCTATACGCTGGGTGCCTGAGTGGTTCGGTCAGTTAAGTGTCTGCCTTTGGCTCAGGTCATGATCCGAGGGCCCTAGAATCGAGCCCCACATCAGGCTCCCTGCTCAGTGGGGAACCTGCTTCTCCCTCTCCCACTTCCCCCTGCTTGTGTTCCCTCTGTCGCTGTCTCTCCCTCTGTCAAATTATAAATAAAATCTTAAAAAAGGAAAAAAAAACCACCCTATATGTTTTATGTGTAAGAAAGTAGTTAAATAAATCACAAAAAGTATTTCAGTTGGTTCATACACACACACACACACACACACACACATAATCATTTAGTAACCCATATATGTGTGTTTGTGTGTGTATTTTTTTTTTTTTTTAAGTAGGCTCCACACTCAATCCAGGGCTTGAACTCAGGACCCTGAGACCTAGAGTCACACACTCTATCAAGTAAGCCAGCCAAGTGCACCTATTCAGTAACTCACAAACAAGTATTTATGGGGTACCCATTAAACCCAAGATATTGCCCTAGGTACTGCAAGGTATGAAAAATAGTCTAATGAATTGTCTTTGTCTTCAAGGAATTTATAGACTTCTTAAGCGAAAAAACATGAAAACCTAAAGTTGCAAGGAAGGAAATAACTAAATAACACAGCAAACCAGATTGGCTTTGAAGGTATCTGGACCTTAATCTCAGATTTCTATTTTCTAGCTTTGTGGATTTAGGATTTTTTAAAAATATTTTATTTATTTATTTGACAGAGATAGAGATCACAAGTAGGCAGAGAGACAAGCAGAGAGAGAGGAGGAAGCAGGCTCCCCATGGAGCAGAGAGCCTGATGCGGGGCTCTATCCCAGGACCCTGGGATCATGACCTGAGCCGAAAGCAGAGGCTTTAACCCACTGAGCCACCCAGGCACCCCTGTGGATTTAGGATTTAGGCAAAATTACTTACCTGTCTGCCTCAATTCTCTTGTCTGTAAAATTGGGCTAATAAGGTATTTGTTACTAAGATATCTCACAGGGTTGTTGTAAGGACCAAAATATATATGTATATACTTATATAATGTACACACACATATATATATACAAGGTCTGATATAGAAGGGATGCTCCATTTCTAAATATAGGTTACGGGCTATTAAGAAGAAAGAAATAGGAGCGCCTGGGTGGCTCAGTCAGTGGAGCGTCTGCCTTTGGCTCAGGTCATGATCTTAGGGTCCTAGGGTCAAGTCCACACATTGGGTGCCATGCTCAGCGGGGAGCCTGCTTCTTCCCCTCCCTCTGCCTGCTGCTCCCCCTACTTGTGTTCTCTCTCACTGTCAAGTAAATAAGTAAAATCTTAAAAAAAAAAGAAGAAGAAGAAGAAGAAAGCAAGAAACCAGGCTGGAATATGAAATGTGCTGGGAGATACAAAGAAAGTGGTTTTTGATCTGGCCTTAAAACCAAGCCAGCTTTAAACTATCTGGAAGGAAATGGGCGTGGCTGGCCCAGCTGGAGGAGCGTGCAGCCCTTGATCTTGGGACAGTAAGTTCAAACCCCACACTGGGTGCAGAGATCACAAAAATAAATAAATAAATAAATAAATAAATAAATAAACTTTTACAAATAAAATTCACGATCTGGGAGGAGAAGGGAAGGGTGAGGTAGGAGAACCCAGCGTGTTCTGAGCATTTGCAGGAGTTAGAAGGATAGTTCTGACGTCAGCCTGCCACCAATAACAATTCCACTCCCTGTAATAAGGAATCATAGAACAGATCCGAATAATGGCTGACCCCGTGTCATTGATCAGCCCACTTAGTCCTCACAACAATGCTATGAGGTAGTAATGGTACCAACCCATTCTCCAGAGGAAAAAAAACTGAGGCTCAGGGTTTAAATAATGTGCCCAAGGTCTTGTGGTTACTGAGCAGGAGAGCTGGGCCGGATCCCCTCTCCTCCCCCGCAAACCTCAGTCTCACTCCAGACCCTGGGCTGATAACTGCTGTGTTCAGCTTTTCACTGGTTAATCAGTGACCCATTGTTCACTCTCCTTAACATTTTCCCACAGCCTAGACAAATCCCAAGACTACCGAACAGAAATCTCTTAGGGAAGGTAATTTTAAAGTAGCTCAAGTTAATATTAAGCCAACAAAACTTTATCTGAATATGTCCCAAAGTAATGACTCTAAATTTTCAGGGGTCAGGGACCCCTTTGAAAATCTTACAGCAATTAAGTTCCCTCTTCCTAGAAATGTGTACATATATACACATATATAAAGTATGCATAGAATTTCAGGGATTTCCCAAAGCCCAGGGAGGAACCCTAAGTCAACACCTCTTTTTTTTTTTTTTAAAGATTTTATCCATTATTTGACAGAGAGAGATAGCAGGCGAGGGAACACAAGCAGAGGGAGTAGGATAGGGAGAAGTAGACTTCCGGCAGGGAGCGCAATGCGGGGCTGAATCCCAGGACCCTGGGATCATGACCTGAGCAGGAAGGCAGACCCCCAACGACTCAGCCACCCAGGTGCCCCCCTAAGTTAACACCTCTTGACCTCACAATTTGCATTGGAGATAAAGGCCCCTGGAGTGCACATGTCCGGGATAGAGGGGTATTTCACATACATGTCCCAATGACCTCATTAATAGAGGTAATCAAGGGTGCCGGGGCAGGAAGCAGCTCTGCCTACATACATATTGAAACCACAGACTTTCTCTTCAACCACATACATTTCATTGAACAAGGATCTGAGTTCTTGGCAAGCCTCCCAGTGTGGGGCTGCTGACATTTCTGTTCTGCGACTAGAAAGGGAGCAGGGCAAGGGTCGAGCCTCCTAGAGGAAGCCTGTGTGGCCAGATGGTGTTGCTCCTGCCCCACATACCCACCAGGTACCACTGGCAGCTGGAGTGGGGAGAAGCCACTTCTAGCCAAGGGACCAAGGAAAAGCCAGAATCAACCCATCTCCAGGTGCGTCCTTGAACAGTGCAGCCCCAGGTAGCTGTGGCCAAGTCAAAAGCATGATACATCGTTTCTCCCCTCCAGCTCTGCGTTAAGCAGTAGTGTCTTTCTCCTCGCTAATTTTCTTTTGTGCAATGAACAAAACACAATGTGGTAATGTGGTATAACATTAAAGAATGAGCTTAGGGGACAGATGTAGGTTCACATCCTAGCTTTACCACTTAAGGCTACTTCCTTAATACCTCTGAACCTCTGGTTTCTAGCCTAGAAAATTTATAGTCCAGAATTATTCAGAGGACAAATAATAATATGATAAATTCCAGGCATATAATAAGCACTCAATAAGCAGCTGCAACCGGACCTCATGGTGTTTCTGGCTATCAAATTTCCACTGAGATTAGTAGTCCCCTTTGATGGGTGTTTTTAAGTCCTTGAGAATCAAGAGCTATTGTAATCTCCAGGAAATAGAAATGATCCATCAATCCTAAACCCTATCGGTCAGAAGCCATAACTGCTTCCTTTGATTTCTCACCATTCCCGGCACAGAGCTGGGTGACAATTAAATGCTGCCAAGTACACGCGGGCGCCAGAGGTTACTCTCAGAGAGCAAGGATCACCTTAGGAAATTAACAAGAGAGCAGACTTCCTGCTCACTGTCAGAAGCCAGGATCAATGCTAAATCATGACTACACTGAAGAGTGCTCTGGGCAGGAGAGGTCTGGTCCTCTGAGGTTGTCTTCAATCCTTTGGTTCCCTGAAAGGAGCTGGCTGCAAAGCACCTTGGAGGAGCTCTTCATCTCTTAACTTGGAGGTGAAGCAAAGGCCTTGGAGAAATCAGCTGGATTTATTTATATCCTGTATCCTTAAAGCAAACAAACAAGAATTTGAGGGGACCTGGCTGGCTCAGTCAGAAGAGCATGAGACTTTTTTTTTTCTTTTTTTAAATTAAATTAAATTTAATTTAATTTCAGTGTTCCAGAATTCATTGTTTATGCACCACACCCAGTGTTCCACGCAATACATGCCCTCATAATACCCATCACCAGGCTCACCCAACCCCCCACTACCCTCCCCTCCAAAACCCTCAGTTGTTTCTCAGAGTCCACAGTCTCTCATGGTTTGTCTCCCCCTCCCATTTCCCCCAACTCACTTCTCCTCTCCTTCTCCCAATGTCCTCCGTGTTACTCCTTAGAGCATGAAACTTTTGATCTCAGGGTCATAAGTTCCAGCCCCACACTGGGGATAGAGATTATTAATAATAATAAAAATAATAAACTTAAAAAAATTGAAGAGAGTTTACAGCAAAAGAGACAATAGACTTGAGAAAATAGAACCCAAGATTAAAGAAAAAAGGAGAAGCAGATGTAATGCCACTAAAAAGTATCACAGTTACAAATTTGACTCTATGCTTTTTTTTTTTAAGATTTCATTTATTTATTTGACAGAGATCACAAGTAGGCAGAGAGGCAGGCAGAGAGAGAGGGAAGAGGAAGCAGGCTCCCCACTGAGCAGAAAGCCCGATGCGAGGCCCGATGCCAGGACCCTGAGATCATAACCTGAGCCAAAGGCAGGTCATGAGCCACCCATTAACCCACTGAGCCACCCAGGCGCCCCTGACTCTCTGCTTCTTGAATAAAAAGGGAGACAGTAAGTTTCCTGGCTCTCACCAGAAAAAAAATTAAATGCCGGGATGCCTGGCTGACTTGATCGGAAGAGCATATGGCTCTTGCTATCAGGGTCGTGAGTTTGAGCCCCATGATGAAGGTAGAGGTTACTGTAATAACTTAAAATTAAAAAAAAAAAAAAAAAAAAAAGGAAAGATAATACCAGTTTGTAGGGGGAGACACAACTCTTTCCTGGCACTCAATTCTGGTGAAATTTTCTTATGTGGAACATACATAAAGAACTGCAGTCACACCAGGTCCTGTCCTCAGTAACTGCTTTGTGGCTTCGGATCTTCAAAAAGTCAATATTGGGGGACGCCTGGGTGGCTCAGTTGGTTAAGCAGCTGCCTTCGGCTCAGGTCATGATCCTGGCGTCCTGGGATCGAGTCCCACATCGGGCTCCTTGCTCAGCAGGGAGCCTGCTTCTCCCTCTGCCTCTGCCGGCCATTCTGTCTGCCTGTGCTCGCTCTCTCCCCCTCTCTCCCTCTGATGAATAAATAAAATCTTAAAAAAAAAAAAGTCAATATTGGGGTGCCTGGGTGGTTCGGTTGGTTAAGCGTCTGCCTTCAGCTCAAGTCATGATCCCAGGGTCCTGGGATCAAGCCCTACACTGGGCTCCCTTCTCAGTGGGGAGCCTGCTTCCTCCTCAACCTCTGCTTCCTACTCATGCTTTCTCTCCCTCTCTCTCTCTCTCTCAAATAAATAAATAAAATCTTTTTTTAAAAAGTCACTATCACGAAAATCAAAGGTGTGAGAACATGTTCAGGATGAAAAGATACAAGATACTGAAGAGACAAAAACATTTTCAATGTGTGTGTCCTGGTTGGTGAAGAAATTTGAATATGGGCTCTGAGGTGATATAGGGAATTATTGCTAGGTATGATGACGGCATTTTGGTGATGTAAAGGATCCCTTTTTCCCCTTCATTTACTTTTGGAAATGTATCTGGAATTATTTAGAGGTGACTTGGAAATGGTTCCAAAAACAGAAAGATACGTATCAAGGGAATGATATCTTACAAAATGTTAACCAACGTTTCGCAATAAGAAGTGAGAAAAGGAAGGCGCGGGGGAATGTTTCAGGGGTGTGTGTACCCTACACGTGCCAGAGAGAAAAGCCTGCAGGCTTCCCTGGGCACACCAGACTGGGAGGAATGAAATGGACAGAGTTACGGCTCCGTATGGAAGTCTGGAGCCCCGGTACCTCAGAGCGTAACCATATTGGGAGCTAGGGTCGAAAGTGAGATCATTAGGCAGGACCCTCATCTAATGTGTCTGGTTTCCTTACACAAAGAGGACATTGGGACACAGACCCGTACAGGGAGTGATGTGAAGACACAGGGAGAAGACAGCCATCCGCAAGCCGAGGAGAGAGGCGCAGGACAGAACCATCCCTCAGGGTCCTCAGAAGGAACCTACTCTGCTGACATCTAGATCTCAAACTCTGAGCCTCCAAAAACAAAACAAAACAAAAACAAAAAAAACTTCTAGCCTCCAGAACTATGAGAAAATAATTTTTTAAAGATTTTATTTATTTATTTGAGAGAGAGAGAGGGAACAAGAAAGAGAGAGAAGGAATGCGTGGAGGGGAAGAGGTAGGGGGGAAAGCAGACTCCTCACTGAGCAGGAAGCCTGACCCGGGGCTCGATCCGGGGACCCCAAGATCATGACCTGAGCTGAAGGTAGATGCTTAACCAACTGAGCCACCCACACCCCCTGAGAAAATAAATTCCTGTTGCTTAGGCCAGCGCTAGCAAACTAATACAGCACTCCTGGATTTGTCACCAAAGCCCAGGGTCTTATCCCATATACCCATGAGGCCCTGACAACCTGGCAAACAGAGCTTTGACTCATCGAAAAGCAGTTGCCCTGTGTAGGCTGGAATACAGACACACACAGACAGACAGACACACACAAACACACTAGAGCACTGCATATCTGAACAGCTACAATCCAAGTCTGACACATACGGGACCCCTCCTTTCCTAAGTGCCTTCTGGTCTCTCTGTCTTAAAAATTAAGAAGTGTGTGTGTGTGTGCGTGCACAGGCGCACACACAGACACACAGACATACACACACACACATTGGAGAAGAGTGAATCTAGCTCTAAAAACCCTGTAGCTAACATTTCTTTACACTAATTGATCATTGGTATCTAGCGCTTAGAATTACAATTGATATTCATTTGGGTGCTCTGCTGCCATACTCGATTGTTAAAATATTCGTGTATCTTGACACTTGCTGATAAGATAGCACCACAGTGCTCTGGGAACCTGGGTGGCCCAGTTGGTTAAGCAACTGCCTTGGGCTAAGGTCCTCATCCTGGAGTCCCGGATCAAGTCTTGCATCAGGGTAGGGAGCCTGCTTCTCCCTCTGACCCTCCCCACTCTCATGCTTTCTTTTCCTCGTTCTCTCTCAAATAAATAAATAAAATATATATATTTTTTTGAAATAGCATCACCATCCCCATCACTCCAGCCCCTCTCTGGAAATTCCCCATGATCCAGCAGCTAACAGCTAACGATCAAGGCCTCATACCCAAAGGCCCTCCAGAACCTGCTCCCACAGTCTTGCCCTCTATTCCAGGAAGAGGGACGCTGTCTCTGCCCTTGCTAGTTGTGACGTGCTTTTCAAGTTCATCCCTGCTTCCTATGCTCTTCAGCGCTGTCCTCTAAATTCTTTAGGATGCGTATTTCACAGCAACTCCAAAGCATATACTGCTCATATTTCCTTTTACAGAAGAATCTGAAGCCCAGAGTTAGTAATTAGCCCAAGCCACAGGCAGAGTTGGAAACCACTGCTCCCTATTTTCTGACTGTCTCCCACTGGGATTGGTAGGTCAGAATTATTTTATCTTCAGAAGAGAGAGAGAAAAACAAAACAAAACAAAAAAAAGACCAAGCAGCCAAAAAGAGTTCAGAGGCTGCGGCCCCAGAGTCCTGGAGAGTCTCGGGGTCCTCAGGGCTCCCCTTTTCTCCAGTACGATCGCCCCCTGTGAAAGCACAGGAGCTAGCTCATAGTAAAGATTCACAAAGAACAAGCAGTCTGCGACCAAACAGCTTTCTAAAGCTCTGACAGAAGCTTCCAGAACTCTAGAGGGCCCCTCACCTGCAGGGATGGTATCCCTTGGAGGGCAAGGAGGAGGGAGCAGGTGGGGATGACCCATTTAACCTTACAAAGCAGCAGCAAAAGTCTGCGTGCGTAGCCGTCTGAGGACCCCAGCTCCCGCCCCGGACCCCCAGGCCCCTCAGGGGGTTCCAGCCCCGGAACCCTGCACTCCAGTCCCTAACCCTTGCTCAGACCAGGCAACACCGGGAGGCAGGCCCTCCTCCTTTCACCTTCAACCTTGCCTGTGATTTCCTGGTGACCTTCTAACTTGACTCTTGCCTTTCTCATGGCACTTAACCCCTGCGTGACCTGCAGACTCTCACCCTAAAAACCAGGCCTGCTAACCAGCTGGCGTGGATACAATAGCGCTCGGGGAGCAAAGTCATGGGACTGAAACCAGAAGAAAACATATTCATGAGAGGAGCAGCTGGCAGCTGGAAAACAGAAGGAGAGAGAAAGGAAGGCCTGTTCCTACCTCCTACGGGATGGGATTAACTGGGGATTTCAGAGCAAGAGTCACTAGACCTGCCGAAGAAACCCCTCTCCTAATGAAAGCAGTGATGCCCATCACGGCTCCCCCGGGGTTCCCAGCAGTGCTCAGAGGCAAATCCCCTCGCCGCAGCTTTGAGATGGAAAGCGGTGGGGGCGGGGAGCGGGCTGACTTGGGCAGTGGAGATGCTCCCCATCTAATTCTTCCCTGAAATGAAATTCGGAAGAAATCTTCCTGCGGGTGTGTGTTCTTGTTAAATAGTGTTATGCATTTTGGAATTTCACAAGTAATATGTTTTTATTGAAGAAAAAAATTTAAAGAAGAAAAATAATGTAAAACGTTTTTTAAGAAGACAAGAGAGAGAAAAGTTGCCCAGAATACAACCAGGACGTAACTACTGCCAACATTTAATATACCTCTGCTTTTCACACACAGAGTAACTAGATGCTGCTTTATGTGCCCTTAAGAGCAGATGGTGAACGCTTTTCCAGGTCAGGATAGCAGTTTCGGCCACCTCCCATCTAGAGGCCATCAAGTGTCTCTTTCTCTCTCTCTCTCTCTTTCTCTCTTTCAAGATTTTATTTCTAAGTAATCACTACACCCAACATAGGACTTGAACTCACAACCCTGAGATCAGAGAGTCCCCGACTGAGCCAGCCAGGAGCCCCTCACCACGTGCTTCTTTATTGGATAAAAGAGACGGGTTTAAGCCAATTCCCTGCTGTGGTGCTTTTGGATCCTTGATAGATGGAATTTAAATTCTTTTATGAAGCAGCAGACACAGACTAGCAGAGGTGACATCTTGACCTCTTCAAGTTCCCCAAAGGGCCACCGCTAACTACTCTGCATTTTGTACACCGTGTTCCCTCACAATCCCCCTCAGATCCCGTCCAGGTTAGCCATGCCAGGACCATGTCTTGCAGGGGCCGTAGTGGCATCATCTCTTACTTTGGCTTTCCCCTCTCAGCCCTTGGAGATAACAGATCACAAAAAAAGGCGGTTTTAGCTAGATCTTTTTTCCAGAATCCTGTATTTTTTTTATTAGTGGACACTGACGTCCAGATCACACTGTTGGCATCTCTCCGCCCACATTAGAGTTTCTGGCTGATCAGAGGAAGGCCCCTGGAACTGGCTGGCAAGGGCTTTAAATGCTCCTGCAGGGAGAGGGGTTGGAGACATCACACAGAGAAAGACACCAAGTAAGGAATGTGTGAACGCTTGCACACACACGCATACACACACATACACATAGAGGCATGCACACACAAGGGCACACAAGACACAAGCACACACACAGGCACACACTCATAGGCACACACCCCAGCATGCACGCACACACACAGGCACACATACACACATGTACAGGCACACACACGCACGTGCACATAGAGGCACACACAAGCATGCACACACAAACACATACAGGCACACACAGAGATGCTCCAGGCCCTTTGCAATACAAAATGAGAAGCTTCCTTAAGGAGACATAAGTTGTATGTTATGCATTTCAGAGGGAGAAAAGGCAGCCCCCGGGACTGTTGGCGAGAGCCTGCTTTGCCCCCACAGAAGGGACGCCCGTGTGGGAGGCACCCTGCGGCTGCGGAGCCAGCTTAGGGCTGAGACTACGCCGTCAGTACACATTTCACACCGTGGCAACCTCTTCCTTTTTTTCTGGTCTCCGTGAGATGCTGTAAAATCGCTCTCTGTCTCACTTCCTCATTGTGGCATCAAGAACACCTTTGAGACACCGCTGAGCCTTTAAATGACTAAGACACCGCCTCTGAGGTCGAGAGAGCTGGGGTGGGAGTTCGGGGAGGGCCACTCCTGCTTTGGCCACTCCTCCCCTTAACGGGCCCAGGGCTGGAAACCTCCCCCCAGGCCCATCTGGCAGGGAGAGCCCGAAAGCAGCGGAGAACCACACCCTTGACTTCCCAGTTCCCTTCCCTTCATGGTAGCCACCCTCTCTCCGGATTTGGAAACACTTAAGCAGCACTCTTGTCAAGCTCTGTGGGGTCTTTCTTCCCACTTCCCTGCTCGCATTTCTTGCTTTGCATTTCCACAGTGATCGCCCTAACTGGGGCCTGTCCCCGCCCCTTGGACTGAGGACCCATCCTCCTCCGGTTTGTCCTCACCCCTCCCACTCCACCTTTTTAACTCCTGCCAGCCCATGTTACCACCAGACTAAGAACCCTAACAGATGATGTGCATATGTTGGCCTCCTGCTAGAAAATTCTCAGTGGGTCCCCATGGCCTGGCAGAAAAAGCTCACCACAGCTAGGCTTTGTCCTGCCCTCTGACCCTTTTCTCGTCTGGCTGCTTCCATCCATCTCCCAGATGTGCCGAGCCATCCAGTCTTCCCTGAGATGCTCATCTTTCCCAGGAATCCCATCCCTGGACTGCCTTGCTCCCTATCTCACTTCCTCATTGTGGCGTTAAGAACGCCTTTGAGATACCCCTGAGCCTTTAAATGCCTCACCTTTGTCATCTTTATCTTTGGAGTCAGAATGACCATTCAAAGCAAATCTCCACGAATCTCACTTATCTCTCAACCAGGAGAAAGCGCTCCCTCTTCCGTGGCTTTATTCTTTGTACCTTTCACTGTCCTGTATTTTATTATCTGCTTCCTGTCTTATCTCTCCTGTTGGATTACATTTCCTGAAGGGCGGAGGCTGAGTTTTGCTGGTCACCTTAGCTCCTACAGCCCCGGGAAAATCTGAGTTTCTGGGAGCTGGCTTGGTAATTACCGGTGATTAACCTGGCAGTTCTCTCGGATATACTACACCCTTGAAGACATGGTCCCTAGCCCTGGAAGGCTCAAAGGCTCACCCACCTCCTGGATTCCCCCAGGCCTGAGAGCAGATGCCTACACTTGCAAAAAAGAAAAAAAAAGAAAAAAAGAAAGAAGAAAGAAAGAAAGAAAGAAAGAAAGAAAGAAAGAAAGAGCGAGCGAGCAAGCTAGCTTAGGCTAGTGTTAGGGACTGAACTGGGCCCCTCCCCCAATCCATATGTTGAAGTCCTAATCCTCAGTGTGGCCTTATTTGGAGATAGTCTTTGCCAAGGGGATCAAGTTAAATGAGGTTATTAGGGGTCCTTACAGGAAGGAGACTTGTGGACCCACAAACTGACTTGCGGAGAGCAAAAATGAATGTGAGGATCCAGGAAGAATATCGTCTACAAGCCAAGGATCTCCGGAGGCTACCAGAAGCTGGGAGGGAGGCCTGGAATAAATCCTTCCCTCACCGCTCTTAGAAGGCAGCAACCACACCGACACCCTGCTATCCAACTTCTAGCTTCCAGACCGTGAGACCGTCAGTTTCTGTTGTTCTGAGCCGGCCGGTGTGTGATGCTGTGTTAGCGAAGCCCCAGTAAACTCCTGAGAAACACGAGGTGGGCAAAGCCAGGTCTCTGAGATCCGCTGAGCAGCGAGGAGCCCGTGCCAGCAGCCGGGCAGAAGTGGCTGGCCGGCCTCCGAGGGCAAGGCCAGAAGTTGGCCCGCCTGACACAGCTCTTTGAAGAGCGTGTTTTTGCTTCTGCATGTGGGCAGGGGAGGGCAGGCCTGGGGATGGGGGCCGGAAGCCCTGCTGAAAGGCAGACCCTCCTTCCAGGCTCTAAGTGCTTCCAGCCAAACTGATTTAAAATGAAAACACACACACACACACACACACACACACACACACACACACACACACGGACGTCTTAAACTCTGCGGAGCCGCTTTGCTCTTCCCTGGAAACGCCTCTCTAATTACCAGCTTCCACTGTGGCTCCCAGAGCGCCCCTCCTCCTCAGCAGGGGGCCGGGAGATGTGGAAATGCCTTTCCTCCAGGCTCTTAAGGGGCATTTCCTGGCCCTCCTCACCCAAAATACGTCCTCCCACCCCTGGGGAGCCCCGACAGACACGCTAATGATACCGAGGCTGATTCCACATAATTAGGTTTAGCTCAGTGTAAGGGCTCCCCATTAGCAGACCGGAACACCAAGGCCTGGCGGGCCCTGCGGTAAGGCTTCCTGCTGGCAGGAAACGGAAGCCAGAGCTTCAGCCTTTCTCGAGTCAGTCCCGATGCCTGTGGTAGTGAAGGCAGCAGGCAGGAAAAGGTGAGACCAAAGTTTCCGTTTTTGTGGAGATCACACTCGGGCGCTGAGAGGTTAAGAAACTTGCCCAAGGACACACAGCCAGTAAGAAGAGGGAAAAACTGCAAGGGAGCGCCTGAGGGGCCACTGAGAGATTGTGAGGAGGGGAACCCTGAGGGTTGGTCGGCACTAAGCTGGCGACAGGGAGACGGGGGAGAATGGGCAGATTTGAGATAGATTCTCAGGGAGAAGTAAGTAGTCGGAGTGAGTTGTATGTGAGGAGTGGTAAGGAGGAGGGAGAAAGGATGCCCCCAGGCATTTGGGGCCCGGGAGCATTTGGGGTCACAGGGCTGAGTGACACAGGAAGAAGGCCCAGATGTAATGTTCAGGCCCTCACATTTCCATTTACTGACTGAGATATCCGGAAGTTATGTCACCTCTTAGGATTCCGTTTCCTCGGCTAGCAAACGGGAAAAACAGAACCTCTCCTAACAGAGTTGTCAGGATAAAGAAATAGGATGAGGTTTTAGGATCCAGAAACATTGCTGGCCTCCCCTCTCTTGTCACTCCCCAGGGCTGCCACATCAAGGATTAGCTCATGGGGCTTCTTCTTCCTGGGAGGCACATCAAAGCGATGTACAAGTGGGATGGCTTATCTCTCCCAGGGAGGCTGCCTCACTGGGTCACAGTCCATTCTCACCGGTGCACCTGGGCCAGAGCCACAAAGCCGAGCAAATTCCCACAATGTCAGGCCAGTGCTGGGCAGAGATCCAGGAGGTGGGGTCCATCTGGGTTCCTCTCTGCCCACCCCATGGGACAGGGTTCCTTGTGCAAGGCCCCCAGATGCACAGCCACATACTTTCAGGGAAAAACTCACCCCCCTCTCAAAGTCTTCACCAGGTGAGGGCAGAACCCCCCCCCCCCCAAACATGCCCTATGCTGCGAGTGATACATCGTATTCTGAGAATGACGCCCTCTGGAGTTGTGTGGCAAGAGCTCCGTGAACAAAAGCCAATTCCTAGATGCTTCCTCTGGCCCTACATAGCCCAGGCAAATCGGGGCGACAGGAGGGTTCTCTCTGTCCCCTTCTGCCCTCCTGTCCTGTAATCCCCGGCAGAAGCCTACCCGGAGTCCCGCTCTTCCTCAGCCACAGTCCCAGCTAGAAGGAAATCTGCCTGAGTAAGGGGTCCTTCCACCAGCCTGCCTGGGTCTCTAGCCTGACCGTAGTACACTAAGTTGACAATTCTGTCATGAAACTGGGCAGGGTAGATCTTACTTCTGTTTGGTGTGTGGTACCCAGTAAATGTTTGTTGGATGAATGAATGAATGAATGAATGAATGAATTCATCTCTGCTAAGATCTCTGCTGACAGTGGCTTCCTACAGAGATGGTTGCATTTTTTAAATTATTTTTTAATTTTTTTATTAACATATAATGTGTTATTAGCCCCAGGGGTACAGGTCTGTGAATCGCCAGGTTTACACACTTCACCGCACTCACCATAGCACATACCTTCCCCAATGTCCATAACCCCACACCTTCTCCCTACCCTCCTCCCGAGATGGTTGCATTTTAATGGAAGGTTCTTTAAAACCAAAACAACACTGGGGCGTCTGGGTGGCTCAGATCTTCGGGGTTGTGAGATGGAGCCCTGTGTTGGGCTCTGCGCTTGTCTCTCCTTCTCCCTCTGCCCTTCCCCCTGCTCTCTCTCTCTATATATATATAATAAACAAATAAAATCTTAAGAGGAAAAACAAACAAATAAACAAACAAACAAGACAACTTCAAGAGTCAAAGGATTGACCACTCTACCTATAGCACACCTGCTGCGACCTTTAGGGAAAGGGAGCCTTTCCGATTTTTCTCAGCCCATGCTAGGCAGTCAACTGCCCACCGCCCCATGCCCCCTATGGAAAAGTGCAGGTGAGCTGGACTGGGGCTCTTGGAGGCCGCTTTCCAGCTACATTCCTTGGCAGAGCTGTTATAGGTATCTGGAGCCTGCGAGAAGGTTGACTTTTCTCACGTCTAAGCCCAAGTTTGCTGTCGAGGCCTGGGTACTCTGGACCACACTCTCCATAACTTCTGAAGGATCCTCACCTCCTGATTAATCATCTCAGTCATTTTCCCTGCCTCTTATTTCAGAGTATTTTGAACAACACCATTTTTCAACAGGGCCGAGACTAACACGAGGAGAGTGGGTTCCTCAGCTCTGCGCAAAATTTAAGTGACGGGGGTGCTGAGACTTAGTTATCAAGATAAACGACATTTGGATGTAATCATGTCAAAATCTGAAAGTAATGCAAAATAATCCACAATGAACAGTGTCAAAAATTTTTTAAGATTACATTAAAATATTATTAATTTTGATGACTGAGGGTTTTTTTTTTTTTGGCACCCCCTTAAATTCTGGTCTGGAGGAGTACCTCACTAACCTCCTTCTAAGCCTTCTCCCAAGAGTGGAGTTGAGGTCTCTAACTGGTGTTGGCCCTGCACTGCCTTTAATTGGCGAGAGCAGCTTCAGGGAGGTTAGTAAGATGGTAATTGGTCTGGAGGCCCATTTACCTCTTTCAGAAAGTCAGGCAAACAGATCGGCAGGGGGCCAAGTCTATTGTTCCAAAGCTTCCACAGACCTTGAACAGCCCTCTGGCTCTGCGGTCTGCTGATCAGAGGTGCAAAGGTTTATAAACAATCCAAGGCCTTTGATATGGTTGCCAATACCCACATTTTCCATTCTGGGAACAATGCCACGGAGCCACGGAGGGCCACAGCCACCCTCCCCCCACCCAACTGAGGAAGTGTCTGCTGGTTGCCAGTGGGGACAGGTCCTGTGAAGGCAAGGGTCAGAAGGACAGAGGAGTCTCTTATCCTGGCCGCCAGCCCTTTCCCTCTGGTACATACTGACATCTCCACCCCTTTCGCACTTCTAGAACCTGTGCCTATCTATTCCTTTTGTCCTCCTTGGCCAAAGCAATTTCTTTTTTACAGAAAACGCAAAAATAGAGGGGCTCCTGGACGGCTCAGTCAGTTCCGCGTCAGCCTTCAGCTCAAGGGGTGATCCCAGCACGCCGGGATCAAGCCCAGCCTCACGCTCCCTGCTTCGGAGGCGGGGGAATATTTGCTGTTCCTTCTCCCTGTGTCCCTCCCCACCCGCCCCAGCCCCAATCCTGCTCTCTCTTTCTCACAAATAAGTAAATAAAATCTTTCAAAAAAGGAAAATGCACCAAAGAGTGAGCCACCTTATTACACAAGCAGGCAGACACCACCTCAAGTTCCCCTAACTGACGCCTCTTGAACTCTCTTGTGAAGAATCGGGGCGTCAAATTCGTCCACAAAGTCCCTTTGGGGGAATCCACCATCTGCGGATACCCCCCAGAAAGATAGTTATCTGGGCTAATTTGACTGCTGTTTTGGAGGAATGCAGGTGAACAAAAGGTGGTTTCCACTAGGCAAAATGTTTTTTCCACTTCCTGTTCTTTGCTCGTTTGTCTCGTTCCGGCGTTAAACCGCTGAGTTTCGGAATCAGATGAAACTTATCAGAAGTCAAGGCCTGCCGCAAGTTCTCCATCGACCCCGTACCCTGATAACTAAACCAAAGGGCAGGCGTTTGCAGTGAGGCAGAACTGCTGTTCTGAGTCAGCCTCTTAGGACAGAGCCCGAATTTCTTGAGAATGTTTCTTCCTCAGGCTGCCCTGAGCTGTGCCTCTCTTCTGCGGAAGCCCGCGCCTCCTTCACTTCCTCCCGCGCCAGGCGCGAGGGACCGCGGGGGGGAGCCGGGAGGACCCCGCGAGCAAGCGGAGCCCCGCCCCGCGGCTGGCATCACTCTCCCGGAAACGGAAGTGTGGGCGCCTGTTTTGTTGCTGTGGCAACACGGGCCGCGGGGCGGCGGATCTCTCAAGGCTCCGCCCTTTAAACCGGGGGAAGTTTGAAGCACCTCGTGTCGCCGGGGGACTGGACCTCCCTCAGTCGGGGGAGAGGCCAGCATCCGAAGACGTCCATGACGCGGAGGAAGCCAGGGGAGGCAGTGGGTGGCTGGTCATCACTGACTCACGGCCACAGACTTCCGAGCGGCCGGGCGACCCCTCCCGTCCCCGGTAAAGGATCCGGAGGTCGGAAAGCCCTGGTTCCGGGCCCTTCTGCCGAGGCGTGGCAAAGCCAGGTGCAGCGCCCGCCCGCCTTCTGTTTGTGGCGCTCGAGCCGGCGGCAGACGCGCTCACGGGCTCTCATCCCGCCCAGCCCTCCACGGAGACCGCGCAGTCCTCGTTCTTCAGCGGAGGGGCCGAACGGGGACTGCTTCGTTTCCTCATCTGAGAGAAGCGTAGTCTTCGGATGAACTCTTATTAGGATTAAATGAGGCAGTAGTGCGGAAATCCAAGAGGGTATAATAAAGGGCACCTCTCATTCCTTACAGAGGTCTGAGATGGGCCGGAAGAAACGCAACATACAAGATCAAAATTAGTAACTTTATCGCCGACCAGTTTTATATTGGAGTCAGTGGTTTGTATTTGAAGGGAAGTGCACAGAGCGAGGCAGGTACCCACACGGGCTGAGGCAGGCCTCTGGACAGGGGACTGTCCCTGTAAACCATGGAGAACAGAGCCCATAGCGTGTTCAGGAGGCCAGCTGCCGAGAAGAGAGGGGCTGAGCTATGCATCCGGGATTCCTTCCCCCGGACTCACCGCTGAGAAGTGGCTGCTCCCCTCCACTCGAGGGAGGACTGAGTACGTCAAGGAGTAATGGGGGGGGGGGGTCAGAAAGCTTGGGCTAGAAGAGCTTCCTCTGTGTGGAAGGGACCATCAGGGCCGAGGAAGAAGTTTTTTCGACCCTAATAAATAAGTACTAGGACTTGCTACAATAGTACAATAGTAAGTGCTCAATAAAAGTTGGCTGTTATTTTATCCTTCTGGCTTCCCAATTAGTCATACCCAAGACTAGTTTACCTTCACCAGCGTGACTTCTCTGTGTCTCCCCTTTTTAGATGTGTGACGTCAGCCACGTTACTCTCCCTAAGCCTGTGTCCTCCTGTGTAATAATACTTGGAAAACTATACCACTTCAGTGTAAAGCACTTAAGCACAACACCTGGAACACAGGAAGTATTCAATGAATGGTGACAGTTGCTGTTATAAAAAGGAGTAGGGAGTCCAAAGCAAAATCATTGCAAAATTAAGACAGCGACATGATTGATTTCCAAGGCGCGTGTGAAGGAAAGGATGGCTACTACCCATCAGAATTAGAGCAATTGGTCCTGTGGGATCCACAATCCAGACACCTGATGGGGAAGCCCTGGGAGAATGCCAAACCCTTTGAGCTTTTCCACATCACTTTCCCTAAAATGAGGAAAAGCGCATTCCTGCGTTCACCCATGGAAGGTGATGACAGGGTGGAGGCTGTGAGCTCCTTGGGGAAGGAAAACGAAGTGATATTTTATGTGGGGACCAAGATGGCTTAAGCGAGTCACAGAATCAGAGAGCCCCTGTCTGAGCTCCTGAAGGGTAGAACTGAGGCTGTTGTGCTCCCTGCACTGTTGTTAGTTCCTCACTGTGGTGGGTAGCACATAACACACATTTATTCAATATTTGCTGAATAAATAAGTGAATGGTTCAGGTTGCTCTGCACACCAGCCACGAGGAGATAGTGCTTAAGAGGCTGTGGTCTTTTTTTCAACATCTAAGTCCTGCTGAACCAGAAGGATCTGTATAATCCCTGATTTTGGTCTTGCTTAAAGGAGGAGGGAGAGAGGAGGAGGTAATCCACAGAACTATAGATTCCTGATTTATTCTTTTCCTTTGAAAGCCCAGTGGATATTATTTTGAATGTGGGAACTTGAGTTACACATGCTAAAGATTTCCTATGAAAAGTGAGATGAGAGAAAGTGGAAATGTAAATATCTTGGCAAGGAGGGTCAGCTGTAGAAATAGCCCACTTTGAGACAGGGATGGATGTAGGACCCTGGAAGATTTAACCAAATTTCATTCTAAAGTCTCAGACACCCTGGGGCGCCTGGGTGGCTCTATTGTTAAGCCTCTGCCTTAGGCACAGGTCATGATCCTGGGGTCATGGGATGGAGCACTGCATCGTAGGGCTCCCTGCTCAGCGGGAAGCCTGCTTCTCCTGCTCCCACTCCCCCTGCTTGTGTTCCGTCTCTCTCTGTCTCTCTCTCTCTCTGTCAAATAAATAAATCTTTAAAATCAATCAATAAAAAATAAATTAATAATAATAAAGTCTCAGACGCCCGAAGAAGCTAACACACACTTTATATAATAGCAAAAGACTGGATACAGCACAAATGTCCCCCTGCAGGGACCCCTATGTAATGGTCCATCATGCAGTTGTGAGAAGTAAGAGAAGGAACTCTGTGTATTAATCTGATCCCAGTAGTGTGTCATCACATGAAAAAAGCAGGGTACAGAACAGCATGCGGAGTATGCTAGTATTACCCAAGAAGGGGAAATACAACTACTTGTATGTATTTGCCTCTTTTTTTAATGGAAAGATAAACCAAACACTAGTGAAAAATGGTTATCCATTGGAGGTGGGGGGTAGAGTGAAGAGGAGAGTGATAGAAGGTAGACTTGATTTCTCTCGTTCTTTGTTTTGTAGATTTGACTCTGGAACCATGTACATATTTTAAATAATTATAAAACAAAATTTAAGAGAGAAGGGTTAAAAAGAGAAATTCTTGGGACTCCTGGCTAGCTCAGTCAGTAAAGAATACGGTTCTTGAACTTGGGCCCCATGTTGGGTGTAGAGATTGCTTAAATAAATTAAAAAAAAAATTCCTAAAAATTGAAAGCAAAGGAAACAAGTGAATCAAATTGTGTATTGAATTAGTGACTTAACTATGCAGAGAGGAAATATTTCTTTCCTTTTTTTTCTTTCAAAGATTTTATTTTTAAGTAATCGCTCCTCCCAATGTGGGACCTGAACTCACAACCCCGAGATGAAAGGCTGCATGCTCCCCTGACTGGACCCAGCCAGGTGCCTCGAGAGGAATTATTTCTAATAATTTTAAATCATGGTAAGCTGACTCTATCCCTGCTATGATATATCCTGAAGATAAAAGAAACTGTGTATTCTTTTGCTAGGGCTGCTACCACAGGGTACCACAGACTGGGTGGCTGACCCAACCGAAATGTATTGTCTCACAGTTGTGGAAGCTAGAAGTGTAGGATCGAGGAACCGGTGGCTTGGTTTCTTCTGAGGCCTCTCTCCATGGCTTAGAGGTAGCCATCATCTCCCCATATCTTCACGTGGTCTCCCTCTGTGCATGTCCATGTCTTAATCTCCTCCTCCTCTTAACCACACCAGTATACAGGACAAGGGTCCCCCTTGATGACCTCATTTAACCTTAATTACCCTGGCATATAGTCACATTTTGAAGTACTTCAGCATATTAATTTGGGGGGACACAGTTCAGCCCATAATAAACTGTAAAGAAACTTAAAACCTATATTCTGTGTTGTAGTAGTAATATTGATATTAGGATGTTGTTTTGTGGGGGGTTGGTAATTTGACTTTTACCCCAGCTAAGGCCTCAGATACCATACAGCAGAGATAAGCCATACCTGTTTCCCTTTCCACATTCCTGACCTGTCCAATCATGAGCAAAGTTTAAAACATGTTCAGGGGCACCTGGGTGGCTCAGTGGGTTAAAGCCTCTACCTTCAGCTCAGGTCATGATCCCAGGGTCCTGGGATCCAGCCCCGCATCCGGCAATCTGCTTAGCAGGGAGCCTGCTCCCTGCCCCACGCCCCTGCCTGCCTCTCTGCCTACTTGTGATCTCTCTCTCTCTGTCAAATAAATAAATAAAATCTTAAAATAAAATAAAATAAAATAAAACATGTTTAATCTGCTGAGTCTGGGATAATTTGCTATGCAACCATACTAATCAGAACAGAAGCATTTTGTACCCCCCCAACCCCAATAAAATAGGGGGGGGGGCTGGATTTTACTGAGACTCTAGGTAAAATTCCACTGACCAGTTGCAGGATTATTTTTTCTTAAGATTTTATTTACTTATTTGAGAGAAAGTGTGAGAGCAAGAGCACAAAAACAGGTTGCGGGGCAGAGGGAGAGGGAAAAGCAGACTTCCTGCTGAGTGAGGCAGACCCCGATGTGGGGCTTAATCCCAGGACCCTAAAGGCAAACATTTAACTGACTGAGTCACACAGGCACGCCAGCCAGTTTTCAGGATTAAGGAACGTGTTGGGGGGCACTGGGGTGGCTCAGTTGGCTAAGAATCCAACTCTTGATTTCAGCTCAAGTCATGATCTGAGGGTCCTGAGTTCGAGCCCCATGTCAGGCTCCATGTCAGCGGGGAGTCGGCTTGAAGATTCTATCCCTTTCCCTCTGCCCCTCCCCCTTCTTGCAGTCTCATGCTCTCTGTCTTCCAAATAAATAAATCTTAAAAAAAAAAAAAAAAAAAGGGAACATGTAGAGGAACATGATGCAACAGAAATACAATCAGGAAAGTCCAGAATGTGGAAATCTCTGTGGCACAAATGATCTGGTTTTTTCAACAAAAAAAAGTTGTAAGAAGAAAGAGAAGGGGAATTCGTAGGTTAAAAGACTTGAGAAACAGATCAGTCATAAAATCTGACATGCAGGCTTTGTTTGGATCACGAAGCAGACAGACCGAAACAAAAATATTATTCATGATACAATTGGGGAAACTTGGATACTAGCTGAACATTTGATGCTATGAAAATTATGGTCAGTCTTTTTAAATTTGATGTTACTGTGGTTATGTTTTGTTTTAAAGGCCTTTATCTCCAAGAGATAGATGCTGAAGGAAATGGAAATGATGTAACATATGGGGTTTTTGCCAAAATAATCATGACTATTGTGGGAGTCGGGGGAAGGGAGATAGGGATTGGAGGGGTCCAGACGAAACATGATCAGTCCTGGGCTGGGAGATGAGTGCATGGGACCTTAGTTTACTATATTCTCTAATTTTGTATGTTTGAAAATGTCCATAATAAAAAGGGTGTTTTTTAAAAAAACATTTTTTTAAAAGATTTTATTTATTTATCAGAGAGAGAGAGGGGGAGAGAGCAAGCACAGGCAGACAGAATGGCAGGCAGAGGCAGAGGGAGAAGCAGGCTCCCTGCTGAGCAAGGAGCCCGATGTGGGACTCGATCCCAGGACGCTGGGATCATGACCCGAGCTGAAGGCAGCTGCTTAACCAACTGAGCCACCCAGGTGTCCCAAAAAAGATTTTATTTTTAAGTAATCTCTACACCCAAAGTGGGCCTCAAACTTACAACCCCAAGGTCAAGAGTCCCATGCCCTTGTGACTTGACCCCAAGGTCAAGAGTCACATGCTCTTGACTGTGACAGCGGGGCGCCCCAAGCGTGTTTTGTTTTGTTCTTGAGCAGCAGACTTTATCCTTCCAAATATTTGAAGGTATAATTCACTTAATAAGCACTTTATTCAACAATTATTGAGCTCTTACTGTGTGCCAGACCCTAAGCTAAACTCTGAGGCTACAGAAATGGGTGAGTCATGATAGTGCCTCCTTGAAACTTAGAGTCTCGTGGCAAAGAAAGTATGTACACAAATGAAGTATAAGGAGAAGAAAATGCTGTGTGCCACAGAAAGTTCTAGGCGGCCTGTCTAGAGCAGTTTCAGGGAACAGCATATCTTTGTAGAATCCACTTTACCCAACAATGACTGAGAACTTAGCTCAGCATCTACACCCAATTCTTCCAGAAGCCAGCACAATATAGGTTTGAAGCTGTGTGGAAAATATGAAATTATTTGAAAGAGTCTGTGCTCTGTTGGCTACAGCCTTCCCAGCAGTACAGAGGGTGGTCAACTTTGTGTATCTGCTTCACGGTTGTCTTAGCTCACGCCGCCATAACAAAATACCACAGACTGGTTTAAACAACAGACATTTATTTCATAGCTCTGGAGGCCAGGAAGTCCAAGATCAAGGTGTCAGCTGTTTCAGTTCCTGATGGCAGCCCTCTTATTTGCTTACAGTGTCTTTTCTTGTGGAGAGAGAGGGCCTGTCTCTTCTCTAATCCCAGCATGAGGGTCCTTTCCTCAAGGTTTCAGCTAAGCCTCATTATCTCCTAAAGGCACTATTTCCAAATATTATCACCATGCAGTGTAGGGCCTGAACATAAGAATTTGGAGAGGTTGCCCCTGGGTGGCTCAGTTATTAAGCGTCTGCCTTTGGCTTAAGTCTTGATCCCAGGATCCTGGGATTAAGTCCTACAGTGGGCTCCCTGCCCAGAGGGGAATCTGCTGCTCCCTCTCCCACTCCTAGTCCCACTTCCCCTACTCATGCTCTTCTCTCTCTCTCTTGCTCTTGCTCTGAAATAAATAAAATCTTCCAAAAATAAATAAATAAAAATAAAAAAATAAAATAAAATTATATTTTTATATTTTTATATATAATATATTTTATTATTATTTATAATAAAATAAATATAAATAAATAAAAATAAAATCTTAAAAAAAAAAAGATGTGGCCCACAGACCCAACAGTATCAGAATCACCTACTCTTTAAAAATATTCAGGGGGCACCTGGGTGGCTCAGTGGGTTAAAGCCTCTGCCTTTGGCTCAGGTCATGATCCCAGGGTCCTGGGATCGAGCCCCATGTCCGGCTCTCTGCTCAGCAGGGAGCCTGCTTCCCCCCCTTCTCTCTCTGCCTGCCTCTCTGCCTACATGTGATCTCTGTTCGTCAAATAAATAAATTCTTTGAATAAATAAATAAATAGTATTCAGTATCAGGGGCACCTGGGTGGTTCAGTGAGTTGACCATCAAACTCTTGATTTCTGCTCAGGTCATGATCTTGGGGTCCTGAGATCAAGTATTTATTTGGTCTCTGTGCTCAGCGTGGAGTCTGCTCGTCCCTCTCCCTCTGTTCCTTCCCTCACTCACTCACTCACTCTCTCTCTAAAATAAATAAGTTAAAAAATAATAATAAAAATACTTAACTTCAGAAACTTTGCCTCAGATTCAATAGGGCCAAGCTGGGCCCTGGCATCTGACTATTTTATTTTTTATTTTTTAAAAAAGATTTATTTTTTGAGAGAGAGAGACAGACAGACAGACAGCTGGTCGGGGGCGGGGAAGGGCAGAGGGAGAGAGAGAATCTCAAGCAGATTCCCCACTGAGCACGGAGCCCACCGACTCATGACTCACAACGCTGAGATCACGACCTGAGCCAAAATCAAGAGCCCCCGACTGAGCCCCCAGGCGCCCCGGCATCTGACTATTTTAGTAACTTCCTGGTCATTTTCTTGAGCCTCCTTCAGACCAGTAGGGGCACTCACGCCTGAGAAAGGAGCAGCTTAAACATTAAATTTCATAAGGTCACTATTTCCACGCCCGAATTTCTTTTTCTTTTTTTTTTTTAAAGATTTTATTTATTTATTTGAGAGAGAGACAGTGAGAGAGAACATGAGCGAGGAGAAGGTCAAGAGGGAGAAGCAGACTCCCCATGGAGCTGGGAGCCTGATGCGGGACTCGATCCCAGGACTCCGGGATCATGACCTGATCCGAAGGCTGTAGTCCAACCAACTGAGCCACCCAGACGTCCCCCCAATTTCTTTTTTTAATTAAAATATTTTTCATTACGTTTTTAATTTTAATTCTAGTATAGTGAACACACAGTGTTCTGTTTCAGTGATTTAGTAATTCGATACATGTTTCATTGCTCATCGATGGTAGGTGTCCTCTTTATTCCCTTCCCCTATTTCACCCACTCCCCACCCCCCAACCTCCATGTCCCAATTTCTACTTTCTGGTTTTGGTTTTAGATGCATCTTGCATTTTTTTGCTTTTGGAGCAACATACGTCCTGACTCTGGGTCCAAGCTCCCAGCCTTCTCTCTTGGGCAAATACTAATTCTTCCGCTTATCATAATCGCTCACATCTGAACATAGTCACTGTTTTGTACTCATCTAAGTTAATCCAACTTATACTTGCATTATTTTCTTTGGCTGAAGACTTTGGAAAGCAGCATGAAGCCTGGGGATTTTTCTTTTCTTTCCAGAATGAGAAAACTCTTCTTCGACAGAAGGTCCTTAGTAATTTTCATTCCTGGTCCTTCATCTTCATTTAACACCTATGCACCCACTCAAGAAAAAGAACATTTTCTAGACTGTTTCAAGGAGTTACACACATGGTTTGTTAGAACATAAATTCCTTTCTAGAACTAGGACTTTTGGGGCACGTCGGTGGCTTGGTCGGTTCAGCAGCCAGGTCTTGAGTTCAGCACAGCTCATGATCTCAGGGTCGTGGGATAGAGCCTGGTGTTGGGCTCTTCATGGAGACTGCTTGAGGATTCTCTCTTTTCAGTTCCCTCAGCCCCTCCCCCCAACATGTTTCTAAATAAATAAATAAATCTTTCTCAAGATAAATAAATATTATAATAAAATAATTAATCTAAATAGATAAATCTTTTTCTTAAAAAAATTCCTCTCTTTCTAAAATAAATCTTTTTTTTTTTTTTTAAGATTTTCTTTATTTAGGGGCGCCTGGGTGGCTCAGTGGGTTAAAGCTTCTGCCTTCGGCTCAGGTCATGATCTCAGGGTCCGTGGATCAAGTCCCGAGTAGGGCTCTCTGCTCAGCAGGGAGCCTGCTTCCCCTCTCTCTCTGCCTGCTTCTCTGCCTACTTGTGATCTCTGTCAAATAAATAAATAAAATATTTAAAAAATGCAAATGGGGAAATAAGGCAATCACAAGAGATTATAAGACAATTTAAAAACAGCCAAATAGGAATGACCACGTCCCAGTTATTCCTTTATTGGAAACTGCATTAGTCTGCAGTTTAGCTGCCTGGCTACATTGAGTGGCTGGTTCTCTGTGGCCCTCTTTGACCAAGTGTGAGCTGTCAGAAAAAGCCATCTGGCACTTTCTCCGGGCTCTGCGAAACAACCTGCACTTGGTATAAATCTGCAGGAAAGAGAACGAAGAGCCATGGTCTTGTGTCGCCAAAACTTCTGTACAAAGTTGGGGTGTCACTGGAATACATTAGTGAAAGAGAATCTGACTTCCCAGCAGTGTTTGGAAAAAGCCACTGCCAAGGCCACTCTCCACCCTCCTCCCCTTTTCTCTCAGCTCAGTCATGGCTGTTATGGAAGCTCCGTCACCCTTTCCCTTCTAGCTCCAGTCCGCTCATCAGGGACTTCCTTTTTTCCAGGCAGCCAGCCTTCTGCAACCTCCACACTCTATCTTCAGTGAGCTCTGTCACTAACGCAGGCCTTGATCTGCCTCCTGTACTGGCTAAAGCATCCTTAAGCGCTCATGTACATTTCTTTTTAAGCAACATTTAATAATTCTCAAGTCCTGAGAAAGCAGAACCATGTCCCAAGGCCCAGAGAGAGTCTGAGAGCTGGTTAATTCATTTTCTCTTTGTTTTATATCACTAGCCTGTCACACCATTTCAAAGCACTGAATTTCTTTTCTTTTTTTTTTTTCTTTTTAAGACTTTTAAAATTTATTTTAGAAGGAAAGAGAGAGCATGAGCAGGGGAGCGGCAGGCAGAGGGAGAAGCAGGCTCCCCGCTGAGCAAGCAGTCCGATGGGGGCCTTGATCCCAGGACCCCAGGATCATGACCTGAGCCGAAGGCAGATGCTTCACCAACTGAGCCACCCAGGAGTTCCTTAAAGCTCTGACTTTCATTCTTGGCATCTTCCATCTTACAACGTGCCAAATGCACAACATGGCAAGACAGCAAGATCTGGATCCTTACTCCTGGGTTAGGCTCTGATGCTGTGATCCTGGTGCTGTTTACACCCTCTGCACCTAAGTCTTACTCAAACAAGTTATAGAAATAAAACAATGGGGCACCTGGGTGGCTTAGTGGGTTAAGCCTCTGCCTTCGGCTCGGGTCGTGATCTAAGGGTCCTGGGATTGAGCCCCACATGGTGGAGGGGTCTCTGCTCAGTGGGGAGACTGCTTCCCCCTCTCTCTCTGCCTGCCTCTCTGCCTGCTTGTGATCTTTAGCAAATAAATAATTAAAATCTTAAAATATATATATATATATATAGGAATAAAATAAAATGCCTATTTGATGCTTACTGAACTCCCTCCTGGGAAGAACTGCACGAGGTAAGGGAGTTAATTTCCCAAGAGATCCATCTTCAAGGTGCAGGCAGACTCCAGGAAATTTGCTACTGACCTTCCAGATAGAACGGTTCGAGGGGCTCTTCTGCCTTGTCCACTAAACGCCTCTCGGGAACTCTCTGAATGATTAGTCAACTTTACACAGAATCCAGGATTTCTATAAGCCAAGTGTTGCTAGAAATCTAGGATTTCTGTCTTTCCTACCACATAGATGCTTTTTTGCCTCCTCTGCTGAGCTGAGCACTGTGGCCAGTAGCCCTGGGAAGTGAAAGCTTGGTCTGGGTATCTTGTTGTCATGACAACATCTAAGCTTATTTTACCTTTAAAAAATGAGTCAGAAGCACATATTTTATGACTCCATTTATATGAAATGTGCCGAATAGGTACATAGGTCTTCTGGACAGAAGACAGAAGAGACAGAAAATAAATTAGTGATTGTCTAGGGTCTGGGGAATTTGGGGTTGGGGGGATCAGAATGGCTTTTTATGGTATGGTGTTTCTCTTGGGAGTGGTAAAATGCTCTGAAATTGTTTGTGATGAAGCTTGCACAACTCTACGAATGTATTAAAAACCATGGAGTCATACATTTTAAATGGGTGAATTGTATAGAATGTGGATTATAGCTCACTAAAGCTATTAATTTTTTAAAGGATTTATTTATTACTTACTTATTGGATAGAGAGTGAGAGAGGAAGAGGGGGTTGAGGACTGGAGGGAGAGGGACAAGTAGATTCTGCTGAGTGTGGAACCCAATGCGGGTCTGGATCTCATGACCTTGAGAGCATGATCTAAGCCAAAATCAAGAGTCAGACACTTAAGTGACTGAGCCACCCAGGCATCCCAATAAAGCTACTAATTTTTTTTAAAGATTATTTTTTTTATTTATTTGTCAGAGAGAGAGAGAGAAAGCGAGCACAAGCAAGGGGAGCAGCAGGCAGAGGGAGAGGGAGAAGCATTCTTCTCACTGAGCAAGGAGTCCAATACAGGGTTCGATCCCAGGACCCCAGGATCATGACCTGAGCTGAAGGCAGACACCTAACTGACTGAGCCACCCAGGTGCCTAAAAGCTGCTATTTTTAAAAGAAGACGGAAAATGCACAGAGTTGGGTGTGTACTTGAACTTGTTCTAGTGAAGGAGATAAACCACCTTCTGTCACTAAAAGAGAAGAGTCTGGTCTCTTACACTCTCTAGGCTTACTGTATACACAGTTTCTATTTGGGGCCTTTTCATAGTTGTATCATAGGGAGTTAGCAACAGTTCAGTCACAAACCACAAAGGCCTTGGTTACAGTTTACCCTTGTGTTTGATCAGCAATAACATGACTGATGTCACCATGGCTCAGCTCAACCACACAGATGGATTCAGGAAGTTCTGGGTACGTGCCGGGGAGTAGTGGGGATGACCAGCTGGAGATCAGTGCTTCAGAGAGACAGTGGTTGGCTAGACCTCACCTCCAGGGCAAGATGTTGGTGAAGGATGGAAAAATGTCTTCCCCTGACTTGGAGGTGGAATGTGGCAATGGAAGGAATCCCGAGGGAGAGTTCTCTGGCTTGGCTTGGACATACAGACTGGGAATTTGTGAGAAGACCTCATTTTGAGCCCAACATTTCTCTAATTAACTTCCAGCCCAGCACCCCTCTTCCACTTCACCCCCCAGGGGAAACCATATGAGGTCAGGAGGACAGGGGGCCTGGGGCTGACTGCCCTGGAGGCAGGGTGAAGTTAAAGTACAAGAACATGAGACAATTCTCCTGTCACTTAGGCCCTGTGATGGTTAACTTTATGTGTCAGATTGGATAGGCTACTAGGCAAGAGAGTTGGTTAAAGTTTTTCTGGTTTCCGTGAGCATGTTTTTGGACAAGATTTCCATTAAATCAGTGGACTTTAAGTAAAGCAGATTGCCTTCCATCATATGGGTGGTCCTTGTCCAAGCAGTTGAAGGCCTGAATAGCACAAAAGGCTGACCCTGTCCTGAGCAAGAGGAAATTCTGCCAGCAGACTGCCTTCAGACTTCTTTTGCAACACTGGCTCTTCCTGGCTTGCTAGCAGACCCTTTACACTTGAACTGCAACTGTTTCCTGAGTCTCCAGCCTGCAGGACTCCCCCTTCAGCATTTGGACTTGGCATAACCCTGAGCGCATTCCTGAAAATAAATCTTTTTGTATATATACCTCCTATTCTGTTTTTCTGGAGAACTCCAACTAATACGGGCCTATATGTCTCTGTTTTCAGGAGGGACACTCAGAGCAGAAGAGAAATATTGCTCTAACCTGACTGAAAGGAGACTAAGAGACAGACAACCAGGGACAGGAGCAGGAGTTGAGGCCTCGGTGTGGTGGCTTAGTGACAGCATAGCCAATGAGCGAGCCATGAAACAGATGAGCCTCCAACTAGAAAACGGGTTTGGGAGACTCTTGCCTCTAAGTTACAGCCCTCGGTGTGAAACTTGGCCAACAGGCCAACCAAAGATGGCGGAGGGCCTCGGCCTCCTTCTCTCTTCTGGAACTTGTGCAGTCAGTAAGTTGCGCATCCACAACTGCAAGGGAGTCTGGGAGATGTAGTTTTAAGCTTTCCAGCCTCAGAAACACAGAAAGGCACCCCAGGGAGAGGAGGGAATGGATACTCAATGCCAATGGGTGTCCAAGCCAAATCATGATTGTAACTGGGATGTTATCCTTGCTCTCGCTCGGGAGTAATCTTGTAGTGGGTCCAATCAGTGCCATTCAAGATCAAGTGTGAGGCTTACTCTCCCTCCACTCCCTCTCCTGCCACTAGCGCGGTCCAGGGCCCCATCCCCTTCTCAAAGGCTGATGAACACTCATGGATATTGCAAGGGGGGATTATGCATATATGGTAGAGAGAGGACAGAATTGGTTGCTGTCAAGTGTAACTCCTCACTGGACACCTGCTGTAAGGCGAGTAGCATTGCCCCTTGGCACAGGCAAAGTATAGGGCTTACTCGGGTTCAGTTTTCTCCTGGTGGCCCACCCCACCTCTCTCTCTCTCATTACCTACCTCCCTCTGTCTCCCTTCATCCCTCAGACTAGAACACTTGGCTAATCTGGGTGAGGAGTTTTGCTTTTGCTCCTAAGGTTTTCTCAGTCCACTTCAGTCCACTAAAGGCCAAGGCCAGGGGTTTTCTTTTTTCTTTTTTTTTTTAAGTAATTCAGAATTACGATTAAAGTGGGAATTTGCCTTTTAAAAAAAAGTTTATTTATTTGACAGAGAGATACCACAAGCAGGCAGAGCTGGGAGGCAGAGGGAGAAGGAGAAGCAGACTTTCCACTGAGCAGAGAGCTTGATGTGGGCCTTGATGCCAGGACCCTGGGATCATGATCTGAGCCAAAGGCAGAGGCTTAACCCACTGAGCCACCCAGGTGCCCCAAGACCAGAGGTTTTCAAATGTTGCTGGCATCCTAATCACCTGGAGGGCTTCTTTAGGACACAGACTGGTGGCCTCATCCTCAGAATGGGCCAGTTGGTAGGTCCGGATGGGGCCCCAAATTTTGCCTTTCTCTCCCTGCCGGGCCCTCCAGGCTCTCTCAACCCCTCTGCTGGGCTCTCAGTCTTGCTACTTCTCTCTCTGCTCAAGATGGCCATTGGCTCCTCCCCGTCTTCTCCCACGGGGAAGGGCTTATGCTGATACTTCCGGACCCTGTGCTGAGCTATGAGCCCACAACACCTCATCTAAGACTCACGACGATCCTGCAGATGGTATTTTTAGTGCTCTTTTCACAGAAGAAAAAATGGAGGCTCAGAGAGGTGGTGCCTTGAGGAGTGGGGGGTCCGCGTTTGGACCCAGTCCCGGACCCTTCCCCCACCTTCGAGATCTGGTGTCATTTCGTATCCCCAGCCCATGGGGACAGAGACCTTCTTCAGGACACCTGCCATTACCATGTGTGCAACGAAGAGGGAGCGTTGTAGGTGTTAGTCTCGGGACCCAAGCTTTATGGGACGTTTCACTCATATTGAGGGCTTCTGGGCTACTGTTTCCATCCAGGAGGCTCATTCCCCATATGCATGTTCATTTCTGGGACATTCTTTTTGACAATGAACTTGGTGGGAACTTAAATTTTATTCCAAAAAAATCCACAAAATTCCCAGCAAACCCCAAACTGTGTAGATTGTAGGGAGGAGGCATGTTATTTTTTGGCAGAAATAGTCTGGCAGTAAACCTCTAAAAACATAATAAAAGTGCTGTTTAACATCCTGTTTTTCCTCCTTTTGTTGACTTTTGAGCATTTCTTCCCAAGCAAGGAGTTATGCAACAAGATTTGAAAATTGCCAAACTTCTATTTTTTTGGTAATTTTATTTCGTTCCTTCTCTGTGTTTCCGTGCACCTTATCTGCTCTGAACTTGAACCTAGGAACTGAAGTGACTTTATAGCATTCTGAGAGTGACCCAGAAACCAGATGGGGCTTGATAACAGTTTCCTAACTGTGAAAAATGAAAAGCAAAGTGAAAAGCTAACTATAGGCATCAAGGTCATACATGATCTCTTATCAGCTTGAAGCTAGGAATATGGATGTTCGTGACAACTGGTTATTGCTCTTCTCCTCAAGCAAAAAAATTCAAATCCCTGTGTCTTTCTAGGTGTCTTCAAAACCTTCTGTTCCAGGGCACCTGTGTGGTTCATATCATGATCCCAGTGTCCTGGGATCAAGCCCCAAGCAGGGCTCTCTGCTCAGCGGGGAGCCTGCTTCTTCCTCTCCCTCTCCCCTTGCTCATGCTCTCTCTCTCTCACTCTTTCTCTCAAATAAATAAATAAATAAAATCTTAAAAAAACCAAAGCCACCCCCCTACAAACGTCCATTCCCCACATCCCACGAAAGCCAATCTGGTGCAGGGGTTAGGAGTATAGACACCAAAAGACCGTTTCTTCCAGAATAGTTCTGCCTCTTCCTAGCTATGTGACCTTGGCAAGTTACTTGACCTCTGGATGGCTCAGCTTCCTTATCTGCAAAATGCGGATAATAAGGTTAGAGTTGACAGAGTTGATAGGCTGGATTGAGTAAGTTAATACATCTAAAACGCTTACCTAGAACCATCTCTGGTGTGTAGTAAATGCTCAGCTAAAGGTTATTCTTATTATAAGATGGCTTTGGTCTTGTGGCATAAATTAGATCACACAAGGTGAACCCGTCTATGAATACCTTTCTAGGCTTCCAGAGTGGTAACGGACTCACAAAGTCCTGGACCTCGCCAAGATGTGTTAGAGCTGCAACAGTTCGCTCCTTCTAAGCAGCGTTTGTCATCCTTTCCGTTAGGCCTCCTTTGCTGCTCCCTGTCAGAGATGAAGACACAGAGGCAAAAGCCACACGTTTGAGCAGTCTTCCATCAGAAGCCCTGGGTGATGGGGCGCCTGGGTGGCTCAGTGGGTTAAAGCCTCTGCCTTCGGCTCAGGTCATGATCCCAGAGTCCTGGGACCGAGCCCCACGTCGGGCTCTCTGCTCTGCAGGGAGTCTGCTTCCTCCTTTCTCTCTCTCTGCCTACTGTGATCTCTGTCTGTCAAATAAATAAATAAGATCTTTAGAAGCCCTGGGTGCAACGTGACTTTGCTTGTTTCCAGCCTCCTCTGGGGAGCCTGAGAGTCATGAAAACTCCCTCTTGGCCCTACCATTGACTAGCTTTGTTATGTGGGACAAGTTACTTCACTTCTCTGAGCTTCAGCTATAAAGAGGAAAATTAAAGGCTAGGGCCAGAACCCTAAGATGGGGGAGCTTCCTAGATCCCGGGGAAACCTGCCCAGGCCTCAGAGCTGATGGACGACATACTCAGGTGTGAAGTTTTGATCATGGCCAATAAGCCCCATCTACTGGCAGTGAAGCCAGCTGGGGTAGGGGAAGCCTAAATGGGAGAGGCAGAGCACCCTTCAGTTCTTTCCATTCTGTGCTGGGAGGCAATGTAGCTGAGATCCTGCACGGTCCCCCGAGAGAGGTCCCCCGCCCCCACAAACACAGTGTCCGGGAATGATGTGGAGGCAAAGTGAATATTGGGAACTCTTGGCCTATGTTTAAGAGTATTTATCTGGTGTGATACTATGATTCACAGTAAGAAATAGATGTTTGGTCTTTGACCCCATTTCTGGCACAGTGCTCCCCAAACCCCTCGGAATTTTCTAAGGAGTAAGATCCATAAAGGTGTCTTGTTATGATAACAAGGTAAGTTTGCGATGCCTACCTAAGGATGGGGTTGGGTTGCCAGAACCAACCAAGCGATTAGGGGGTTAGAGCTTTCAGGTCCCACCCCCTTGACCTAAGGGGTGGGGAGAGGGGCTAGAGGCCGAGGTCAATCAGTGGCCAATGATGTAATCAATGACGCTCAAGAAATGAAGCCTCCATAAAAACCCCAAAGGACGGCGTCTCAGAGAGCTTGTGGCTGAGCGGATGGAGTTGCTCAGGGAGAGTGACGCGCTTGGAGAGGACACGGCAACTCTGCGTCCTTTCTTCACGTCTCGCTCTCTGCATCTCTTCCACCCAGCTGTTCCGGACTCTCGTCAGAAGCCACCATTCTGCTAAGTAAAATATTTGAGTTGTGCGAGCCGCTCTAGCAAATTAATGGAACGCAAGGAGGGGGTGTTGGAACCTCTGATCTGTAAATGGTTCGTGGGTTGGAAGCACAAGGGACAGCCTGTAACTTGCTTGCGATTGTCCCCTGAAGGTGGCAGGAAAGGGCGGGGCAGGGAGAGCACCGTAGTTCCACTGAGCCCTTGACCATGGGATAGGACGCTGTTTCCAGGAAGACTGTGTCAGAACTGAGTTGGATTATGGAACATTCAGTTGGTGTCCGACAGTTGCTCGGTGTGTGGAAAAAGCCTGCCCGTTAGGACTGGGAACAGAAATACCGGCGTCGGGAGGCTGGAGGTTCCCATCCTAGCTGTGCTGTTCACCGTATGGGTGACCTCGCCTGAGTCCCTTACCCTTTCCCAGCGCCCAGTTTTCCAAGGGGTGTAGTCGTTCCTAAATAAATATAAGTACGGGAAGCACCTAAGACAGTTTAAGAGAGACTAAGCTCCTAATCATTCATTCCTGTGATCATCAGCGTTTGAGCAGGGTCAGCTGGTGGGGGTGGTGGGAAGCAGTGGAACTGACTTGGCGAGGCTGGTTCTGGAAAAGATCGTCGGGTGGGTTCAGGGGAGGAGGTAAGCTAGGATCAGGTGCAGGCAATTATCAGTATCTTCTGGGGGCAGAGTAAGCCGGGAGTAACTGCTTGGATGGTGGACGAAGGTCACGGGGGACTCTCCAGCATGCGCCTTACTCCCCTAGAGTCCCAGCCAGTGTGGAACAGTGGGAAGACAAGCACAGAGCTGGCGAAGAGGAAGGCAGGGTAGTTAAAGCTCCACTGGGAGGCAGGTCTTCGGTCCTAATGAGGGAAACTGAGGCACAAGGCGGATGTTGAATAAAGGAAGTGGAGAAAGTGGAGGAAAGTGATGCAGGAAACCTCGAGCTCTTGGAACCCTGCGATAGCTCTGGTCCTGGCCACCCAGGACCCCGGCCCTAGGAGCACACCTTCCAGGAATGTGCTCGTTGGATGTAGAGGGGGGTGATCGGGCATGGCCGTCTGAGGGAGATAGGAGCAGAACTTCCTTAGTAGTGACAAGGGCTTGAGCTAGGCATAAAAAGACTTTTCCTAAATATCTTCGGAAAAACATGTGGTATTTCTTATCAAACCTGGTTCATTCTTGGAAAAGAGAGCTCCTGGCTCTACCCCAGCAGTCTGTTTTTTCACAATTGCTGAAACAAAAACGAAGTGGAAAAGTTTGACTGTAAGAATAAGTGAAGTTACTTGGCCTGTAGATTTCATGGAATTTCCCCAAATCCTTTACCGAGGCTCATGCCTTGGTAATGTCGTACATAGGCTTCAAATTGGGATGCGTTTGTTTCTCTTAACGTCGATGCAACCCTGACTATTGAGCCCTGTTATAAACTGGGTTACCGGAAGTCTGTAAGATTATACTGCAAATTTCCCGTCACTTTTTTCTCTATTCATTTGTTTGTATGTATACATTGCTCACGAGGAGGAGGGAATCCATATCTGGAATAGGGGGCAGTTTTTCTAAATTTCTGACTCTTTTTTCCCCCTTATAAGATTTCTGCTTAGCATCTCTTTTCAATGCAGTTCAGTGTCTGCTGCTCCTGTACAAATCACTGTGTGATTTCTGGCCTCTGCTTTGAGCTTCCTGAGCTTTCTTGTTTATGCTACCTTGGAGCCAAGTGTCCATATAAGGCTTCTTAAATTCAGTCCCAGGATTTCAACTATGCTTCAACTCGGAAACAAGGTTCCTAAAGGAATTAGCTCTGTCCCTTGCTGATGAAATTGTTAAGAGCAGCAACAACCCATTTCTATTTATTTCTGTTTTTTCCTTAGAGGAAATGCTCCAGAAAAGTCTGAGGTTTCAAAACTGGGAGAAACTGGCTCATATGTTTATAGATTACAGGATTAAAATATTTGCAGATTAATCCTTTCAGTGCAGATTATAGCTTTTAAAAGTTGAATTCCTGGTGTTCTAATGATTTAAAAAATAATTTATCGAGGTGCCTGGGTGGCTCATTTGGTTAAGTGTCTGATTCTTGATTTCTGCTTAGGTCATGATCTCAGGGTCATGGGATCCAGCTTCAAACTGGGCTCTGTTCTCGGTGCACAGTCTGCTTGGGATTCTCTGACCCTCTACTCCTCCTGCCCTCCGTCCCCACACATGCATGTATGCACTCTCTCTCTCTCTCATAAATAAGTCTTTAAAAAAATTTATCATACTTCGTATAGTATAACTGTATCTGAAATATCCTCCAACTCCCTTCTGGCACAAAAATTTCAATATGAAGACACCCGGGTGGCTCAGTTGGTTAAGTGTCTGCCTTTGACTCAGGTCATGATCTCAGGGTCCTGGGATCAAGTCCCGAATCAGGCTCGCTGCTCAGCCGGGAGCCTGCTTCTCCCTCTCCCTTTTCCCCTCCCCCTCCCCTCACACGCTCTCTCTCAAATAAATAACCATGAAAAAGATTTCAGTGTAGGTACAAGATCTGAGAAGATGGTTTGGAGACAAATGGGTAAAGGTTATTACTTTGTAAATTTCATCAAAGCTTATTTTAAAAATACTGTGCTGGGTTGCCTGGGTGGCTCAGTCCATGAAGTGTCAGACTCTTGGTTTTGGCTCAGGTCGTGATCTCAGGGTTGTTGGATTGAGCCCCACATCTGGCTTTGAGCTCAGTGTCAGAGTCTGCTTGAGATTCTCCCTCTCTCCCTGCATCCCCTCAAATAAAATAAAAATCTAAAAAAACCTATGCTATTGGGGGAGCTGGTTGGCTCAGTTGGAGCATGTGACTCTTGATCTCAGGATTGTAGGTTTGAACCCCATGTTGGATGTAGAGGTTACTTAAAAATAAAATCTTAGGGCGCCTGGGTGGCTCAGTGGGTTAAAGCTTCTGCCTTTGGCTCAGGACATGATCCCAGGGTCCTGGGATGGAGTCCCACATCGGGCTCTCTGCTCAGCAGGAAGCCTGCTTCCCCCTCTTTCTGCCTGCCTCTCTGCCTACTTGTGATCTCTCTTTGTCAAATAAATAAATAAAATCTTAAAAAAAAAACCTTAAAAAAATACTATGTTATTAAGCTGTCTTTGTAGTGATAGTTATATAGCCCTAAAGTTTTATGTAAATAATGAAAATTTTCACTCAGAGTTACATAGATTTAATTTTATTATTAATAGAATACAAAATGTCCTTACTTCAAGCTGGCTTTCTATTTTCATGATCTTTATTAAGTTTAACTGGCCTAAGCAGCTAGAAAAGACTCTGTTACAGCTCTAATTCATTGGCTTTATAGTTACTGAATCAGAAGCCTTTATAAAGTCTATTTTATAGGTAAATCATGTTGTGGGCTCAACACTTTTGAGTAAAACCTTTCATTATAAAGAGATTCCCTTTTGGTTCTGTTAGAAATAATTTTGGTTAGAAAATAAATATTGACTTATTTTTGGTTATTGAGTAAAAAGTGAAAGAGCAAGAAATGTGTGTGCGTGTGTATTTAATGGACTAGAATAAATGTATATTGTTTCCTTGGGTTATCATAAAAACATATTTACAATAGCATTTCCAGGGCAATGATGAGAGTTGGTCACAAACTGAGGTCTATTTTAAAAATTGCATATATAGGGGCACCTGGGTGGCTCAGTGGGTTAAGCCGCTGCCTTCGGCTCAGGTCATGATCTCAGGGTCCTGGGATCGAGTCCCGCATCGGGCTCTTTGCTCAGCAGGGAGCCTGCTTCCTCCTCTCTCTCTGCCCACCTCTCTGCCTGCCTGTGATCTCTCTGTCAAATAAATAAATAAAATCTTAAAAAAAAATAAAAATAGCATATATACATAACATAAACGAGAGAATCCTACATTGTTCGTGTACAGTGTGTGAATTTGTACATGTGCTTAGCAGTCATGAAGCAACGTTTAACTTCACCAATCTGAGGAACTTAAAATGTGGAATTCTAGTAGGGATGCTGAAGAGAGAGAAAGGAAGAGAAAAAAGGGAACAGAGAAAACCTGGTAATATTTCCTCCTGTTTGATGTTGTTGGTAAAATGGTAACGAGAGGTTCTTGTTACACACAACTAAAAGGACCCATTAAAGTGTGTAAAGTGTTGCTTTGCATAGTCAAATGCTAGGTAGGGAAATACAGTGTCACTAGAAATTGCTATAGCAGAGTTTCCGTAGGACAATAAGGCCTTGTTAATCCCCTACTAGTTGATTCAAATAGTGTGTAATTCAAAGCAATCGCTGCTCCCCAGGCAGGAATTTAGAATTGCTACATTTGCTAATGTGTCATTCCAAGGGGAAATAAGGTCTGGAAAGGGCCTCCTGGTTGGAGAACTCCGAAGTCCCCAAACAGCTCCACAAGCAGGGCCAAGTAAAACAAAAGGGCAGAGAACCGCCCTGTGAAGTCAGTCTGCCTTTGAGATGAGCTGTATTTCCCTTGCTTCTCTCTGACGTTCTGGGCGGTTGCAAACGTCCCCAAAGCAAGGAGCTGGGGGGGGGGGGTGGCGGGGGAAGGCAAAGGAACTCAAGTCCTGGATAAACTGTGACTTCACTTCTTACCCCCTGGCGACGGCATACAAGTTCGGTCATGAGAGCCCCATGTGTGTGTGAGCTGTATGTATATTTAATTGATGGTGAACAGAGCGTCCTCCCTTGGCATAAGAACCCTGGACAAGAGTCAGACATGAGTCAACGGCAAGAGGAGGCTTGAATCATATTTTGAACAATTTGGTCAATTTGGTCAACAGTCTTTTTGAGACCAATCCTCCAACCTTATGTTGGCATGTTCATGGAATTGAATGTGAACAGCTTAAAATTCCATGATTTTAAGAAACCTTGGCTTTGGTTCCAATGACCGACCCATGCTCCCAGGGACGCCACGCTATGCCTGTCTCCTAACAACACTGTGAGGCCAGCTGATGAGGTAAATAATAAATGGGAGGAGTTGCGGGTTGAGGTGAAACCCTGATGAAGAACCCGCCTTAAATGGTGGTGAGGAAGCTCTGTTTGACCCAAAAGCTGCCTGCAAGACACTCAGGAAATGATCAAGAAAGACCTTTGGATGAGACCTCTCAGCGGACTTGGATTCAAATGATCCTTTTGTGGTCTGGGATTCTGAGCTACTATTACGTGTCCTCGCACGCACTCAGGGTGGCTAGGGCAGACGCATTTCTGGCTCAGCTCTACGTGTGTCCCCGTCCATCCTGGCCCCTCTGCATTTGGTTCTGTCCAACCACGGGAAGTGACCCATGGCCCTTCCAGGCTGAAGCACAGAAGAGCACATGGGAATTCTCCATGCCCCGTTTCTTCTCCAGCAGGATGGTAGAGCCCTGACTCCAGTCATATACCTTCAGTTCGGAGCCTCTATCAACAAGGGTTTTTGTTTGTTTTTTTTTAGATTTTATTTATCTGACAGAGATCACAAGTAGGCAGAGAGAGAGGGGAAGCAGGCTCCCTGCTGAGCAGAGAGCCCGATGTGGGCCTCCCTCCCAGGACCCTGGGATCATGACCTGAGCTGAAGGCAGAGGCTTTAACCCACTGAGCCACCCAGGTACCCCTCAACAAGGGTTCTTGAGCAGGATTCCCTTGTCCCCACTTCCCACCCCACTCCCCACCTGCGTCCATCACGTCACAAAAACGACCATATATGTTATTGTGGTAAACAAAGATTCTGGACTAATTTTGTTATTGCAGTAGAGGCGAGGCTCAAGTGGCTCTTGTGGATCTTTCTGTGTTAAAGGAAACTCCATCTGGAGAGAGGGTGAGCAATCGGTGTTAGGCAGTGCTTGAACAAGACCCCTGAGGCTTTGCCAGATTGCCTTGGCATCATGTTCTCCCCAGAGTTAATCCACATCACTGTTGGTCCCTGTTCTAGAGGGAGT
Source organism: Mustela nivalis (assembly GCF_964662115.1). Lineage (NCBI taxonomy): Eukaryota > Metazoa > Chordata > Mammalia > Carnivora > Mustelidae > Mustela > Mustela nivalis. The sequence continues at coordinate 84,664,488 of NC_139031.1, forward strand.
GGGGGAGGAGGAAGTGAGGAGGAGCCCTAGTCGATGGGGGGGGGGGGTTGACACAGGACAGTTCCCTTCTGATAGTTTCTCTTCTTATTCCCAACCTTCTCTTGGGATTTGGGGCTTGCTTAACATACGGTACAAATCATTGAAATTATTCATTGCGGTTTTCATTTGAGTGAGCTGGTTTCCGCTCCTGAGAAGGGTCTTAACAAAACAGGAAGTTTTTCTTGGATCTAGAAATGGAACTCTGCCTCCTGACATGAGTCTTTACCAACTTCTGCAAATCTCTATTTTCCTACTTCCCTGTTAGAAGGTGGAACACAGAGACCACTAGATGGAACTAGAAAATGCCGATTAGTATGGTGGAGTGGTAGGGCTGATTGGGTTTGATAAAATGGCAGCCTGCCCAGGCTAGACCACATCCTCCCATCTGATTGCTTTATCTCCTACCTCTTCCTCCTCTTTGGCCTTGACAGAGGTGTGAAGGGCTGAGGCACACTATGATTGGTAGATAGTCCTTGACAGTAATCCCTGACCTAGGTTCACCCCCCACAATAATACAGCTCATTTTTCATCACCACCATCATGCAATATAAATTCCCACCCTAAGATTCAGCAGCTACATTTGTATCATGCAAGTCTGTCAGGAAAGACCTCAGAATCCTGACATCCCTCTCACAGGGGGATGGAGTCTAAAGGGTTTTTTTTTTTTTTGCAAGTTTTTATTTAAACTCCACTTAGTTAACATATGGTATAATAATAGTGATTCATGAGGATGCTAATCCTTAAAATCTTACTCATCTGTATTTTCTGTACCCCCCCAACCGAAGAATAAACATGTATTAACTATGCTATCCAAAAATAATAGAGTAAAAAGGCCTCTCATTTTCAATGTCTGCACATAGGGAAATTGGTGGGCCAATAATTAATAATTAATAGCCCACTATCAATCAAGTAGGTCTGGAGCAGAAAACCACAGGATGCGAAATGTGGCAGGAACTTCTGGTTGTTCTCTGGTCTGTACTTCTTTTTGTACATAATAACAGAAAATTTTAGCCAGATACATGGTCACCCAGCTTCCCCAACTCCCTTGCAGCTGGATATGGCTTAACTTGGGTGTAGAAGTTGGTGTATACAACATCCCGAGTGTTGCCCTTAGACAATGTCTTTATTTTCTCCTTCCCGCTGGGATGTTGATGTGAGTGTTGGAACTAGAGCAGCTACGTTGGGCTATGAAGCAAAAGGCATGTTTCAGGAGCGGCAGCACAATGAGAAAAACTGGGCCGCAGACTCAGCTGAACTGCCATGTATTTTGGCATCTCTTTGTGAGTTGTTGAAATAGCCTAAGCAATACCAGATCTAAACATTTACTTAGAACCATGGTTCAACTTTCTGACCGGGAAAACAAATGTGTAGTTTGTAAAGAGGATACAATTGAGTTAATCAAGCTTTCTGTGTTTAGGGGCACAAGAGTCCGGTTTTACCTCTGTGATCAAAAAAGACTTCTTCATCCAGGCAGGATGGGTTACATAACAAGGACGGTGAAGAAGCTGTTGAAATTCATCTAGCATTTTCAGCAGACCATGTATACTTAGGCTCTCCCCCTACACAACTCAGAATGTGTGCATGTGGTGCCAAGGTTTTGTGTAGGAGGGCTGCCCGAACAAGCCATCTTGGTATGCAGCCTCGCCAGCAATATGGTAAATTCCAGGCTACATCTGCCGGTTAGTAGGAATTCAGATGAGTTAGTAAGAATTAAAATTATTCATGTATTAACACTCAGGATAAGTTAAGATGACTAAAGATCTGGAGCAGCAACTTCTTTTTAAAATAAAGATTTTTATTTATTTGAGAGAGAGCGTGAGAGAGAACATGAGCAAGAGCGTGAGCACGGGGAGAGGGAGAAGCAGGCTCCCCACTGAGTAGGAAGCCCGATGCGGAACTCGATCCCAGGACCCTGGGATCATGACTGGAGCCAAAGGCAGATGCTTAACAGACTGAGCCACCCAGGTACCCCCAGGAACAGCAGCAGCTTTTTTTTTTTTTTGATAGCGTTTATAAGCAGGCAGAGAGAAGCAGGCTCCCCGCTGAGCAGAGAGCCCGATTCGGGGCTCGATTCCAGGACCGTGGGATCACGACCAGGGCCGAAAGGCAGAGGCTTGAACCCACTGAGCCACCCAGGCGCCCCAGGAGCAGCAACTTCTTAATAGAAATCCTGCTTTTTGGAGGCCTCTTAGGAACACAAAATATGCTTACCTTCTGAGTTGCTCAGTGGCTGAACTGCAGCCACAGACTCAAGTCTATGAGCTTTATGGGTCCTACTAAATCTCTTCATAATCTATAACCAGAATGTCATCATTTAAAGGGAGGTTGGTGAAGCTCTCCTAACCCAAGTTAATTAGCAGCGCTGGTCTATTCCTGGAAGTATGTAACCTTTCAGGCTCCTTTCAGATTAAAGTAATAGCCAATTGAATGCTAGATGTGTCTGAGAATTCCCTCCCAACTTTCAAGGTTACTTGGTATTTAATTTTTCCTGTTTTTCAGAAAAGGAATCTAAAAAGTCACACAGGGGTGTCTGGGTGGCTCAATCAGTTCAGCATCTGCCTTCGGCTCAGGTCAAGATCCCAGGGTCCTGGGATGGAGCCCCGCATCAGGCTCCCTGCTCAAAGGGGGGTTCTGCTTCTCCCTCTCCTCCCCGGCTTGTGTTCCCAGTCTCACTATCTCTGTGTCAAACAGGTCTTGAAAAACAAAATAAAATAAAACAAAATAAAATACAAAAGTCATACAGCAGCATCAGAATAGAAATCTTCCTCTGAGGTGAAAGCTCATTTTGTTTCCAGCCCTCGCAAAGGAGAGTTGGTCCAAAGGCTGGAAAAGTCCTTGGACGGCATTCCAGCCCCGTCAGCATCTTCACCGTGTTGCTTTGCTCTTCGCTGTAAACAGTTGTAAATTCCAAGAACCGCAGACACACCCATATAAAAATGTTAATTACCACAATGTCTCATAAAATCAGATGTAAATGAACAGGGAATTAAGGTCCCATTGGAGTCCCATCTGGGGATCCTCTCCCATCATACAGATCGCTAAGAAAGGACAAGATTTCATTTTTCTTAAGTTACAGTTAGCCAGATTTGCCAATTCTGATCCCTCTGTTATTCTGTGAAGCTTCTTGGTTCTGGAGAAAATGATGGTTGAGGATATGCTTCGGTTGCTTTTCGACCCTGAAATCTGAGGCTTGTTTAAAGCAATAGAACTTCTTTAGGCCCCCGAGTTTTGTTTGAACTCGTGAAGGGGACACACGTAGGGCCAACTCTGTTAGTGCTTCTGCTTTTTGCTTTCCGAAAGTTCCAGAAACCACAGCTTCTGGTGAAGTGCCCTGCAGGAACAGCCGCTTTAGAAAACAACAAAAATCCCACTGGGATGAAAGAGGCTCATTTGTTTTCAAGTTGTGGCCCTTTTCTCCTCTGGGCAGCACCCCTCCGCCCCCTGTGTCTGAGGCTTTGATTTATAATCCTCCACCCACACAAGCCTTGGCATTCACTGGGATTCTACAAAGAGGTTAAGGTGTAAACCTGGAGAAAGCATTTAAGGACAAGGGCGAGGTGGCAGCTGCGGAGGAGGAGGAGGAGGGAGAGGGTTAAAAAGAGGAAAAGCAATTAGGAGACCACATGCTTGGCCTAAAATGAATGGGTCCGAGGTGGGAGGCCCTCGGACTGCAAGGCCTGCTGAAGGTGGTTTTGGCATTCAAGTCCCAGCCTTTGCCTCTGCATCACAGATCTCGGGGTGGAGAGCTCCTGTCCCAGTGTCCTGGGACTGGGATGGCCAGTGTCTGCACACCACTCCTTCTTTGTCAAGATTTGTTTTATATGCTTGCAGAGCCAGATCTCCACGTTCCCGGCTGTAAGGCTTGGGATCTGCAGTATATCCCCTAGGGGGTAAATAACAGCAGCTGCCATCTTTTGCCTGAGAAGAACTTGCTGCCCCAGCTTAGCTTGGGGGTTTAGTGCATCATGAATGCCAAAGGTTTTCTGGGAGAGAAATCGAGACACCTCATAGGTCAGCCTTGGAAAAACTGCAAGGTGCCGACCCTATGTGAGCCATTGCAGGTTCTAATCATTCCCATTATGGCAGGGCTAGATGGGTGGGCATTCTTGAAAGGGAGGAAGCCTCAGAACTGATGTCTTGGTGCTTGAAGGGAGTTTCGAGATTCTCCTTGCACTTCTGAAGACTGCATAACCCACAGTTCTCCCTTTGGAAAGTATTTCTCCCCCCCGCCAAAGATTTTATTTATTTGACAGAGATCACAAGCAGGCAGAGAGGCAGGCAGAGAGAGGAGGAAGCAGGCCCCTGGCTAAGCAGAGAGCCTGATGCGGGGCTTGATCCCAGAACCCTGGGATCATGACCTGAGCAGAAGGCAGATGCTTTGACCCACTGAGCCACCCAGGCGCCCCACTGGAAAGTATTTCTGATGTGAAGTTGAGGCCCTGGGCTCTAGTAGCTGACTCAAGTTCGAAGTCTGGCTCTACCAGGTACCACCCAGGTACCACCTGGGTGACCTAGTATGATGTTCTCCTCTGGAAAATAGGCCTAATACCCCCTACTTTACTGAACTGAGGTTGTGGGAATTAGAACTGATGTATGTCAACTACTCAGCATAGTGTCCAAACTTATAATAGAGGCTCAATAATGGTTAGCTGGTTGCTGTTTGTGAAGAAACTAATCTGCGTTAGCACTTAAGCAGTGGAAGAGAAGGAGAAACAATTGTGACCTGTAATATAACACATAGGAAAAATAGCACAGTGACATTTATTAAACACAGGACTAGCCAAAGACTCTAGAAGGGCTTGAGTAGGGGTTAGAAGCACCCAGTGCTTTGTTCAGGTAACCGGTTCTTCCGGGACCCCAGGAGGTAGTGATGTTAAGCTTAAAAATCTGTCAATGTGGGCAATGAATCTGTAAATCTTGATTCAGCTGGGTTCAATGAGCTCTCCCACCTGTACACAGAAAATACAAATACCCTCTACAGCTTGTTCAGGAAATCCAATCCAGAAAATAAAATCCAAAAAAAGGAATTTGGATCTTCCAGCTTAAACTGAAGTGTGAATCCAAATCTTTCAAATTTTTCCTTTCCCCCATCCTTCTGCATCTTAGATTTTTCTAAGATCTACCATAGAACCATTTACCTTAAACATCAATACAAGTACTTTTAAGGGTGTATAATTACAGGCATTGTGAAGGATGCAAAGAAACAGGTTTCCAAGACTGGAGAACTCGGCATGAACTGACTCACTAAAATGGGACCAGGGATTAGAGTCCTGCCTAGGCTTTTCTTCTTTCTTTTTAAGCTGTTCTTTAACATTCTCTGCATTCCCAAACTAGCAGATTAAATGTATGAGTCAAGATTGAATACCCTCTCCAACATGTTTAGTACTGGCTGGGTCTATTTATGTGTATTTTTAAAGCTAGCAATTATTGAGCTTCTACAATGTACAAGGAATCCACATTACATGTAATGGCTCACTTAATGCTGAGGAAACCGACACAGCTCTTGTGATTGTCATTTGTATTTTATAGATGAGGAAACTGAAGTCGGGAGATTAAGCTACTGGTGCAGGGTCACAGGCTAGTTAAGAGCGTCATGGCTGGGAAATAATGTGTAGGTACAGAGAAGGGTGTATCTCTCTGGATGTCGCAAAAAGCCAAGATCAATCACACTGGGAAGGTAGGATCAAATGGATTTTATTTTATTTTTAAAGTAATCTTTACATCCAACACGGGGCTCCAAGTCATCACCCTGAGACCAAGAATCGCATGCTCTACTGACTGAGCTGGCCAGATGCCCAGGGGAAACTGAAATTCATATTTTACCTTTCAGCTAACAGCTTAGCAAGGGTAACCTGGCTTTTGTTATTTAGAATAATACACTAGAGGGCGCCAAATACAAAAGCTGTGACTTTGAAACTTTTAATAATGCGGTTCCCACAGGGCTACAAGATACATTATCAGTTAATGGAGTCAAGCCAAAAGACCATCCCAAAGAGTATGACGCAGTTCATGCTAATTAAGAAGCTGTGTTTTCATTCCCTCAATTATTTAAAAAAAACCCTCATGCTTTATATTAAGCAATTCATAGTGTGTTTCTACTCGATACTGTTATTCAAAGTACCTTTCAGCTACTTTAATTTGTCTGCTCTGACTGCCTTGCAAAGAATAAACTTGGAAAGGATAGGTTAACCTACATGAAAATCTTAAAATATACTTCAGTGTAATTTTTAACCTTTTAAATTTAGCAAAGTAAAACATGCATATATTTTATAAAGAAAAAAACTCCATCCATATCTAAGAGCTTAAAATAAAGAAAAAGGCGTAAGTCCCCATCTTCAACCTCAAACTGGAAAGGCATCATCTTTTAGCAGTAATTCCAGATTTCTAAATATTTATATTTGATTTATGAAACTGACATTTTCTTTGAAAACTGAGTTAGCTAACAGAATGAACATCCATCCTTTATAAAGACATCCAACTCTTATAATCCATCTTCATAAGTTTACAAAACTTTTACTTTTACACTATTACAAGAACAGTACATCACCAAAGAACTTTTAAAAAGAGCCTTTAAAGAAGATATTAATATTCTGATCATATACATACACATATTTCTGCAAAAATTACATTGTACATGTAATTTCATTAAACTACACACTGCTTGTATTTCCGTATCATTAAATATTCCACTTTGGTTTTTTGTTATTGTAGTGTAACTTACATACAAATTAATTACTTTCAAGTGTAAGGAACTTCCAACTCAATCAACCCATGTTGGAATAGGGTCATTTCACTCCACAGTGGGAACTGTGCTGTTTGAAGGTATTATGCGGTCTGAGTTATGGATGCTTAGTGTTCGAAGGAGCAAAGACTTAGAGGCTAAGACTTAAGAGTCCTTTAGGGACAACAGAAATCCACCAGAAACTTAAGTTAGCAACTCAGCCTGGAAGGGAAGAGTTTTAGTTACTCCTCAACACCTGAAGACTCAGTGAATCACCAATGAGTCTGCTACAAGTTCACGGAGTTCGTCCATTTTTTGGTAGGGACAATAATCTTTTATATGTTTACTTTGTATTCTTTTATAAGTTATCACCAAAATTATCTAGCATCTCTCTCTTGTTCTTTTAAGACCCCCCCATCTATACTTACCTCCAAATGGTAAGGGATCAAGTGTAGGGAAGCAATATGGCCTGCTATAAGGCAGCTGCCTAAAATGTACCTGGGAAGAAGCTAGTTTACCTCTTACTTAATTCATGCCATGCTAAAAATCACACCAAACCTAGGCTTGTCCACTGTCGCTACAAAATATTCATCCAATAAAAAGCGCTGCAAACGGGGAAGTCAACTAAAGAAAGTGTCTTAGGAGCTGGGAGCATCAAGCGCTGCGTGGGAGACGGCAGGCAAACTAAGGAGCTTTGTCGGACATCAGCTCTTTCAGGTACTGGAAAGCCATTCCATGGAAATGAACAATCAAAAGCACTTTACATGCCTAGGACAAGGAACATGGCATGAGGAAACAGGTGCTCAATAAACCCTCATAGCTTTCCCTTATTTTTACTTTTATGCCAGACACTGTTCTAGGCGCTTTGCATGCACGACCTCATTTGACCCATCAACAAATGAGGCTCAGAGACTGTCATTTTTCAACGTGGGGCAAACCCGAAGGCAGAGGGATGGGGGTGGGGGAGTCGGAATTCAAATACACGGGAGTCTCACCGCAGGACCACTCCTGCTCCCGCCCTTCCCAGCAGCATATCAGGAACACGGACGGAACCGTCCTTTCCGCTCGGTACAGAGGACAATAGCCGCACTGGCCGTTACGAGCATTTCCGGAAGATGGCGGCTGCACCGGGCTCACGGTCTGAGCGGAGTGCGTCACGGCGCGTGGAAGCCGAAGAGGCGATTCTTTTTTATTTGGAGAAAGCGATGGATAGACCGGATAAAACAAAGGGAGTCACTTAAGACCCTCAATACCGAAAAAGCTAGAGCCCTGGACCCTAGGGGCCGCAGACAGCGCTGGGCGGAAGCCAAGCTGGCAAATCCAGGCCAGCACCACCAGTGCTCTGGCCGCGCCGGAAGTGCGTTTCTGGCGCTCCTCTGAGATGGCGAGGGCAGGAAGGCAGCGGCGGATGTGCCCCGGCCGGTCTTTTCCCTCCTCAGTTCCTGCTGGGCCGCCCGAGCTCCCACCCCCGGGGAAGGCAGAGCCGCTTTCCCGCAGGACGAGGGTTAGGGTTAGGCGCGGGCGGACTTGGCCCGCCTGCCCCTCCCCCGCCGGGAGGGCGGTGCCCCTGTGACGCAGGAAGCAGCCGGGGCTACACCCTTAACCGCGAGGGCCAAGCTTTCTGCCGCGATACAAACGCCGGGTCCGGACTCGCTCAGGCCCGCGGCCAAGCCACGAGTTTGCATCTGCTGGCAGCCACCCACGGCTCGCTCTCCAGACGCGGGGCGAATGTCTGGACCGCTTGGTGGAGGTCACGAGAACAAATAACCACCCCACCGAGAGCTAGAGGTCTCAAGGAAGGGTTTTCGCCCTGTCAAGTGGGTGGTGGGCCCTTAAAGGAGATCTTAGGTGTGTCCACAGGCACGGTAAGCCAGTTATGTATTGTACGCAGTGTCAGGGGCTATCTCCCCAAAAGGTCAAAACTGGGTTATGGAACCCCTTTTCATATTGGCAGGTTAGCATGTTGGAAGCGCGTCTGTTTCTTATCAAAGTAAAATTTCTCACTGGCTCCTCACCTCAGCCACTTTTATGTGTGCTCATTTCTCGGTTTAGAGAAGGGGTCACTCCAGCCAAAAGCTAGAGTAACACACAATACCCCCAAACTGAACAGGGTCCTCAAATATCACTAGTTACAGTCCTCATTAACTTCGTTGTCTCTCCGGATTTCAATACCGGCACGTGACACTTAACTAGATGTCTGTAGATGGGAGTTGTATGTGCAGTATGTAATACACATGTAAAACATCCTGAAAAGAGAATTTTTTTAAAAAATTTATTTATCAGAGAGAGGGAGAGCGAGCGAGCACAGGCAGACAGAATGGCAGGCAGAGGCAGAGAAGAAGCAGGCTCCGTGCTGAGCAAGGAGCCCGATGTGGGACTCGATCCCAGGACGCTGGGATCATGACCTGAGGCAAAGGCAGCTGCTTAACCAACTGAGGCCACCCAGGCATCCCCTGAGAAGAGAATCTTAAAGGTTCTGTCAAAAGGCCCCTGGCACACAACTGAAAATCTGTGTAGTTGGGGGCAAGGCAACGATCTCTGTAACTTCTTTAAAGGTCCTTTTATCTTTTGGGATCTTGGGGGAAAAAAAAAAAAAAAAAAGCAGCAGCTTACAGCCTTGGCCAGTTAGGAATGTTTTGGGGGAAAGTACTTTCTTCAATGGACTACTGCTACGGAAACCAGTGTGGTCCTGTTCTTTTCCCCTTATTTTCCTTTCTCTACTGGGAAATACATGGTGGTTTCTCAGTGCAAATAATTTGGTTCCACAAAACCACCATAAAACGGATTCTAATCTGTCACTGTTTAAAGCTGCTCTTTAATGGACAAAGAAACCTGGTTTTTGTTCCTGAATTACCCTTGACTATTTTTCAGTTATGGTTGGGTTCACAAAATAATGTAACTTGCTGAAAATATTTTTTAAGCCTATCAACAAATGGTCATTTTGACTGCAGTATCCGTTTATGGTGAACCTATTATGCACAGAGGTAACTTCCTTTTACATAAACATTGTCTTGATGATCGTTAATCCCCTTAACTCATCTGGCCCAGCCAATCCCCTTCCCTGACAATATTTGAGAGAGGTATTTTGTTCTCTCACCTCCTACAATTATCTTTAGGTCAGGTTACTTTTAATGACTAGGTTTCCTGTTCAACAGGAATACAGAGGAGAGAGACTATCCATCAATCTTGGATATGATGCAATTCTCTGTGAGCTCAACAGCATTTTCTCCCCCTCCTTTCCCTGCAGGATTGCACTGTAAATTAAAAGCCCTCCTCCCTTGGGTGCCTGGGTGGCTCAGTGGTTTAAGCCTCTGCCTTCGGCTCAGGTCATGTCTCAGGATCCTGGGGCTCTGAGATCGAGCCCCACACATTGGGCTCTCTGCTCAGCAGGAAGCCTGCTTTTCTCTCTCTCTCTACCTGCCTCTCTGCCTACTTGTGATCTCTGTCTGTCAAATAAATAAAATCTTAAAAAAAATAAAATAAAATAAAAAAAAAAGCTTCCCTCTCCCGCCAAATCCATGACTGCTCAAATACACTCCTCTTTGGGGCGCCTGGGTGGCTCGGTGGGTTAAGCCGCTGCCTTCAGCTCGGGTCATGATCTCAGGGTCCTGGGATCGAGTCCCGCATCGGGCTCTCTGCTTGGCGGGAGCCTGCTTCCTCCTCTCTCTCTCTCTCTCTGCCTACTCGTGATCTCTCTGTCAAATAAATAAATAAAATCTTAAAAAAAAAATACACTCCTCTTTGCAACTGTTTATGCAGTGCCCTATTTTCTGCATTCCTAAAAGCTTGTTAAAATACTCATTTGGGTTTCATAACATCCCATTAATATTATGGTATTTTTAATAGATAATTTTCAAAGAGAACAGTATCTTCACTGCAGTTCCAGGATCTCAAAAAAGGAGCATTTCTTTTTATTATAGTTGCCTTTTCAAAATACAGAAATGATCGAGTTTTGACTTGGTTTGTCAAGAATCTGAACTCTATATAAAGACACCACGTAATTCTGATGCAGGCTGACTCAGAATGCACTTTTTTAAAAAGATTTTATTTATCTGTCAGCGCGCACCCCATAAGCCAGTGGTTTTTAAAATGTGGATCCCGGGGCGCCCGTGTGGTTCAGTGGGTTGTAGCCTCTGCCTTCGGCTCAGGTCATGATCACAGGGTCCTGGGATCGAGCCCCACATAGGGCTCTCTGCTCTGCGGGGAGCCTGCTTCCTCCTCTCTCTCTGCCTGCATCTCTACTTGTGATCTCTGTCAAATAAATAAAATCTTAAAAAAAAATAAAATAAAAATAAAATGTGGATCCCAGGGATGCCTGAATGGCTCAGTTGGTTAAGGGTCCTGATTCCAGGGTCCTGGGATGGAGCCCTGTATTAGGCTCCTTGCTCAGCAGGGAGCCGGCTTCTCCCACTGCCCACCACTTCCACACCCCGCTTGTGCTCTGTCAAATAAATAAATCTTAAAAAAAAAAACATGCTTAGCGGCAAATACATCATGTTTGCTTGGAATTATTTCTGTGGTTGATCCCAAGGTTATCCTGGCACCCTGTAGATTTTGTAGAATCAAATGGAAAATACCTATAGAGGTAGACAGGCAGAAAATTGAATAAACTGTACAAAAATGAAAATCTTTTTTAAAAAGATTTTTATCCATTGATTTGTTAGAGAGCGAGAGCATGAGCACTAACAGGCAGAGGAAGAAGGAGGCTCCCCTCTAAGCAAGGAGCCTGAAGCCGGATGATCTCAGGAGTCTGGGATCATGACCTGAGCCAAAGGCAGACGCCCAACCAAAAAAGCCACCCAGGCGTCTTGCAAAGTTTTACTATATATAAAGTAACACAGCCAAATGAAATGTGCTAGATGGAAACTGTGGCCTTTCTGTAGAAAAACCTGTTTCACAAAGACTTTGTTATTTAAGATGTTCAGGCTCAGATATAATGTATTCTAAGCTTATTAAACCAGTCTAAGTTCTCCACCTGTTTATGATTAAAATTTAAAATTCTTTTTAAAAAAACAAATCTATTTATTTGACAGAGAGGGAACACAAGCAGGGGAAGTAGAAGAGGGAGAAGCAAGCAGGCTTCCTGCTGAGCAGGGGCTCCAACCCAGGACCCTGGGATCATAACCTGAGCCAAAGGCAGACACCCAATGACTGAGCCACCCAGGCATCCCTAAAATTTACAATTCTTTATTACCTTTGTTAATACTAAGGGCCCAGGTTGAGGGAAGTGCTGCTGTTGGGAAAGCCCTGTTAGCAAACCAAGCCTTTGCAGGTCCAGGACTTGAATCAAAATGTTGAAACAACAAAAAGCCTACTTGTCTTACAATCACACCTTGCCAAATACCTGGCAAAATCTGTTGGCTTAACTCAGTGAGACATTCCCCAAAGATGTGAGACAGACACTGTGTCTCCTTTGTAGGGGTGTCCCTCTGTGACAGGCAACTTCAGGGTTTTTGAGTAAGGCTTTGCATTAAGGGTAAGTGGACACGGCAACACATAACATCTGATGGTATTTGTTACATCTTAAGGAAGAATATACTTGCTAAGGCTGAAGTGTCCACAACTGCTCAACTGTGAAGACTTAAAGAAACTTTTAGAAAGACCAGGCAGCTGAGAGTGAGAAACAAAAGCAGGAGAAATAGTACTATACAGTGCACTTTAAAATTTAAGAGGGTTGTGCTCATGTATTTCACCACAATTAAAAAAAAAAAAAAAAAAAGCAAAAAACAAGAACTGCATGGGATTTTGTGAGCAAAATGGGTATTTTGTAATTTAAACTCCCTACTCAGTCTATCTTGTGAAATCATGAATATAATAAACACTATGTCTCACAAACTAAATTCTTTTTTTTTTTTTTAAAGGGAGATGCCATTTTTTTTTTTAAAAGATTTTATTTATTTATTTGACAGAGAAATCACAAGTAGATGGAGAGGCAGGCAGAGAGAGAGAGAGAGGGAAGCAGACTCCCTGCCAAGCAGAGAGCCCGATGCGGGACTCGATCCCAGGACCCCGAGATCATGACCTGAGCCGAAGGCAGCGGCTTAACCCACTGAGCCACCCAGGCGCCCCACAAACTAAATTCTTTTTGAGGAATGTGATTAAGTTTACACAGCCCTGTTTTTAAATTTTGGCAGGAATCAAAGGCTGCCAAAGGAGGGCAGCTGCATTTAGGATGTACATGCATGGATGACCAAACTTAAGGCCAATACAGCTTTGATAACTGCTTTATAAAAAGCTTACACCTCACTGAAGAGTCCATCATCTTAAAACAAAATCTTGACCATGTTTATGTTTGATTAACTTTACAAGTAGTCTGTCAAGTAATAAAAAAGCGCTTACAGTTATCTGTGATACCACTGCAGTAAAACTTTCATAGTAGTGCATCTTTTGAAGGTTGTTTTCCCCAGCAAGGAGGCAAATCTCCTTCCATTTATTAATGTCACTTATCCCATCAGTTTATTCTTTTTGAATCCTGAACATGGTACAGGCCTTGGTACACAAATTACTTAACCTAGTAGTTTCCATTTCTCTTTAAAATAAGGGTATTGCCCCCGTGGGGATAAAAATATATGTTTATAAAAAATAAAAAATTAAAAAAAATAAGGGTATTGCCAACATGGTTTTTCAGGGAATGGTGCTAAATAACCAACCACTTAACAGGAAAGTGAGATTAAGTAAAACTACTAGAGAACTGTGCACTAAAGCAAAGTTAAAAATACTTCTGTATTTGCTTGCTGTGGTTTAATATATTTTAAAATTACTTTTTCTTCCTGTGTCTCTAACAGGGTATTAAAGCTCTATCCTAAAAGTTTAAATATACCAAAACAGTTTTTACATGCTGTTGTAAATTCATTTTAATGGTGGCATATTATCCATCTACTACTGGCTGTGACATGATACATATAATTATTTGCCTATTCACTAGCCAGTTCTTAAAATATTTGTATTCTGACCTCCTGGCTAAGCTGGCTTCCTTCTTTTCTACATACTCACTGATCCCCTGAACAGCAGGCTCTCTGGTAAACCAGTTGCCATTTCAGCATTGTTTTTAGAAGTCTTATGTTCAAAGTTATTTCCTTTAATTGCTCTCTCTAGTCCAGGGATCTACTTTTGGGGGGTGGGGCGGGCAGGTATAAGGCCACCCTACAAGTATTCTAGGCTTTTCGGGCCACAGTATCAGTCACATGGGGACACCCCCCTCACACACAACTTTTTTAGGAACTTTAATTCCCAGGCTGTGCTTCCTGTATTTTGCCCATTTCTTTCTTAGTCATTATTGGGGGGAAAAGGGTCAATTTCAGTTGTGTGCACATATGATCACAGTAACTTAAAAAGTTTTGGCTAGATATTTAATTCAATTTGGTTTTCACCATAATACTTCTTGGCATCTCACATTATCACTGTATGCTTCTGTTTGGCCAATTAATACAGCATGTATTAAAATATATGCCTGCTACACTATGAAGAAAGAGAAAATGATTAAAATAAGAAATCACTAGAAGTGGGATGCCTGGGTGACTCAGTAGGTTAAGCATCTTCCTGTGGCTCAGGTCTAGGTCCCAAGAGCCCTGAGATGGAGTCCCTCATCAGGCTCCTTGCTCAGTGGGGAGCCTGCTTCTCCCTCTGCTTGTGCTTGCTCCAACAAGTAAATAAAATTAAAAAAAAAAAATCACTTAAAATAAGATTTAAGTTTATTGAAACAATGCTACAATCATATGTATAATCTGTGTTACATGTATCTCACATCTCAAATAGGTCCTAAAACTTACTACTGCAATTCTAAGCTAACATAATGAAAACTAGAGTTATTTTATGAAAATGTTCCCACAGATCTGAAAATCACAATAGTTCAAAAACAAACAACAACCCTAATAACCTGGTTAAGTTTCTCAGTTTACTTATGGAGTGAGCTACATGTTCTAATAACTTATGTTGTTTGCCACTTACCCACCCAATTCCTTATTTTACTCAGGTTTCTGTGGCACAGAATTAATTTAGGATCTTGTATTCAGTTCTACAGGCCCAAAAGAGCTGTCCAAAGATACGATGAACTGCCCCCAAATCACTGTGGCTACTTGAAGAGAAGTCAATCACTTTTTCGGCAAACTAATGCTTGCATAAAAAAGGAGAGTAATTAGTTAACACTGGATACCTTAGAGGATTTTAGGTTGATCCTAAATTCAACCAGTCTCCACTAATACTTGTTAAGCTTATGCTGAATGGAGCAAGCCCGCAGATAAACCTGCTCTCTTAAGATATGTAGTGTCTGAGGGGTGCCTGCATGGCTCAGTTGGTGGAATGTGCAACTTCTGATCTTGGGGTTATGAGTTCAAGGCCCATATTGAGTGCAGAGATTACTTAAAAATAAAGTCTAAAAAAATACAGTGGTTTGACAGAAGTTTAGTAGGGTATTTTCTTGTTCATGTATTCAGCACTTGGTGAACTCTGGTTTTAGAAATAGTGACCTTAATTAAGATGACTCTCTAGGGGCAACAGAAACCATCAAATGATAAACAAAAAAGAATGAAGGCCAAGTTCTTCTCTTTGACAATCGTTAACTCCCTTATCTCAGCCCTCAGGAGCTTATATAGCACATTATTTATAACCGCAGCCACTCAAATTACTCCTTGCTGCCTCTCTGAACAGGAAGAATGATTAACACGGTGGAATGCTGGAAGGACTAAATTCCACACCTCATTTATCCTTTCAGCCATGACTTTATTAGGCAGGATGAGTTAAAGTCTAGTCCTTAAAAAAAATTTCTTTACACAATTCCTTATTTTACTCAGTTACCCTTAAATGTAATTGTTTTGTCTTTTGCCTATCTCGTCAAAAAAACCCCATAGCTAATGAGGTGGACTACTTTGTTATCCAATTTGGAGAATCCCAATCCTTTAACTTAAAAAAAAAAAAAAAAAAAAAACAACCAAGTCCCCCACACTAGTGACTTCTGCCCAGTGCTTCAAATGTCAAAGAAATCCAATGAAATGAGGGTATCATAGAGTAACCACAACTCTCAGGATAGCCAAATACCTCATTATCTCAACAGTGACCTCTACAAATAGATAACAAAATTCCCACTGTTCCTACCTAGCATCCAGTGAAGCGCAGTAGAGCAACTAGCTTGGCACAATCAGCAGGAGAGACCTGGTTGACCTTAACTTTGATCTAAGGGAAATTAATTTTTTTGTGTGTGTGGTTAATCTTCTGGATAATACAGTGACCACGGTAGAAGTTACTCCAGACTAAGACATGTCCATAGTCTCAGAAACAGTATCTCACACAATGTTTATTGCCAACTTGATGGAAGATTTTTTTTTTGGGGTATTTACTGTATTTTTTTCATATGTATCTCCCTAGGTTTGGGTGTTATTACTGACTTGCTGAAATGACTGTAGTTCCTTGTATTTATAAGTGATAAGCTTTTATAAGTGATTCAAAACAACGCTTATTTACCTAAGGTACGGGAGCTCAAACATACGGGACTTAATAAGCCAACTGATGTCTCTCAGGCTGAAGGCACAGCAACCAGGAAACAGGTTATGTTTAAAAAACAAAAAAAAGGTGTTTTATCAGTTTGTTAAGAAAGGAAACTTCAATCTCTTCGGCCAGTACTTTACCTCCATTACAACACACAAAGTGTAATTATACTCAAAGCTGGTTGGTGAAAAGGATACCAACATATGGAATTACATGATTTACTGGCATTATGACCAAATTTTTTTATGTTGAAGTGGATCCTTAAAGACCTAGCTCATGGGGTGCCTGGGTAGCTCAGAGGGTTAAGCCTCTGCCTTCCGAGGGTCATGATCTCAGGGTCCTGGGATTGAGCCCCACATTGGGCTCTCTGCTCAGCGGGGAGCCTGTTTCCTCCCTTCTCTCTGCCTTCCTCTCTGCCTACTTGTGATCTCTGGCTGTCAAACAAATAAATAAAATCTTAAAAAAAAAAAAAAAAGACCTCATTACTTCATTTCTTAAGATCTACTACTCATAAGTTACTAATATTAGATGAAGTGCTGCTTCTTTCCACTGAGTTGCACAGAATTTAAAGTTACTGGTTTGAGCTTTAAGGGAAAACATTAACCTTAATTAAAAGATCACACTGTATAGGGGGTTCCTAGGTGGCTCAACCAGTTAGTTGTCTGCCTTCAGCATGGGTCATGATCCTGGGACCTTGGAAGCGAGACCCTTCTCCCTCTCCTTGCTGCTCCCCCTGCTTGTGCTCTATCAAATAAACAAACAAAAATCTTAAAAAAAAAAATCACACTGTCTGAAACATCGCAGAATTGATTCCTTGTAATAGCTGTAGGAGGAAACGTCACTATCTTTAAATAACAGTTGATAGCTCCTCCCTGCCCCCATTCAGATTTTATAAAGTACTCTCTACACCAAAAGTGCAGTTCCAACTCACAACCTAGAGACCAACGGTCACATCCTCCACTAACCGAGCCATATACTTGCCACTCTCCCCTACCCCCCTTAAAAAAAAAAATTCTTTAGAAGATTTTATTTTTAAACATTTTATTTGAGTGGGAGGGAGAGAGAGCAACAGACAGCATGTGTGTGGAGGAAAGGGAGAAGGAGGCTCCCCACTGAGAAGAGAGCCCAACTCAAGGCTTGATCCCAGGACCCCAGGATCATGACCTGAGCTGAAGGTAGCAGTTTACCTGACTGAGCCTCCCAGGCACCCATAGAAGATTTTACATTTAAATGACCTCTACACTCAATGTGGAGCTTGAACCTACCAACCCCAAGATGCAGAGTTGCATGCTCTAGTGACAGAAACAGCCAGGTGCCCCAATAGCTCCTCCCCTTTTAAGGTGCTCATATATTAAAGGTGGGGAGTTGAGAAATAGGTTTCCTTTTCACAGCAAACCTAAACACACTTAAGAAACCAAAACAACAAAACACCAAAAAACCTAAATAAGCTCACAGACTGAATTCGACGCTAAGAATACTCGGCTTTTATCTTCTAGAGAAAGAAGTTCAATCTGTCAGAATATTCTGAATTTCTTTGAAAACAATGTTGCTGTTCTGATGAAGTTACTGAGAAAAATTTAGGAAATGGTTCTTGACAACAGTACTTCCAAGCTTCTTAGATTGGAGAGGTCTAATATTACAGCAACAATTCCCAAAAAAGAAATGAAAAAAATTCTTTGTACTGTACGTTTGTATAGACCTTTTAGTGAAACACTTTATTTGACATATCTAAGTGTTTATTAAATAGACCTCTTGGGGCACCTGTGTGGCTCAGTCAGTTAAGTGTCTGCCTTCAGCTCTGGTCATGATCCCAGGGTCCTGAGATTGAGCCCCACATCAGGCTCCCTGCTCATCAGAGTCTGCTTCTCCCTCTGCCTCTCCCCCTGGTGTGTGCTCTCTCTTGCTCATGCTCTCACTCAAATAAATAAAATCTTTAAAAAAAAAAAAAAAAAAAAGACCTCTGCATGACAAGTACCTGAGGTCTGTCAAAAATGCATTCCTGGGTCACATTAAATAGTTCAGCATATGGTTCTTCAGGAACTGCTACACCCTAAGGAAATTATGAATGATGACACCTAACATCTTGTTCTGGGGAAGTCTGGGTGTGGAGCTCAGGTATGTATAGTTTAATAAGCTTCCCAGATAATTGCAGTGATCAAACTGGCTTGGGAACCACCGACTTGCAACATTTTACCATTCCCATAGCAGGGAAACAGATTTTAAAAAATGGTTTTTCGGGGAGACACCTGGGTGGCTCAGTTAGTATCTGCCTTCATATCAGGTCATGATCCCAGGGTCCTGGGATCAAGTCCTGCATCAGGCTCCTTGCCTAGCGGGAAAACCTGGGTCTTCCTCTGCCTGCTGTTGCCCTTGCTTGCACATGCATGCGGAC
This sequence comes from Mustela nivalis, assembly GCF_964662115.1. Lineage (NCBI taxonomy): Eukaryota > Metazoa > Chordata > Mammalia > Carnivora > Mustelidae > Mustela > Mustela nivalis. The sequence continues at coordinate 84,683,120 of NC_139031.1, forward strand.
AAAAAAAAAAAACTTGGGGGGGTGGGGGTGGGGAGAGAAGATGCCAGAATCTAGCCCTGAACTTTCATCCTATTAATAGAGGGTTGTTGAACTGTTAAGAAAAGTTCACTATAGGAAAGATAACTTCTCTAAGTTAAAGTACCTTTATAGTTTTCTTTTTCTATGCACTGGAAAGGTAGGTTAAATGTGACAAATAACCTAACACATGGAGAAGAATTTTCAACTTGCCCAACACAACACTGTTTTGAGAGGCTTTTACCTGCCTGCAGTGGAGAGTAGTACCAGGATGTCTGACCCAGGATTGTTAATCTTTCATGATAATTATACCCGATTATTTTACCTAAGACCAATAGATGTCCTATTATTATTATTATTATTATTTTTAAGAGTAAGAAGGCTTTGCCCTTTGGCACAAATCATTAGCAATTTTAGGTCTCCTAACTTTTAACTACAAAAATTCATCTCTAATCTTTCCTTCTCTTCACAATCTAAGTTTTGGAGCTACTTTGCCAATTTATATTTATACCAAAGGAAGAAAGAGATGTAATAAGCCAAACACCTACGTAAACATTTACTCTATCCTGGGTATTAATACAAGCACTATTTATCTCAGGGAGACAAAGTGAAACACTGCCTTTCTGGAGTTCGCATTCTAACGAGGTGAGGGATTCTAACAAACTTATACTTCTAACAAACTACGGTAAGTACAGTAATAGTGCTGGATAAAAGGTACATGGAATTATAAAAAACAATGGACTGCTTGGAAAAATCACCAGAGAAAGCTTCATAGAGGGAAAACACTTGAACTGAAGGATGCCTTCACAATGGGGGAGAGAGAGGGAGAAAGTACTTCACGAAGAGATGATCACATATAAAAGAAGGTCTGAAAGAACAAAGTAGCTTTTTGGGGGGGAGCAGAGAACAGTAGTAATATGGGTGTGGAAGCAAAAGAAGGTGCAACTGAATCTTTGGAAAAATGGCAGAGCTAAGACATACGGCCTTGTTTGCCATCCTGAGGAGCAAGGACTCCTCCATTAAAGGAGGAGTAAGATCAGATTCACGTTTTAGTAAAATCACTTGGAAGGATGATACATAAATTTCAAGGAGTAAGATTATACTCAGGGTAAGCACAAAGGCCACTACATCATCAAATATATAATAATTCGCTTGTTTGGCAAATATTCAGGGCAACTGCCTACTCTATGCCAAGCATGAAGTAGTAGTAGTCATGATGAAGACAAGGGCAGGCAGACTAAGAGATAAAAGGGTTAAAAAGGACATTACTAGGGACATAATGGACACCTGGTGTTAAAGGACTGAGAATGGGGCAGAGGTTTCGGACAAGCTGAGACCATACTGGTTTTAGTTTTTATCTTAGGTTTTAGTTAATGTACAAGCATTTTCCAATATCATTACAAACAATAACAACTTCGGGGGGAAAAAAATTCTGGTAATACATGACTGCTGCAGAAAATCCATCTGTAAAGCCTACAATCCAGAAAGACCCAGTGAAACCATTTGACTTTTTTTTTCTTTACCCATTTTTTTTTAAAGCTTATTTATTTTTAGAGGAGGAGGGAGGGGCAGAGGCAGATTCTTAAGCAGGCTCTGCACCCTGTGCAGAGCCCAAGTTAGGACTTGATCTCACAACCCTGAGATTATCACCTGAGCCAAAATCAAAGAGTCTGAGGCTTAATCGACTGAGCCACCCAGGCTGTTATCTATGATAACACTTATGTAAAAGTCCCACAAAATTGTAACCCTATTTTTGTTACCATTTCTTTGTAGTATGTAATACTTTGAAATGATTCTTTGTAAATAGTTTTAATAACTGTTATTCATGAATTTACCCTAATTAGACTGCTGGAAATACAATAATCTATTATACATATATAATATACACATTTGCTATACTTCTAAGACTGACTTGTCATAAACAGGAGCTGAGATACATGAATGAGTCCCAAATAGCCCCAAATGAATCCTGAGTATTTTTCATTATTCCACAGCAAAAGGAGAACAACAATGTGGCAAGCTTTTCAAAAAAACAATTTATTATCTTTAAAATCGTATGTCCTACGGCACCTGGTTGGCTCAGTTGGTTAAGCATCTGACTTCAGCTGGGGTAGTGATCTTGGGGCCTGATCCTAGGACCTGACAAAGCAGGGAGTTTGCTGGTCCCTCTGTGCCCTGCCCCCCACCCCGCCTCACTAACGCTTGCTTGCACTTGCACTCTCAAAACAAATCTTTAAAAAAAAATCCTATGTCCTTATTTGCTATTAATAACTATTTAAAACCAAATGCTGCATACACTGTCACTATTTTAAGAACTGAAACTTGCAACTATGTTTATTATCTGTATTATCATTTGATTCATTCACGAAATCCCAAAGTCTGGAAACCAATGGATTTGAACAGCTCTAAAACCTGCCAACTCTTTAGTTTCTCTCATATATACCAAATCTGAGACATTCTGTCAAAAAAACCCACACAGGGGCTCCTGGGTGGCTCAGTGGGTTAAAGCCTCTGCCTTAGGCTCAGGTCATGATCCCAGGGTCCTGGGATCGAGCCCCACATCGGGCTCTCTGCTCGGCAGGGAGCCTGCTTCTTCCTCTCACTCTGCCTGCCTCTCTGCCTACTTCTGTCAAATAAATAAATAAATAAAATCTTAGGGGGGGAAAAAAAAAACCCACACAAGTGAAACTTGTACTTGTACTGCTTTGTTGATTCATATCCTAGAGATCTAAACGAACACTCATTACTTGAATTCTTGAAGTTATCCTGTTCTCAAACAACAGCTCTGTATTGTTTGAATGGAATACAGATGTTGAGTCTTTCCCATCTTAACCATTCTATGTTATCAAGGCTCCTGTGAGACACCAAACCTTAGACTGTGAGGTCTGTGATTTAGAAGGAACAAACCTAACCTGCTTGTTGGGAAGCTATCTTGCCACTGACAACTACTAATACACAAGGGAGTTACCCACGCACCTTGGCAAAGACTATTTATTATGATTAAGAATTACCCTGTTTTTCTTTAAATTTTATTTATCTGTCAGAGAAAGAAAGAGAGAGCATGCACACATAAGCAGGGGGAGCAGCAGGCATAGCAGGCAGAGGGAGAAGACTCCCTACTGAGCAGGGAGCCCAACAGGGGACTCAATCCCAGGACCCTGGGATCATGACCTGAGTCGAAGGCAGACACTTAACCACCTGAGCCACCCAGGCACTGCAATAATTATCCTGTTCTTGTAAGCACCTTTTTCCTCAAGTAGCTCATAGCCTTTTGGTACACAATGCCTCCTTGATGCACAGTAGCAGCAGAATGAGCAAGAAAATAAGGTCTGCCAGTGAGACAGAATGACTATAAAGAGCATGAATAATCAAACTCCAAATACAGAAAATACGTTCAAATTCACAGCTTAAAAAAAAAATTTTTTTTTTTAAAAAGATTCCATTTATTTATTTGACAGAGAGATCACAAGTAGGCAGAGAGGCAGGTGGGGATGGGGGAAAGCAGGCTCCCCGCCCGGCGGAGAGCCCAATGTGGGATTCGATCCCAGGACGCCGAGCCGAAGGGAGAGGCCCAACCCACTGAGCCACCCAGGGGCCCCATTTTTCCAAAATTTTTATGTTCAAATATAATTAATTTTAGGTGTACAAAAATCCATAGCTTTAAGTCCACATGGCCTGCGATGTCAACCTCTTCCTATTCCTTCCTCAATACCCTTCATATGAGCCTTCATATAAGCAGTACCATCAAATGAATTACCTTCATATGAACATTAGAATAGGGCCCAAACTTTAAAAAAAAAAGTTAAAAGTTAAAAAAAAAAAACAAAAAACAACTCACTGGTCTGGCTGTAATTATTGAGTTCTAAAGTACCAAATTTTCAGGGCACATGGGTGGCTCAGTGGGTTAAAGCCTCTGCCTTCAGCTCAGGTGGTGATCTCAGGATCCTGGGATGGAGCCCAGCATCCAGCTCTCTGCTCAGTGGGGAGCCTGCTTCCACCGTCCCCCCACCTGCCTCTCTGCCTACCTACCATCTCTTGTCAAATAAATAAATTTTAAAAAATAAAATGCCACTTAAAAACAAACAAACAAACAAATTTTCGATAGTTAAAAGATACACTTTTCACTGAAAATTCTCTTTCCAGGGTATTAAATTAATACTTCACGCATAATGCTTAACTGTCTTCTCCCTGTCTCTTCCAGCATTGACCCTGACTTGATTTTTATAATCTGGTTCCTTCATTTTACTTTGCTAATTCATATTCAGAATGATGTTTTAATTTTTACACAAATTAGTTGTTTCATAAAAATGCATCGCATGGAAAAACCATTTCAGTTTATTTACCAATGTAAAAGTAATTCCAGGAAACATATGACTTGGTGTACTGTTTTAGAAACAGAAAACAAAACCTACTGAATTTTTTTGGTGATGCATGATGGCAAGGGTTGGAGGAGGGGGCAGTTTATGCACAGAAAACCAAGCAACTACTTCTCTTCCTCAAGTAACTAATTTTACCACGCACCTGTATGGACATCTTAACCTTGAGTGTGAAGAGTTTAACGTTTAAAAACTACATACTTTGATCTAAGCCTCCAATTAAACTACTATCAAAGTTTATCCCTGAACACAATTTTCCCATTTAGCTGATAGAAAAAAGAGATATACAGAAACAACTGTATGTCATAGCTCTTAAGATCTTATGAGCATTTATTGATTTTTACAACAAAAACCTCACTCTACTACTTTCAGTGTTTTGTTTTTAAGTTTCTGATAAAGCTATCTGGACCTAAAGCCATGAACTACAAAGTAATCTTCTACCTAAATGCAACTTAAGAGGTCAGTTTATTTTGTAGCTCAATACAAGAAAAGTTTGAATCTTGGCTTCCCTCTCAATTTATGCTAGCTAACTTCTGGTCATCTTTACAGAGGCTGAGCACTTCTGTAATACCAAACTTTGATAGGGAAGCGATAAATAAAACTCATTCTTGCCTCCAGAGGCAAGGATAACAAATTTATTTTTTGAAAATGTAATTTTTAAGTAAACTTAAAAATGGGGCTCAAGCTTACAACCTCAAGATCAAGGGGCACACGTTCCACTCCACTGACACAGCCAGAGATTACAAATTTAAAGGACTCTGATACACAGGTATTTACAGAAGAGTACATACTGTTACATTAACTACAGAAATGGTATACTATTGATAGAGAGGAAATCTGTAGAGTACAGGAATAGAAAAAACAAATGGGAGAGGACAGTAAAAATGGGAACCAAAAATTAGCTACTTATTTTATGTTAATGATCACCCAAGAGAGATGAAGACACAAGATATAAAAAGTATCGAAAATAAAAATGAGTTAAGGAACCTGAACCAAAAATTAGCTACTTATTTTATGTTAATGATCACCCAAGAGAGATGAAGACACAAGATATAAAAAGTATCGAAAATAAAAATGAGTTGAGGAACCTGGGTGGCTCAGCCGGTTAAGCTCCAGTCATGATCTCAGGGTCCTGAGGTAGGCTGCGATGTCAGGCTCCCTGCTTGGCAGGGAGTCTGTTTGTCCCTGTGCCCCTCCCCCTATTCATACACTCTTCCTCTCAAATAAAATCTTTTAAAAAATGGACTTAACATAAACATTAAATAAAGAAATTAAATAAGTTTATTAAATTAAACATTAAATAAATTTCATATAGAAATGAGAAAGAACTAATCAAATGTGAAAACACCTAGGAAAATAAAATAATATCTAAGTTATCTTGATGGGTATTTCCTCATTTGTAAAGAGGGCTAAATAAAAAATTACTAAAAACTAACTGCTGAGGCACCTGGATGGCTCGCTCAGTTAAGTGTCAGACTCTAACTTCGGCTCAAATCAGGATCTCAGGTTTCTGAGATAGAAGGCCTGAGTCAGGCTCTGAACTATGCATGGGGCCTCCTTAAGATTCTGTCTCTCCCTCTACCCCTCCTCTCCCTGGCAACTTGCCTGCCTCCCCTTGGCCCCCCCCCAAACAACTAACTGCTGCAGGATACATTATAAAAGCAAAGATAATGCAAGTAGAGTTGACATGCGTTAAGTATACATGCATTAAGTATAATTGGTATTCATTCTTAGCTGGTTCTGACCTTTGCATGTCAACATTTAAAAAATAGGAATAGATATCTAATACAGCTGTGCCCCACCCCCGCAGTTTGAGCACACAATATAAATATACACACAAACCACCAGACACTTGATATAAAAGCACTGTAAGTCAAACTTTGTTTTTCAAGTTTAACTGTTAAAGCCAAGAACCTTCAGAAAAAAAGGCATTGGCTATAATAATATTTAGCTCACCCAGGAACCATATTTGGTGACCGCTCACATGATGAAAAATGGGAGTAGGCATTTTTTTTTTAAGCAAACAAAAAAACCACACTGAAACTTGTTTAGTTTCACACAGGTGTTATTTGGGGTAGACTTCTTTTGTGAAGTAGAATAACTATCCTGTCAAGTACCAATAAGGCTGATAAAACCATGCGTGGAAGATGGACACTCTTAAAACTTTATTAAAAGCACTAAAACAATTAATGTAGCTCATAATTGAGTCAACATGTGTAATATGGAGGTGGCACCTGGGTGGTTCAGTCTATTGAGTGCCCAAGTCTTGGTTTAAGCTAGGGCCCAGTGTCAGGGTCCACACTCAGTGGGGAATCTGCTTGTCTCTCCCCCTGCCCTCCATTACTGCACCAACCTATGTGTTCTAAAATTAAAAAAGAAAAAAAGTATAACATAGAAATTTGCCCAGGCAGGAAGTATTAATTCTAAAAGACATGTGTTATATACAGAATACAGGTTATGTATTTATTTAAAGAAAAATGCCAATGATGACAGCGTTTTTCCTTCTCAATGTCCTAACTCAAGTGAATACTTTTATATGACAAATTATTTCTGCTTTCCAATGGGTGTACTCCCAGATCTATAAATGGATAAGTTCTTCTGAAATATATACTGTAAAATGGTGAGGACATGAAAATCTCGTAAATGAATTACGAGAACTGTTTATTTAGGACTATTTTCTTTCTTTTTTTTTTTTTTTAAGATTTTATTTATTTATTTGACAGTAGATGGAGAGGCAGGCAGAGAGAGAGAGAGAGAGGGAAGCAGGCTCCCCGCTGAGCAGAGAGCCCGATGCGGAACTCTATCCCAGGACCCTGAGATCATGACCCGAGCCAAAGGCAGCGGCTCAACCCACTGAGCCACCCAGGCGCCCCTATTTAGGACTATTTTCAAGTCCAACCACAACTTTCTTACAGCAGTAGTTTTATATGGCCAGATAATGTACTATTTAATAGTAACCTCTTGGTCATATAAGGGTAGCATTTATCTATTAAAACAATGATTGTTAGGATTTCTGCTGATGGCCAAATGTTTGTATGTTGTCCTAAAGCCATAAAAAAATGCACTTGGCACGGGCATAATGAATTTAAGATGTACAAACATGAACAGAAATACCTGAAATTTGAAGCATCCTAATAAAATTCTTTTGGGTCTGGAATTTTAGTAAGGAAAGCAGGTATCAAGATGTATTTCCTGATGCAGGAGCAAAATTATCAGTTCTGGCTTTTGTTATACAGGTAAACACAGGTTGCCTGTGCTACATGGATTCTCAGCGTAAAATTTAAGATGCCAGAAGTCTCTTAAATCCATTATTATTTGTGACCATTAGTTATTATCTCATGCTGTGAGGCACTAAACTATACATTCAGATTAAACAGTTTACAGATGAGGAAACAAAGCAGCAAGTCAGTAAGAACACGTAGGTTATAGAGGCACCTGGATGGCTCAGTTGGTGGAGCATACAACTCTTACCTTGGGGTTGTGCTTTTGAGCCCCATGCTGGGTATAGAAACCACTTAAAAATATTAAAAAAAAAAGGGGGGGGCGCCTGGGTGGCTCAGTGGGTTAAAGCCTCTGCCTTTCACTCGGGTCATGATCCCAGGGTCCCAGGATCGAGCCCCGCGTCGGGCTCTCTGCTCAGTGGGGAGCCTGCTTCCTCCGTGTCTCTCCGCCTGCCTCTCTGCCTACTTGTCATCTCTGACTATTAAATAAATAAATTAAAAAATATATATATATAAAAAAATCTAAACAAAAAACACAGATTTTAACAGGTGGGCATAAACAGGAAAGGAAGTTATCAGACTTGCTCATACCTGCTCTTTCATCCCCCCTTTCTCTTAAAAGATTTATTTATTTATTTGACAGAGAAAGATCACAAGTAGGCAGAGAGGCAGGCAGTGAGAGAGGAGGAAGCAGGCTCCCTGCCGAGCAGAGAGCCCGATGCTGGGCGGGATCCCAGAACCCTGAGATCATGACCTGGGATGAAGGCAGAGGCTTAACCCACTGAGTCACCCAGACGCCCCTTCCCCTGCCTTTTTTTTTTTTTTTAAAGAAACCAAATACTTTTTCTAACCCTAATCCCACCTAAGAGTGAGGTAAGATTAGGAATGAAACTGACAACCTAGTTATATGACAGACTTTTTACTAATGGGTCTAGTTTTCAATTTGGAATTAGTTGGCAATCTGAGTCCAAGGCCTAATCTGAGACTTTACGCCAGTCATTTCCCTCTTTGAGATGTCCTCAAAACAGAGAAGATAAAAATAAAAGTCTTGAGCTTCACTACCAAAGGACTCTAAATTAAAAAAAAAATTAACAGGGTCCTGGGATGGAGCCCCACATCAGGCTCTCTGCTTGGCAGGGAGCCTGCTTCCTCCTCTCTCTCTCTGCCTACTTATGATCTCTGTCAAATAAATAAAACCTTTAAAAAAATAATAAAAAAAAAATAAAAATAACAATGATCTGGTCACAATCCACCCTCTTTTCCAGTCTTATCTCTCCATGTACTGCATGTAAGCATAAACTAGTTTCTTATAAACATTTCCTTTATTCCTGTTCTATACTTTTGTACATAAAGCTATGTCAACTACAAATATGTTGTGCTTCACTGCCTGTAACCTGTCACTAATGAAATCCACAAATATTTTGCCTCCTAGGCCAAAAATTTGATTTCCTCTGTGAAACACATTACCTGTGAGCAGGCATTCTGCCTGAACGCTTATGGTACATGCCCACATGGCTTAATCCTAAACTAGATTATAAACTAATAGTGTAGGGGCCTAATCCTGGCTTGCACAATGACAGGTACAAATATTTAAGAAAGATGAACATGACAGACAGAAACCAGAAGTGAGAGCTAGTAACACTGGCAAAATGTGTGTCCAAAAAAGTGGGGGGGGGGGGGCTCAATTTAACATGATGGTATAGAATCAGAGCATGTTGCATTCAATTACATATTTCACTGACTTGTTACTATTACCATAAACATAAGGTATGGCAACATTTTCAAGCACCTGGCCTCAAAGCTGTTTATTATTTGTACAACAAAACTGGGTATCTATTATATGCCAGAAACTTTGCACTTAAGCTATGAAGATAAATGAGACACTGCCTATCCATATCTCACTACTCAATAGAAAAGAAAACAGCTGGGGTGCCTGGGCTGCTCAGTCAGTTAAGTGCCTGACTCTCGATCTCAGGGTCCTGGGTTCAAGCCCTATGTTGGGCTCTGGAGGCTACTTACTTTTTAAAAGATTTTATCTTATTTATTTGCCAGAGAGCACAAGCAGGGGGAGCAGTAGGCAGAGGGAGAGACTGGCTCCCCATTGAGCAAGGAGCCTGATGTGGGACTTGACCCCAGGACGCTGGGATCATGACCTGGGCTGAAGGCAGACGCTTAACTGACTGAGCCACCCAAGCGCCCTGGAAGAGAAATATTGAAACTTAGGACTTTTTTTTCTTTTAAATAACTTTGATTTTATTTATTTACTTAACAGAGAGAGAGAGAGATCACAAGTAGGCAGAGAGGCAGGCAGAGAGAGGGAAGCAGGCTCCCCGCCGAGCAGAGAGCCCGACCCCAGGACCCTGGTATCACAACCTGAGCCGAAGGCAGAGGCTTAACCCACTGAGCCAGCCAGGCGCCCCAGGACTTTTTCTTTTTCTTGTTTTTTAAAGATTATTATTTATTCATTTGAGTGTGTGTGAAGGGGGCGGGGAGAGCAGGAGCAGGGGGAGAGGCAGGTGGAGAGGCAGAGGGAGAAACAGGTTCCCTGATGAGTAGGGAGCCTAACATGGGCTCCATCCCAGGACCCTGCAATCATGACCTGAGTTGAAGACAGATGCTTTACCAACTGAGCCACCCAAGTGCCTGAATCTTGGGTTTGTTTTTAATTTTTATTTATTTATTTGACAGAGATTACAAATAGGTGGAGAGGCAGGAAGAGAGGAGGAGAAAGCAGGTTCCCTGCTGAGCAGAGAGCCCGATGCGGGGCTCGATCCCAGAACCCTGAGATCATGACCTGACCCGAAGGCAGAGGCTTTAACCTACTGAGCCATCCAGGCGCCCCTGAATCTTGGGTCTTTTAACTTTAGTGATGTGCACAATCCTCAATCTCTGGCAAATTATTTGGAGGGCTTTAAGCAAATAAGACGTGTTTTGAAAAGATGTTTGATTGTATCAAGTAAGCCAGAAGCGTAGAACATCACTGACCAAAAAAAGAAATTCAAGAAGGAAACTTGAGAGAGAAATAGTTCAGTTTTGAATTTGCTTAAATTCTGGAATCCTCAGTAAGTAAAGTTGGAGGCACTGATAAACACAACTGGTGAAAAAGTGGCTGGGGACATAGCACTGGGAAATACCAACAGTTAAGAAGTTGAAGAAAGCAACTAATGAAAACAGGAAGACAGAAGTAGCAACTAGCAAAGGGTAGCATATAAACCAAAAAGTTTCAAAAAGGTATATTCGCCTTTTTTTTTTTTTAAACATTTATTTGAAAGAGAGCATGAGTGAGCGAGAGTGGCAGTGGGGGGTTGCAAATAAAGAGGGACAAGCAGACTCTGCACCGAGTATGGAACCAGATGTGGGGCTCCATCCCAGAATCCTGAGATCTTTAACTGAGCTAAAATCAAGAGTTGGATACGTGACTGACTGAGCTACTCAGGTTCCCCTCAACAAGGTATATTCTAAGTAATTAAACATGACAGGGTTAAGACAACCCATCTCTGGAGCACATAATACAAGACTTCCACAAAATGTTACATATACAGACAATTGCATACAATTTTTCCTTATTCCTTAGACTATGAATCCTGACTTTTGATGTTATTAGAATAGGTCCTGTCATTAAATTTTTAAAGGATTCTTCAATCACCCATCTGATGTATCATGGGAATAAAGAGAATAGCCACAGAATGTCTTGCACAGATGTGGACAGACAAGTTGTTTAGAACAGAGCAGAAGGGGAGGAACTTGAGAGTAATGAGTATTTCTGCTGCCTTTTCAGGTTTCAACCACAGAATGGGGGGGGGGGCATTTCTTGCATATCTAGAGTAGTTTTTGGAAAGCCTGTTGGTTCAGTTGGAAAGCATGAGACTCCTGGTCTTGGGGTTCTTAAGTCTGAACTCTGCAATGAGTGATTACTTAAATAAAACTTAAAAAAAAAAAAAAAAAGTTTTCTTTAGGAAGGAGTGGCTTACCTTACCACAGCCTTCCTTCGTGAAAAATGTGAATACTAGAGAGAAGACTAAACTGGAGAAATAGGTTCCCTCTTTATCTAAAAACATCAGAACTTATCAGAAAGACAATGGGAACCAGGCATTGGTCATAATGTGTAAGTGATGGAGAGGTGCAAATCGGTCAGAGTGAATTTATTTTTACATGTAAAAGGAGAGGTTAATAGGGGCGCCTGGGTGGCTCAGTTGGTTACATATCTGCCTTTGACTCAGGCTGTGATCCAGGAGTCCTGGGGGTCAAACCCCACAGTAGTCTCCCTGCTGGGTAAGGGGGGGTTCTGCCTCTCCCTCTGCCCCTCCTCCCCCGCTTTCTAATAAATACATTCTTAAAAAAAAAAAAAAAAGAGGATTATAAATTCCTACAAGGTTAGTTAAGTTCTGACCCTCCTTTAAGATTTCAAGTGTCCAAAAAATCATTAGCAATTTTCCCTAGTTCAGAGTTGAACATATAATAACTAAACCATCTTTTTTTTTTTTTTTTAAAGATTTTAATTATTTGTTTGACAGAGATCACAAGTAGGCAGAGAGGCAGGCAGATAGAGAGGGGGGAGGAAGCAGGTTCCCCGCTGAGCAGAGCCTGATGTGGGGCTTGATTCCAGGACCCTGGGATCATGACCTGAGCCAAAGGCAGAGGTTTTAACCCAATGAGCCACCCAGGTGCCCCAACAGCTAAATCATCTTACACACACCAAACATTTGGGTTGTTACTTTACTCCTTATGAATCAAGTCACTGGTGGTTGAAGCAACCTGGTTTGAAAGAGTTAACCAAGCAATGTGTGTTTTCCAGAGTTAATCATAACTGGTTTACGCTGTTTTACTTTCTAAAGAAGGAAGAAACCTAAAGGAGGTGATGAATAGTGAAAAACTTGTTTTATTTTTAAGATTTTATTTATTTATTTGACAGAGAGAGAGAGACAGCGAGAGAGGAAACACAAGTAGGGGAGTGGGAGAGGGAGAAGCAGGCTTCCTGCTGAGCAGGGAGCCTGAAGCGGGGCTCCATCCCAGGACTCTGGGATCATGACCTGAGTCAAAGGCAAACGCTTAATGACTGAGCCACCCAGGAACCCCTAACTGAAAACGAACTAAAATCCTATCCTGAGACAACTTGGCTGAAAAAAGTCTCCACTTATTAGAGAGTCATTTAAAATTTTTTTTAAGGGCACTTTAAAATGCTATCATTTCTGCATATTACAGAATAATCTAACAGTAAAAGGTATCCTTAGGATAATTATGAATAAAATATTATTATTATTTTTTAAAGATTTTATTTTATTTGACAGATAGAGATCACAAGTAGGCAGAGAGGCAGACAGAGAAAGAGGGAGGAGGAAGCAGGCTCCCTGCTGAGCAGAGAGCCCGATGTGGGGGTAGATCCCAGAACACTGGGATCATGACCTGAGCCAAAGGCAGAGGCTTTAACCCACTGAGCCACTGAAGCGCCCATAAAATATTATTTTTACTATAACTAGCAAGATTCGGGTAACTAAGTATGGTATAGAATTTCTTTTTACTTATTTATTTTATTGTTTAAAAAAACGAGTATAGTTGACATATGTTACATTAGTTTTCTCTATACAAGGATTTGACAAGTTTATTACACATTAAGCTATGCTCTCAAGCATAGGCTACTGTCACCATACAATACTATTACAGTATCACTGACGACATTCCTTGTGCTGTGCATTCTTTTCTTGTGACTTTTATTCCATATAATTCAGCCATCCAAAAAAAACCAGAAAGAAATCTGTTCCCTTAGATCTAAAATGTGAACATATCCACTTTCTTGTTAGATCTATTAAGAGTGAACACACTCAGCTTTAACACTCATCTTCTAAAACTACCAAATTTAAAACAATTATTTTTCTTCAAAGTCAGTTCTTTTTTCATTCCAAATCCAGGCAGCATGCATGGATGTTCTTCTAATGTCGTATGTACCACCTCCTCATATTACTCCCACTCTCAGACTCTTCATCTACATTAAGGTAAGGGCTCTTAAGTATCAGTCCCTTCCCCCAAGGTTGAAGGGTAGGTAAGATGTAAAGATTTAAAACAAGTCCTAATACACTTCACTGTCCCGTCTCTCCGCTTAAAACTAAGTTTTCATTCAGATGGTGTAACCCAGACAAAGAATATAAACTTTAGCTAGGTCAGAGTGGTGCTGAAATCACCTATGCCAACTTCAGGTAAGTAGCAGCCCTTAACAAAGATAAAGTATACAGTAGTATCAAATATGTTTCTGGGCACTCAGCATTCCTTTTGGGGGATGCGGGGATTCACTAGCAGTTAAGATTTTGAGTGCTTCCATAGGACAACTTCTCTCCACTCTTGCTATACTAGTATGAGTGACCGAATACAGCTTACCTTACTAATTTTAAAAAGTCCTGTTATTAATTCCATCTGTTATATCCTCACTTATTAACCAGGGATCTTTCCTTTCTTTAATGTTAACTGTTAGCAACAAGCCAACCTATACAAAAAAGAGACGCAAGTGGCATTAAAACTGAGCTAAATTAAAAAAGGTAGAATAAAAATTGGGAGAAACTAGCAAGTAAACATTTCAGACACAAATGCTTCGAACGTTCTAATTACCAAGTAGTTTATCTAGCCAACCTAACTGAAAATGTAAGGGCTGGGAAATATGTTTTCTGTGTCTTAAATATGGTAGGAATGCCAATTACTGTATTCAAATTAGAGTTGGTTGGAGTTTCAATCTGTCCCAGGAACAAAGCAATCAAAGGGGAAAAACCAGATCACAGTTTTAAATTTGAGACACAAATATCAATATACTTTGGGAGGGACACTTTTAAAAATATTTTTTAGGATAAGGAATAGTAAAGTGATATAATCATTTAGAATAAGCTTCTATATAATTTAACTCGATTTAAGTTTTAGTTTTATGAAATATCATTTACTCTAAGTGGATAACCAATCTATTAGGACCAGTACTGTTTAAGAGATAGTTGTTCAGTGAAGGTATATTCTGTACCTTGAAAAGACAAGGCTGACCATACTGCTGTTTTGTGGTGTACTTACAAGAAGAAACCAACAAACAAAAAACCCAAATCCAATTTTCTTCTATAATGCAAAGACAAGATAAACTCTGCATACTTCGGGGGCGCCTGGGTGGCTCAGTGGGTTAAAGCCTCTGCCTTCAGTTCAGGTCATGATCCCAGGGTCCTGGGCTCTCTGCTCGGCGGGGAGCCTGCTTCCTTCTCTCTCTGCCTGCTTCTCTGCCTACTTGTCACCTCTGTCTGTGAAATAAATGAATAAAATCTTAAAAAAAAAAAAAAAAACAACCCTGCATACTTCAATGCTTATGGCAAACAGAGGCAGCGATTGGAAAAGCCATAAAATACTTTAAGACAAAACACAATCACAAGCTCTAAATAAGACAAGCAGAGCTGGGAAACTACGTCCATTCAGAAATTTTGTTCTGTAAATTACCACTCATTATGAGTAAAGAAAGGACCTCCAATAGATTTCTCAGCTCTTCACTGACTCCATTTTTACATTTGATACTAAAGTTTATAGTTCACACTGAATGTTAAAGAGCCCATTTTCTACATCTACTGTTAAATCATTCCAGAGAACACTATAGTGGGCTCTGTAAGATTTTGCTAGCTTCCTGTTTGGTTCATTCAGGTGGAAGGAGAATACTATTAGTTTCTGTATTTTCCAGGGCAAACTCCTTACTTAGATGTTTCAGGGCGCCTGGGTGGCTCAGGCTCTGCTCGGCAGGGAGCCTGCTTCCTCCTCTCTGCCAGCCTCTCTGCCTACTTGTGATCTTTGTCTATCAAATAAATAAAATCTTCAATAAAATAAAATAAAATATGTTCCAAACTCGAACAGTTAGCAGGGAGACTACTGGCCTGATTTTTTTTTTTTTTAAAGATTTTATTTATTTAAAGAGGCCCCAGCCAAAGGCGCTCTTTTTTTTTTTTTAGATTTATTTATTTGGGGGCGGGGCAGCTCCATCTCATGACCTGAGCTGAACCCAAGGATCCATGCTCAATGACACTCATCATACCAAGCCACCCAGGGACCCCTAAGCCTGATCTTTTTGAATACCAGAAGGCAGTTAACTTCAAAATGTTTTTTTAATATTCTGAAATAAACCTATCTTTTTCTTAAGAAAACCAATCAAGTTGACTCAAGGTATCCACAACCCTGAAAAGTTTTTTTGAGGACTATTTGCAAATACGAATTTCAGGTTTAGTGTTAACATAAATAACATCTTGCCCAGAAAGAAAGAGGTAGCATTAAATCAATTTTTCAGGAAGTTAAACTAATCATGTGGCAAGTTCAACTGTAACATTTTAAGGTGTACTTAAGGGTTTAAGTTAAATCCTCAGACATAAATCTTTTTGTTCTACACTTAAGACAACACTAAAGTCAGGGGTTGGAGTGGGGCAGAGGAAAATTCCATATAAAAACAAAATCCAGGGGGGGCACCTGGGTGGCTCAGAGGGTTAAAGTCTCTGCCTTCTTCTCAGGTCTTGATCCTAGGGTCCTGGGATCAAGCCCCGCATGGCATCGGGCTCTCTGCTTATGGAAGGGGGGGGCCTGCTTCCTCCTCTCTGCCTGCCTCTCTGCCTACTTGCGATATGTCAAATAAATAAACAAAAAATCTTAAAAAAAATTGTCTTAAAAAAACAAAAACAAAAACAAAACAAAAAAATCCTGTGAAGACCCATATAATGCAGAATATTTTCTTACTTTGAACTTGAGCTTCAAAAGATAGACAATCACTATTCAAAAATACCCTAAAAGCTTTAACAACAGAAAAAAGGGTCACCAATGGTTTATAAAGCTCAAATCCGACTCTTAGAATTCCTTTTTTTTTTTTTTAAGATTTTATTTATTTATTTGACAGAGAGAGATCACAAGTAGATGGAGAGGCAGAGAGAGAGAGAGAGAGAAGCAGGCTCCCTGCTGAGCAGAAAGCCTGATGCGGGACTCGATCCCAGAACCCCGAGATCATGACCTGAGCCGAAAGCAGTGGCTTAACCCACTGAGCCACTCGGGCGCCCCCTGACTCTTAGAATTCTTACTGAGGAGCTTCATTTAACATGCAATTTTAATAAGCCCTATTATTGGAATGCCAATCTCATGATACATAAATACATGTAGGTACCAGAGGCTGTCACATGGACACTTATAAATGACAGCAAGAAAAATGATAAAAACTAAACTCATGGGGGTCCTCTGCTATCAGAGCAAGCAGTACTGAACACTTCGATAAGGCCCAAACACATCAAGGAATTAAAAGCCCAAATAACAACTAGTGTTTATATACTGAAGTTAAAATGTCCTCTAGATTTGAGAAAGATGATGTTGAAAAATACGGCCAGTTTTTTTCTTCCCTTTTTTTTTCTTCCCATCTTTTTGCAGTCAGAAATATTCCACCAGCAGCGCCGTCCCCTCTTTCACCTAAGTCAAAGGGGAGGAAAGCTTGCCTATGAGTCTTCTAATCCTTCCTTTCCTCATCAAACCCTGGTACTCAAGTGTGCTTTTGAAAAGTGTGAAAGCTAGGTTTTACATTTTGCACTACAGTTTATTAGTAGACTCTTATCTTAAAAAAAAAATACCCCTCCCCAACACGGGTATACCTGAATGCCAAACAAGTGTCAAGCATTGGGCTGCATCACTATTTAAAGAACGATTCATATGACTTGGGAGCTAAAATATGAAGTTTCAGGAGGCAAAGTCTCAAGTTACCCAGGAGTGGGAAGTACTATGGGTGGAATGGACAAAGACAAACGTATGAAACAGCACCCCTGGTGTATTTTATCGACTAGGGGATGTCTGCCACCTGGAGCCAGTTACAAAACTTCCAATTATATAACATGATAATTTGAATCAAATTGTAAGAAGGCTGGGGTATGGTTTCCTCAAATAATTAAAGAAAATGAGAAGCAAAAATATTTTGAGGGATTGGGTGAACAAAGTTCTTTGGAATCTAGTACCAAGCTCAGTATTTTTTCAGTAGTTTAGGAAGACTTTGCCCCCCGCCCCCAATACCTTAACATTGCATTTACAGCTTGAGATAAAAATTTAGGCTTTACTGGAGTCATAGACAAAAATGAAATTGCCCAGAGAGAACATATAACACAAGGAGGTAGTCAAAGAAATAATTCCAAGTAGTATTTAAAACACCACAGGAACATGGCAAAAGAAAAACTACAGCTCAAGATGTGGCGATTGGGAATAATGTAGACATACTGATGAAAAAGACAAAAACATGGGGCACTGGGTGGCTCAGACCGTTGAACCTCTGCCTTCTCAGGTCATGATCTCAGGGTCCTGGGATCCAGCCCCACATCGGGCGCTCTGCTCAGCAGGGAGCCTGCTTCCTCCACCTGTCTCTGCCTGCCTCTCTGCCTACTTAAGATCTCCCACTGTTAAAAAAAAAAAAAAAGTAAAATCTTAGGAAAGAAAAACAAGGATACTTCTATTAGCTTGAAAAATGGTCTCTCTTCCTTATTAAGGCAGAACGATGCTAGGAAGACTGAAAATTATCTTAAAAACCTGACTTCAGGGGCACCTGGGTGGCTCAGTGGGTCAAAGCCTCGACCTTTGGCTCAGGTCATAATCCCAGGGTCCTTGGATCTGCTCAGCAGGGAGCCTGCTTCCTCCTCTCTCTGCCTACTTGTAATCTCTGCCAGTAAACTAACTAAATAAATAGATAAATAAAATCTTTTAAAAAAAACCAAAATGAAACAAAATAAAAACCTGACTTCAGGGGCGCCTGGGTGGTGCAGTGGGTTCAAGCCTCTGCCTTCAGCTCCGGTCATGATATGATCCCAGAGTCCTGGGATGCAGCCCTACATGGGGCTCTTTGCTCAGCAGGGAGCCTGCTTCCTCCTCTCTCTGTGCCTGCTTCTCTGCCTACTTGTGATCTCTGTCAAATAAATAAAATCTTAAAAAAACCCCAAAACCTGACTTTATATTTGGTCCCTTTTTCCTGAGCCAAAATAAAAGTTGCTATGACAGTTTAGGGAGACACAATTTATACATGACAAATCCTCCAAGTTAATCAAGAGTTCTTAAATGCAAAGTGCCCTTTTTCTATTCAAAATGGATGAACACAAAAAAACTCTGAACTCTAAAATCTTCGTACTACTTAATATTTACATTTTAATTACAGGCTTTTCAGTTTATTCATACTGTTATTTCAATGAAAAAGCCACAAAAACTAGCAAGGGTTTAAGTATAAACAGAATCTTGTTTTCACACTACCAAGTCTACAACTAACACTATAGGAAATAACATAACCTTGACCTGAGTTAAACCCATCTTTTCAGGTCTAGCAAACATTTCCTCATAGCACAAGATGTG
Source organism: Mustela nivalis (assembly GCF_964662115.1). NCBI lineage: Eukaryota > Metazoa > Chordata > Mammalia > Carnivora > Mustelidae > Mustela > Mustela nivalis. Next base: position 84,702,078 of record NC_139031.1, read on the forward strand.
TCCTGTCAAAAAGCAAGCCAGGTTTCTGTGCAAGTATCTTTGTTTGTGTAACTCCCTACTCTCAACACCACCGGAAGGGAGAAGCTTTTTCAATTTTCACCAGTTTAGTTAAATGGCTACTATGCTTGTCTGTCCAAGTGGGAATAACCAAAAACAAAACTAGTATTTCTTCCTGAACCTACGAATATAGGCCACTTAATAACTTTTGAACTAAAGACCTTCAACTAACAAGGTTTCGGAAACTGTTACTTAAGTCCCACACTTCCTACAGAAGTGGTTTAAAGAGGTAGGCTTCATAATGGTGCAGGAATCTCAACGAGTAACATTTACCGAAAGTGATTTCATCTTTTATTTTTAAAGACCATAGATAAGAGGGCAACAGAAAGACAAAAGTATTGAAAACATCCTTATTTCATGTAGATTACAACAATAGCAGCTTTTATTCTGTTATTACTAATCACTCCTAAATTTGAAAAGCGTATCCACTAAAATGACACATTCTTTTAGAATATACAGAAGGGAGGATATGAGAAGTACACAGGAAGGAACAGAAAGCCTGAAAATGATCCTCAAAATTCAAATGGTAACTTTTAGGAAATTTTAAGTGTTCCTGGGTGTTACTTACACCTTTTAAACTTGCTTCCAAATACACGAAATATTTTTCCTCTGGGATCTGAGAAACCTAACGCTTTCTCAAAAAATAACTGATTAACTTCTTGACGTTGTGGCCCAGCTACTCTCTCTCTTTTTTACTCAGTCCAGCGGCCTTCAGGGACTCGCAGGGACTCCAACACTAGGAAACTGTCACCTTACGTAAGAACTTTGCAAGGAGAAAGGTAGGTAAGAAAATAGGGCACCAAACCTCCACCACCACAAGCCGTCACACCCCTTAAGGAGTGTCCCTCCAGGGGCTTTCCCCCGGGAGCCGCAACTGTAAGCTATATGGGGGAGGGGAACAGCTCTCAAACAGTCATCTCTTCCTCTTCAGGCCGCCAACGCCGACCGCACCACAGTCTCCTCCGCCCAAGCCCTTTCCCCTCCCCCGCCCCAGCCTGGGTCGGAGCCAAACCCCACAGGAATGCAGCCCGGTCACATGCGCTGCGGCGGCGGTGGACGTGCCTCTCCCCCCGCGCCCCAAGGAGACCCAGCGCCATCTTGCCCTGACGCAGTTACAAAAGTCATGGGAGTAATTTCGTCTCCTCGTCCGCGCCAGCGCCCCAAAGTTTCGCAGAGGCCGAGCCGGGGCCCTCACCTCGCGCAGGGACAGGAGAAAATACTCAGGGAAGAGCCTTGAGATTCTCTTCGCCACTGCTTGGGTTCCATATCAGCCGCGGCAGCAACGATCACCATCGTCACTTCTCCCTCTCTGCCTTTGCAACAGCCTCCCCCGACGGCTCTGGCCCCACCCGCTGCTGCAGCATGAGGTCATCGCTAGCCAATCACGACGCGCCCGACAGAACACATCAGGCACTGATTGGCTGCACGGACCGCCTCTGCCTCTCCCCACTTCGCGTACCAAGCGCTCCCGGTCTCTGTGGAGCGAGAAGACGGAAACCGCCATTTCGGGGGAAGACCCCGAAAACAAGAACAAGAATCACCGTGTTATTTTAGTGGGGAAACCCTTGTTTTATTCTTTGGCTTCCCCCTTTTTTCTTCGAGATAACCGTCTCTCTGTCCCTCCCTCGTTTAATCACCACCACATAAAGGAACTCCCGCTCCCCACCCCGCACACTGTCCCGCCGGCGGGGAAATCTTTCCCCTGGGCCAAAAGAAGTAGGAGGCAGCGACGGCAACTGCACCGACGGCAACGGCAGCTTTTTACCCCGAAACACGGTGGCAGGAAAGCGGCGCTGACGGTGGCTGTACTTTTCCTGCTGCTTCTCCCCCCGACCTCTTCCGTTTCTCTCTCCTCCATCGAGACGGCGCTGGACGCCCCAGCTCCGCTTTTATCCGGTGCCCGGAGTCTGCGCACTGGAGCCTCCACAGCCCCTAGTGGGCGTCGAGTGACACCCCAACCGAGTTCACCCAGCGCTGGAGGCCAGACTGAGGAGGGGGAGGGGAAGACTGAGACTGAGATGGTTTGGGGAGTGGGAGAAAGTGCATCGCTTTAGGAAGGGGAGGGGGGGGGGTTGTTCCCAGGGCCTACAGTCCTCATCCTTCCACCCAGTAGTGGCGTGCCCAACGTCGCCGATATCCAGACTTGAGGGCTGCTCAAGGAGAAGGGGTAAAGAACCAATCCCACCAAATACGAAACTTCCCAAACCTTCTGTGAATAGTTGAATGCATCTGTTGTGATAAAGACGGAGGTTCTGCCCACCTCTCTGCCTCCAGTTGGCTATCTTCAAGCCTCTGTGGAAGAGGCAACGGCGGGCGGCAGCCCACAAGCAAAATGGCGGCGGGCAGCTTCGTCCCCTCCCCCTCTGCCCCTGCGGAGCGGGGCGGGCGGGCCCCGTGCACTTGCCGCCGCCGCCGCGGCCGCCGCCGCCGCCGCCGCCGCGGCCGCCGCCGCCGTCGCCGCCATTTTCCCAGAGCGAGAGGCAGTGACACTGAGCGGGCGCAGGGGGCCGAGTCGGAGACCGTGCCTGAGTTCGGGAGCGGCAACAGAGGGGGCATAGACACTCTGAGCAGCCTTGCCGTCGCCTCTGCGTTCCTGTTGACTGTCTGGGTGCCCCCTCCCCTACTCTTTGATTGCTGGTGAAGAGGCTGCGCGCTGCTGTTTGGGGAGGGGGTGTGTGGAGCCGGGTCCTGTGTCCGCAGTGGCTGCTGTCGGGGGGTCGTCTGTTCGCGGAGGTGTGGAGAGACTCCCTGGGGGTCGAGCAGATAACGGGGTTCGGGTGTCTGGTGTGTGAACATCACAGGTCAGTGCCTGTCGTCTCCTTGGGAGTTCTTGGGGTTTGTGGGGTGGAGGGACGCGTGTTTCAAGGGGGAGGGGGCTTTCTCATTTTTATCCTTTTGGGAGGGGGTTGGGGGGAGTCGACGTTGACTCTCAGGTGTCTGGGCTGGAAGAAGACGCTGCTTGTTTGAATAGAATTTATCCTTTCTCTTCCCTGTCCCTAGAAAGGGAGCATTATGGCGGGTTTTAGGGTTGGGGAAAGGGGAAACTGGCAGTTAAACCCCCTTGAGAGTGGGAGTTAGGGAGGGGGCGCACTCCTCATTGGCAGCGGGTTAAGGCCGCTTGGGTGAGGAGGGAGGCTTGTGACTGTTAGTAGGGTTTGTGTCGAAGTGGTCCCAGGAGCTGCCAGTCTCCCTTTCCTCGACCGCATCTTGTTCAGGTGCTGAAAAACCGTATAGGCCCCATTTTCTTCTTCTTCCATTAATTGCCTGGTATTCTCTGGTGCAATTACCTAGTAAATACGAAGGGGGTTAAGAGGACGTTCTGGGTCTCTATCTTCCTTTGTGGGGGAACGAGACAGCTCCTCATCCTCTCCAGGAGAGGGTAAACCCGCCCCTGAGGTGGTCACCCCAGTACCCAGCCTTCTCAGTCTCCTCCCCCACTCTTCTTGCATTATCGCGGTCCTTTACTGTACCGCAGGCTTAGAATCCACAATATGGCACATTTCAGAAAAGCTTATTTTGACCAAAGGGATTGGCACAAACACTGTGGCAGCAGATAGAGAAGAGAAACAAACGGTTCACTGTGCTAAACGGGGGAGGGGGGAGAGAAAAAACAATCCGGAGTGCTCTCTTCCACTGGCCTCAGTTCCGTAGAGATAGATCCGTTCTTGCTAGACTCTTAAGAATGATACAATTTAAAGTCAAAGAGAAATCGCTAGAGTTCGCTTTGGGGTAAACCCCGGGTTTTGTTTTGGTTTGGTTTGGTTTTTTTGGTGCCTATTTCCCCTCCTTTTAGAGATGTGAATAACGTAAGGTGTTGGAGTTCTGGAGACCTTGGAGAGAATTAAGTGAGGTGCATTCAACTCTAGGCTGGAGACATCAATACCTAACTGGAAGATAGCCCCGTTTTTTCCTTTATTTTCCGAGATGGGAAGTAAAAAGTGAAATTTCCCTCTTTTGTCCTTTACAGATTCTAAAAATGGCGGCCCCAGGCTGATGTTGTGGTAATCTAATCAGCTCGGGTCCTCCACACCCCATGCAGTGCGTTTGTCTGCAGCATATTACGGGCTTATTATGTTTACATGAAAAGACTGTGCTTCTTTTCTTCCCCAGATAGTTTACAAAAATGTGTTGATTTTACTGCAAATTATAGTGCTGTGTTTTAGTTGATTAATTTTATTGTTTTTCTTGAGAGGCAAATAAAATGACACCACTTTCGAAAAAAAAAATTAAAACACTCAGGTAGCCTTAGAAATTCAAGTAGTGAGGGTAGGTACTCTTAAACATTAAAAAAAAAAAATACTTGGGACAAGGAATAGTTTCTTGCTCGGTTTAGTGCAAGTGTTTTTTATTCTCTGTACTAAAGTAAGTTAAAATGTTTAATAAGTGTGTAAGTGTAACATTTTGTGGGACTACATGTTTTAATTTAAAGTGAAATGTTTCCCATCCACTTCTTGACCAATTTTGTGAATTTTGGTTTTTGTACTCTTTCAGATTAATTTTTAGGGAGCTGTACAAACAAGCCTAAACCTGTTACTTCGCTGGGTGTGGAGATGCTTGTTCTTCTCATTATTCTATTTTGCATCCATTTTTCTCACGTATTTCAGCATTCCTTAAGAATTTTCCAAGTTATCTGTATTTCATGAAGTGCAGCTGCACAGTTTGCTATCTTTTAAAATTGTTTTATAGCATATTATTGTAATTATGTAAGCAGAAAAGTAAGGCTTTAGTTCTTGGAGCCACCCTTGCCATGCCCATTTACCTATTTTGGGATGTGGAACTTAGTCTGTTTTAATGACTTGAAATGAAAGCCATACCATAATATAGGGTCTTGAATCCATTTTATTCTAATTTCAGAATCTACTAGATTGAGACAGAAAATTAAATGGTGCCATTTATCAGTATTTGAAAAAGTGGGAATGATTAAAATTCACCTCTGTAGTGGGAGGTTGATGTTTTTGGCTTCAACTTAGCAGTGAGTTTTCAGTGGGGCCATTAATGGTGTTTAATGACCAGTCTGATATGGAATAACTGAAAGATGAGTGCCTTTCAATCCAGTAGTTCTTAAAAAGGTTGGGGAGTATACACCCTTTAATGATTCTTTTATTCCACTGTAAATTCTGCTCTGATATTTACAATGGAACAAGAGAATCATGAAGTTCACAATTGAGCTAGTTTACTTTTTGTTCTACAAAATAATCTTAGAAATAACTGGCTTAGAGAGTTTCATCATGGAAGACTGAGCACATAACCTTACTTAGAATCTTTGAAATGTATTGTAAAATGAAATATTAGTGGATAGTTGGAGTTTGTGTAGGGGTTTCTGGTCAATACACATTTTTATTATGCTCTGGGTGATCATGTAAGTCTAGGTCGTAACTTTAATGTAAAGATTGTGCGTTTGTTTCATAGAGTGTGTGGTTAAGATCTGTGGTCCAGAAGGTTGGTACTTTAACTTACTATTTAATGTAGGAAATCAGCATACTCTTAGGGAAATTTGGTTTATGTAGCCAGGGGAGGGAACACTGTCTACACCCATTGTTTTTTCTTGATAGTGACCTTGATCAGGTCTAGACACAGAGCATTTGGACCTACTTGGCTTCAGATAAACAATACCAAGTTAGAAATTATGAGAAAAGCTGCCTTCACGCTATTGCTTTCCTCATACTGGGCTGCTTCATTGCCTTTGGTTTTTTTTGTTTTTGTTTTTGTTTTTGTTTTTGCTTGTTTTGATATATATTTGAAGGATATTGTACTTTATTTTAAATGGTTAATTTATAAATAACATGGTTATAAATGTTTGGCTTTTGTTAATGTATACCCCATTGACTGTGTTTTAAATTAGAATTGTAGAGGCAGATTTATTAAAAGGTTAGGCAAGGTTTTTTCTTGGTGAGTTTTGATACAGTAGGTCTGGGTAAGGGGGGAGACTAGTCAAATGGTCTTTTGTTAAGAGTTTTGAGGGATTAGGTGTTTATCTGTTTAAGTGGATTTGTGAAAAATTATAACGTAATTGGAGAGCAAATTTATTTTTAGAGACTATATTTTGATCGTACTTCCCTTTTGTTGTCAGTGTATGTTATAGGATCCCTTTGATCTCAATTTAAGTTTAGAACCTTTACAGGGCTCCTCCATTTCCCTTCAACTCTTTAGATCTCTGATAACTCTCACAATTTTGGCTTGTCTGTCTTAGAGCTTCCAGCCAGAGAATTTTTACCATGTATACCACAGTAAGCTCTAGGACTTCTTGGATCTAAAATGAGGAAGTGAGGATAAAAGCCAATTAATAATTTAGGACAAATTCTTCTTTTAACACATACCTTAGTGGTCTTAGTGAAAGTCTAACTTTTAAAATTGGTTTCTTATTTCTAAGAATAATGTACCCATTTTCATGCATCAAAGCCTTACACCTATAGGGATTTTTTTAAAGTGTGTTACATAAATCCTAACAGATCCGCTTTTCTGGAAGTTAGTACTGGGACTTAAATGTGTGCTATCATTGAGTGTTTAAAATGGAGAAAATGAAAAAGACTTGGAAGAACTGTCAAAAGGTGCTAAAGAAGTATCAGTGTGGAATTTTTGTAAAAGATGCTGTTTATTTTTTAAAATATTTTCATAGTGTATAATTAGCTTTCATTTCCAAAGGATTGATTCACAGTAGAGAGTAGGTGCTCAATTATTTGTTGCATTTAAAGCTTTCATTTAAGCAGACACATCTCAAATATTCTGGGTAATCAGGGACTGTTTCTTGTGATATGTTAGGATAAATGTTTAATACTTGTATTCAGGGAGAATTTTTAATGTTAGCTATAGAATTATTTTTACTTTATGGTAAAATTATTCTTTTGTGTTGACTGGCAAAAAAACAAGGATACTATTTTAGATGTTGCTGTATAAATGTTAGTTTTTAGGCTGAATTTAAATTGGAGTAGCTTACTGTTTCTTTTTTACTGTCTTTTGTAACATACAAGTGTTGGGAAGAGCCTTTTTAAAAAAATATTAAATGGATAATATGTATTAAATTCTTATTTAATATGGAAGAGGAATATTTATGGTTGAAAATAGTTTTTTAGCACATCAGATTTGAAGTAACAGTATTTAACTAAAAATCTTGCTATTGCAATTAAATTAATTCCTAACTAAAGAGAGAGGTAGGAATTAACCAAAAGATTTGTTGTTGTTGTTAATTTTGAGCACTCATGCTAAGTGCTACATTAAAAATCAGATGGTGACTAAAGCTAATTTAATTAGATGTTATTTGTGTGCTTAAGAATATAAGAAGTTTTTATTAACCATTAGTAACAAGGATGCTTTTTTACTTAAGTCAGAGTCAAGAAAATAGTTGGGTCTTAAATTTCACTTGATAAATATTTTCCCTTAATATGACATCAGGTCATTCTTCCCTACAGACAGCTCATAAATAAAATTCTGTTTTTAGGTAGTTTACGAAAGCCATTTTTGTATTGTTAGGTGAATTTTCCAGCTTTACTGGAAAATCTGATTTGATTATTTATAAGAACTATTTAAGTTGTTTGGGATCTTGGACTTTTCAGTGCAACAGCTCAGTCAGTTTTTTTGATGTGTTGAGTTATGCCATCAAAACAAGATACTATGGCTTTCCACACATAAGTAATCTATAATATAGTAATTCATTGAGTAAATAATCGATTACTTGTCCATTATTTCTAGTTAAAATATTTGTTTTTGCATTTTAAAATTGTCCTAAGTGTGAAATCTGGGTTTAATTAAGACAGGACCTGAGGAAATTATTTGTGCAACTTTCTTTATTTGAGTTGTACAGTTGGAGAAGAGAGAATTTTCTAGCAACTCTTAGATGTTTGCTTAATTTAGAGTTAATCTGAAGGAAAAAACATCTTCATCCTGAAGTGTATAATTGAGAAAGAACATTGAGTAATCACACCTGTGTTATAGCTAACTTTGTTACAGCATTTAAGGTCTGAGCCTATAGCAATAAAGTTAACTAATGGAACAGTGGGATTGAGATAGTTTTGGTTTGTGGTATTCATAAGATAATTTTAAATTTCAGGTTCACAGAATTAGGTTAGCTAACATTTTATCTACTACCAGAAATTTTTTTAAAATTTTTATTTATTTGACAGAGAGAGCGATCACAAGTAGGCAGAGCAGCAAGCAGTGGGGGGTGGGGGGAGCAGGCTCCCTTGCTGAGCAGAGAGCCCCATGCAGGACTCTGTCCCAGGACCCTGAGAACATGACCTGAGCCGGAGGCAGTCTTAACCCACTCAGCCAGCCAAGCGCCCCTAAGACCAGAAAAATTTTTAGTGTTTAAATCTATTTTGACTTTTGTTTTCAAAAGGTATTTATAACATAATTTTTACTTAAAGACTAACTGAAAAAAATTCCTCTTGTTTTTGTATGTTGTTTGAAGAAAGACAGGTTTCAGGAATTTGAAAACCCATTTTCTCTTTAATGATACGTGATTGACTGAAAGGTTGAGACTGCTTCATTAGCCATATATTGATGAGGTTCTGGGGTTGGTCTGATACATAGTAGCTCTTCTTGAGAAAGTAAGATTGTTCCTTTTGAATTATTTGCTTTTCTGCTGCTTCTCTTTAAATGAAGCTGCATAATTGGCTGAATTGACACAGCCCTGTTATATCTTACCATTAAGCCCCCAGCAAAACCATCTTTTTCAAGCACAGACAAAAGATTATTTCTATTTCTCAAAAGCCTGCTGTTTTAGAGTTTGTTTGGATGCAAGGTACAGAAATCAGCTCCAGCTAGCTTAAGTAAAAGATTTGTTATAGAACTGTAGGGAAATCTTGGAGAACTTTTTTGAAGAAAGTACAGTTAGACCTCACAGGAATTGGCAAGGTGTCAGTGAACCACTGTTCTCCATCTTGATCCCTTTAATTAGCTGTGACTGGTTAAGGAGATTGTGGTAGAATGGGTATTTATGGTGTGGGGGAGTTTGCTTGGGTGGAGAGCAAGAGAAGGACACTTAATTCATCGTAAAGCAATTGCTTTTTTCCCCTGGATGTTCATGTGTACTTCGGAGGGCCTCTGAAACTAAATAGTGTCAAATGGATGATTCCATTTTTTAATTTTAAAAAATACAAATATTGTATATAATTATATACACATATGCTAAGGAATACTGCCAAAACACCAATATTTTTTCTGTTTTTGTTTTTTTATTTTTAAATAATTTCAGGCTTACAGGAGTTACATGAGTAGTAACAAAACTTGCCTTAAGCCCTTTACTCAAATCCCCTCATTTTTAACATTTTGTCTTATTTACTTTATTATTTTCTCTGTTGATGTGAAAAGAAATTCTTAACTATTTGAGAGTAGATTGCATATATGATGCTGTCTTATACTTAAGTATGCATTTCCTAAGATCAAGTGTCTTAAGTAAGCAGAGTGGTTAAATTTAGGAAATTTAGCATTGATGTAATACTTTTCATTTAGACTCTTGTCCATATTCCATTTTCATTGGTTCCCAGTTATGTCCTTTATTAGCACTTTTTTTCTGGTTCGGTTGCCAATTCAGTATCACAGATTGTGTTTAGTTTTCAGGTCTCTTAGTCTTTCATGATATTGGCAGGCTAGTCATTAAAGCAGTGTCCCTCAGTTGGGTTTACCTAAGGTTTCTTCATGATTAGATTCAGATTTTGGATTTTTTTCTGGAGTACTAGATAAGCAATATATGGGTTTTTTGTTTTGTTTAATCATCTGGATGCATTTAAAATATTTGCCCCTTATCAGTAGTTCATTTTAATTGCTTGGTTAAGGCGTGGTGTAGTTTCTCCATTGTATAGTTACTGTTTCTCTTTTTGCCATTATTAAGTAATTTGTGGGAAGGTATTTTGAGGTTGTGTAAATATTCTGTTCCCTATCAGACTTTCCTAGATTCAGTGTCTATTGGTGATTCTTGCCAGAATAAGTTTTTACCATGTGGCTGCAAACACACCAAAGTTTTTAGCAATGATTTGTGTCTGGGTAATTGGAATTGTGGGAGTTTTCTTTTTTCTTCTGGTCTTTCTGTGAGACAGATGAATCGTTTTTGAAATCACACAGATTAAAAACTACTTTAAGGAAGGAAAGTGTAGATAATTTGGATAGTGTCAGTGTCATTTCTACACAAATGGGATTTAAAATAGCTTACTGAATGCTGTCCTAATTTGAAATTCAGAATACAGAAAATAAGTACATAGGTTGTTAAATTATTTTTTTAATTATAGTGTTCTAATTACTCATTTAGTTTTTAGAATTATTACTAAATGAGCCTTGAGTTAGAGTTGTTTAGGTTTATGATTTGCTGCTAACACCCGCATTTTGATATCTGAGACAATGCTAAAAATATATACATATATGTATTTTTAAATTTTTCTTATTTGACAGAGACACAGCGAGAGAGGGAACACAAATGGGGTGGTGGGGGGGGGGGGAGAGAAGCAGGCCTCCCGTTGAACAGGGAGCCCAATGTGGGGCTTGATCCCAAGATCCTAGGATCATGACCTGAGCCAAAGGTAGATGCTTAACAACTGAGCCACCCAAGTGCCCCTGAAAATATATATTTTAATTATGGTGTTATTCCCCTTTCTCCATTTAAAAAAAAAAATCTTTGAAGTAATTCTTTTGAAATTTTTTTTTCTGAAATTATTGAGATAAGTTTTAAAAACACATGTTAAACATACATGTTAAAATATATATTTTAACATACAAACATATATGTTAACATATATGTGCAAGTTTTTTTTTAAGATTCTGTTTATTATTTATTTGACAGACAGAGATCACAAGTAGGCAGAGAGGCAGGCAGAGAGAGAGGAAGGGAAGGAAGCAGGCTCCCCACTGAGCAGAGAGCCCAACGAGGGACTCTATCGAAGGACTTTGGGATCATGACCTGAGCTGAAGGCAGAGGCCTTTAACCCACTGAGCCATCCGGGTGCCCAAGTTTGCTCTTTTAAAAAGGGTTGGTGAGATGGTACATTTAATATAGCAGAGCATCAAACATCTGTAACTCTTAGAACAAAGTGCTGTATGATTTTTTGGAACAAATGTAGTACTTACTGTGGAAAAGTTCATTAGAACAAGAAAAGAATAAACAGGGAAAATACTTATTCAGACTTTAATTACATTATAATGATACTCATCAATTTGGCATATTTCTTCTTAATGATAAAATATTGGTAGTGAAATTGGGTGGTAATTTGAATATTTTACTGATTTAGGCCCTGGGTAACATACTGAATGAAAATTACTAATTTCTTTGGAAATTTTCAGAGAAAATTGGGAGAAGAAAATTTTGAGACTTGTGGGTACTTACAGAGTGGAGATTACATTCTCTAAAACTTGAAATATCCTGATAAAGAACATATTTCAAAATAGGATTAATGAGATGATACACTTGAATCAGCATTTTGTAGGGGCTTAATTAATTTAAAACTCATTTTAATCAACTGTATCTGTGTCTTTTAGAGGATGAACGTTCAGTTTGTAGCACTACTAAATCATATTCCATTGTCTTAAAAAAGTACAGGGTGAGAGGTACAAAACAAATCTCATGATGAACTGAGGATTTTCTTTTAGGCCACAGCCCGCATGCTGGTTATGTAAAGTAGCATCCTATTGACTGAAGCTAAGAAACTAGAGTTAGAATTGATTTCTGAGATTTTTATTTAAATATTTTTCACTGTGGTCCAGGGACCACATGTATTATTTACGTGGTGCTCACTAAAGCAGACATTCTTGGGCCCCATTCCAGACCTACTTAATCACATCTAGTGGAGTCTTGAATTTGCATTTTAGTTGCTAGCCTCAGCTAGTTTTTACAGTGTTCTAGCTCTTCCCTTTTATTTTGCAAGTAGAACAGAAACCAGGGAGGTTAAATGATTTTCCTTAGCTCATATAGTTAGATAGTGGTTGATCAGGGATTAAAATTTAGGTCACAATTCTTGATATTTAAACTTTTCCAGGAAACCATGCTGACTGTCCTCTTGAGAAGCCAATTTTTAGATTATCTGAATGAAGGAATACTAGTCTTTGTGCAGTGTCATGTGACAGACTATGTTTTGTGTTTCTTTACATCCCAGTTCAAGATTATCTGTTGGTTTCTAGAACCTACGTGTTATTTGGATGAGTCTCGGATTAGAATTCTAGCAGTACAAATTGTGATCAAGGTTGATGAGCCTTGAATGCCAGGACAGAAGATTATGGACTTAATGGGAGAGCTGCTGAAAAATTTGTTTTGGGGAGTGACATACTAAGACTTGATTATCCCCTCCAATTTTTAAGATTATGAAAGCAGTATATATTCTTATATATGACTCAACAATACTTCGTTAGAGGCAGTATTGCCTAGGACTTAAAGTAGAAACTAGAACCGTAAGGTTGTATTGCCTTATGATCTTGGGCAAGTTACTTATCTTTTAGTGCCTTAGTTTCTTGATCTGCAAAATTGAGATAATAAATAGAGCCTATCTTACAGAGTCGTTTTGAGAATTCATTGAGTTAATAGGTGTACAATTCTTCATTAGTTCTCCAGCTGTTTGTATTGTAGCTGTTCCTGGAAAAAAAGTGAGTTTCTGATTCTATCCCCATTGTTTCATGTGCTGTACTGATCACTGTTTATAGCTTTTATATATGTATATATTTACACACACACACACACACACACACACACACACACATAATTTATTTAAATTTTTTTTGTATATTGTGTTTTCCCCAAAGCCTTTTATATAGATATTGTAGAGGATTCCTTAACTTTCACTTAAAAAATATTAGTGCCAGGGATCCCTGCATGGCACAGTCGGTTAGGTGTCCACTCTTGCTTTCAACTCAGGTCATGATCTCAGGGTCCATTTTAAATTAAAAATACAGTGTTTAAGATATATGTAATTTTTTTTTTTTAAAGGAAGACATTTCCTTTTTTTTTCTTTTTTTTTAAAGATTTTATTCTTTTATTTGGCAGAGATCACAAGCAGGCAGAGAGGCAGGCAGAGAGAGAGAGGGAAGCAAGCTCCCCCTGAGCAGGATCCTGAGATCAAGACCCGAGCTGAAGGCAGAGGCCCAACCCACTGAGCCACCCAGGCACCCTGGTATATATAATTTTTAAATGAGTCTCCATATTAACTGATGAACTCACAAATTTCGAGTTCCTGTTGTTTATAAATCCAGATTTTTGAGGGGGGTTGTATCTTAGAAGTCTTAAAATGCTCTTTCATGCTGACATCTTGATTTCAGACTTTGGTCTCTAGAATTGTTTATGATCATGTGCTGTAGCATCCTTAAGAAATGAATCTACCCCTCTATATTCCATTTACCTCAGTGTATCCCGTTGCTAGACAACACACATGCAGCACACACATATACACACAAATAAAAATAATTAAAATGCTGTTTCAGAATCTGTGATTTGTCCTACTGGGGTTTATAGAATTCTGTCTAAATGAAATGACACATTTCAAATGTCTATGGAATTGAATAGATGTGCTGATCTGACAAGATCCCGTAACCTTTATTATCTTGTGAGATTTACTTTCTTTTTGTGAGATTTACATTCATTTCTTTAGGACTCTTCTGTTAATATTGTAAACTAGATTCATTTAGTGGCAAATAGTTGAACGCCCTCTAATTGAAAGTGTTATGGTAGCTACTAATTTTGGCTTGCTGACCTTGCACATATTTCCTAGGGGAAGTAACTGATGATTGTGTTGGCTAATAACTCTGGGATCAGTTTGTGTGGTTGCAAATTTTAGCCTGTAATTTTTTGATACATTGTAACATGGTTGCTGTATGTTAGCAAAACCTAATAATTACACACTAATGTAGTAATTTTTTGATTTTTGAATTCCAAGTAAAAACTGGGAGATCTTAGGGATTTAGTATTGTGCCAGAAGACAAAAGTTCTTTTATTGTGTAGTTACTTTGAGAATATTTTATTTATCATTTAAATTTAATCCAGAATGATAATGGAGATTTGAAAGGTGTCTCTGCTGGTATAGCCTTTTATAAAAGGAGTCTCTGCTGGTATAAACTCTTACTTACAGGGAGTTTAAATTTTATGCCTCTTATATCCTGAGGTAAATTGTTCATTAAGGATTTGGAGGAAAGTATCAGCCCCTAACTTTGCACAGCAGTTTTTTCATGTACAATGACTTTTATAAGGGTGGCCAGTTGGCTCAGTAAATATTGATTATTTTTTTATCTATGTATATACATAATGTTTTCTATTTGTAAAGACAAGTCTTTAAAATTAAGTTGGAAAGTGAAAGTGGATGTAGCCTGTCTTATAGCAAATATGCTTGTCAATAATGACACTTTTATCTACTAAGTTCATTCCTGACACTTCATTTTACCCTTTATTGTACAGTTTCTCTGTGATTATATGCCTGTTCAAAACTAGCTACTCTAGGATGCCATTGGGGTTGGGCCTCTGCTTTCAGGTCAGGCCCTGGTCTCAGGGTCCTGGGATCAAGTCCTGCATCGGGCTCTCTGCTCAGTGGGGAGCCTGTTTTCCCCTCTCTCTCTGCCAGCCTCTCTGCCTACCTGTGATCTCTCTCTCTGTCAAATATAAATAAATAAAACCTTAAAAAAAAAAAAAAGACTGGCTACTCTAAAAGCTTGAATAAGACATAAGTTAATAAAGTTTGCATTTCTGAGTAATTTTCTTGATGGAGGCTTAGATCTACTAATTCCATAATTCATTCCTGTGAGATGCGTAGACATTTTTTCTCTAAGCTTCAACTCTCTAGTTCTTAGGCACTGGTTCTTTGATTTCTGGGTTGTTTTTTTTTTTTCATTTCCGGGTTTTTTATTTTGTTTTTCTATTTATATTAATATATGCAGAAGAAGAAGTTGATCATTGGATACTGTAAGTCTTGGGATTAAAAAGACTGGGGGGGGGCACCTGGGTGGCTCAGTGGGTTAAGTCCCTGCCTTCTGCTCAGGTCATGATCTCAGGGTCCTAGGATAGAGCCCTGCATCAGGCTCTCTGCTCAGCAGGGTACCTGCTTCCCCCTCTTTCTCTGCCTGCTGCTCTGCCTACTTGTAACCTCTCTCCCTCTGTCAAATAAATAAATCAAAAAATCTTAAAAAAAAAAAAAAGACTGGGGAAAATTTTGCAGAAATAAATGGTTTAAACATGGAAAGTATTTTTTCTTATTCATTTTGCTAGTCTCTTGCTGATTTTATAGTTTGTTGATACTTAGAAATTACTCTTTTTTAGAATTAAGATTTCTATAGCAAATATTTTAAACGTGGAATTTTAAGATCTTTTCAGATATTTACAATAATAGAGATGCTGTTTTTCACTAAGTGTCTTCAGTGATCCACAGTTTTGTGATTGGGATTGATTAAATTATCATTAAATTGAGTAATGGGAACTTCATGCTTTTAATTCTTAAGAGGGAAGATGCTAAAATTCATACCAACTCTGCAAGGTAGATATTTTACCCATTTTTCATGAGAGACTTAGAGAGACTCGGAGTAGCATAGTTAAAGAGTGACTGATAAGGGGTCCTTGGGTGGTTAAGCATTGAACTCTTGAGTCCAGCTCATGTCACGATCTCAGGGTCGTGAGATTGAGCTCCTCATCAGGCTCTGCACTGGTGTAGAACCAGCTTAAGATTCCTCCTCATTACCCCGCACCTGCTTGCTCACTCCCTCTCTCTCAAAAAAAAAAAAAAAAAAAGAAAGAAAAGAAAAAAAGGCCACTGATCAAGAATTTGAATTCAGATCATTTGAAAAAATCTCAGCTCTCTATTGACCCTTATAAAGGACTAATTTTTGACTAAGTTATGAGAAAACACAAATCGTTATCAAAGGCAGTTACTTAAAACTACCTCTGAGATACCTTTGATTATATTATATTGCCCTAGCTCATCAAAAGGGGCTTAAGGGCAACTTAATTTTGTTCAGTGCTCATTCCCAAGCACATAAACCAGTATACAGAACATGTTAACATAAATATGTTAAATGGATAACTTTTAGTTGATTTTATTGCATTTTAAATTAATAGAATAGTTACCCTATACTCTGGGAAAGTGCTTAAGAATAAGCAAGATTTCTTCCATTGTTTGGAGACCAGGTATTCAGAAGTCAATGGTGGCAAGCTGGAGGGGTTGTTGATTATTGGAAGTTATTCAGATGGTGAAGATGATGGTGGGAGCCATGGAAACTGAGGAAAAATGAATCTGGAACACTGAAGAGGCACAAAAGGCTTGTTGAGCAAGTATAACAGGAAACTAGAAAAAAGAAGGATTAAAAAGAACTAGGGGAGTGGGGTACAAACAAAAAATGGAATGCCAAGTGTGGAAGAGATTCAGTTTGAGTGTTTGGTTTTTGCAGTGATGGCAGATGTTTGAATAGATACATACCCTATAGATGGCTAGGAATAGGAAATCAGAGGAATGAAAGGTGAAATCCAGTGTGGGTGGAGATTAATAATAGGGAGGATTGAGCCTTGAGAGACTCCACATTTTAAAAAGTAATAAGAGAAAGAATTACCAAAAAAAATGTTCCAGAAGGAAATCAATAATGTTCTTTGACAGGTATTTTGCTTTGTTTTGAGATACGTTCCTGTTTATGTAAAAGAGGGAGGAAGGGATTGAATGTGTTAGGGTGAGGAAAAATATGATTTAATCCAGAATAATTTTAGGTGGTATCTTCACTACCACGACGTGGGCTTTGATAGCTAAAATGTAAATATTAGTTCTTGGTAAAGGGTGAAGTAGATGATAGAGTTTTGAGAACCAAGCATCTAATAGCTATTTCAAGTAATGGGTCAAATGCTAGTGGCTTAAAAAAATATAACAACATTCTTTGGGAAGTTAGATTAGGGTGGAGCAGGTTTTATAGCTGGGATAGTTTTTTGAGGTAGCCTGGCCAAATTTTTGTTTATAGATAAGGAAACAGCCCTCAGGAGGTTGATCTAGAGACCTTAAAAGCTAGTTTTTTTTGTTGTTGTTGTTGTTAAGATTTTATTTATTTGACAGAGATCATAAGTAGGCAGAGAGGCAGGCAGAGAGAGAGAGGAGGAAGCAGGCTCCCTGCCGAGCAGAGAGCACAATGCAGGACAGGATCCTGGGACTCTGAGAATATGACCTGAGTCAAAGGTGGAGGCTTAACCTGAGCCACCCAGGTGCTAGTTTTGTAGCAGAAAAGTCTTAAGTTGGGAAATTGGGAATGCTTCCAAGGAAGTGTAGTAAGTATTTACATAACTCTTGAAGGTTTAATAAGGTTTTTGTTGGTGGGATGGACAAAAATGAAGGACTATTACTGTAGAATGAAGAATGAGGGAATAAAATTATTACCAGCTTTAATTGTTTTAAGTATTATGCCCTTATATGGTGGGATACTTATTTAAAGTCTGAAAAAGCAAGAATGAACCAGCCTAACAGTCTGTATAGGTTGACTGAAAGATTAAATGCAGAGTTTTTTTGTTGTTTTTGTTTGTTAGTTTTTTAATACAGTAGACTCCAGCACTACTTTTAGAAGCTTATTTTTTCTTTTCTGCTTTGGGCAGGTAGAGTATACCAGTGAAATAAGTTTTTCATGTCATATGTTGAGTCAGTAAGTATTTTCTTTTAACCAGTGATTTTTGAGCTATTCTCCAGGAAGCTTATATGCTTTTCATGGAATTTAACTGATGGGTGCGAGGACATATAGGCAGGATCATACCCCTGCCACCCTCTTTAACCACAGACATAGCAAATGTGAGGTACAAATGCCTGTTGTACCTGTTTACAGACATTACTGATCACTTGAGGCCTCCTGCTATTGTATCTGGCTGTGGCCTCCTTAACATAGTACTTCAAGTTGACATTAGCAATCACTGGGAAAAGCATAGGAGATTCAAGCTATTTTTCATTCTGGAATCAAAATACATGCTTAGATTTCACATGGGGCACCTGGGTGGCTCAGTGGGTTAAGCCTTTGCCTTCAGCTCAGGTCATGATCTCAGGTTCTTGGGATCCAGCCCCACATTGGGCTCTCTGCTCAGCTGGGAGCCTGCTTCCCCCACTCTCTCTGTCTGCTTGTGATCTCTCTCTCTCTCTCTCTCTCTGTCAAATAAATAAATAAATACTTTAAAAAATGCTTAGATTTCACTGTATAATGTCATTTGTAAAAAAGTTTCTATCAGTACTCAAAAAAAAGTTTGAAGGCCACAATTTTAATGTCATTTTAGAAAATTAAGTTTTAAATTTTGAAGTAATGTAGAATTACATGCATTTGTAAGAAATAGTGCAGAGAGGGATCCCTGGGTGGCTCAGTTGGTTAAGGAATTTGGGAAGGTGATTATTCTTAACTTTGAAGATTTTTTTCTTCTGTACTTGTATTGTGAGCAGTAAATTCTAAGATATGTTGTTGTGGGGCCATATTGCAAGTAGAAAGTGGCAATAGATAACTGTTTCAGCAGGAAATAGCTTTTGTTATATTCTCAGGTGTGAGTATAGACTAAACTCTAAGAGCAGTTTTGTGTGTATGGGAAACAAATTGTATTTCTATATCTAGGGACAGGGCGCCTGGGTGGCTCAGTGGGTTAAGCCGCTGCCTTCGGCTCAGGTCATGATCTCAGGTCCTGGGATCGAGTCCCGCGTCGGGCTCTCTGCTCAGCAGGGAGCCTGCTTCCCCCTCTCTCTCTCTGCCTGCCTCTCCATCTACTTGTGATTTCTCTCTGTCAAATAAATAAATAAATAAATAAATAAAAATTAAAAAAAATCCATATCTAGGGACAGTCTAACTTGTCAATTCTTACCAGTCACTGAATTGCTTTTTATTTTATTTTTTAAAAAATCTTATTTATGAGAGAGAGAGAGCATGGGTAGGGAGCCTGATGTGAGGCTCAATCCCAGGACCCTGGGATCATGACCTGAGCGGAAGGCAGATGCTGAACTGACTAAGCCACCTAGTTCCCCCTGAATTGCTGCCTTAAAAGGCCACATTTTATACTGAAGTTTAGTGATCCCCACCACTTTGGGAGATAAGAAATACTCCTCAAACAAGCATCATGCATTAAAAAATTGATAGTAATGAATTAATTTTTTTAGCTTATACATGCTTTGGGGTCGGGAAGGAGGAATGTGCCAGTGTTCAGAAGTTTTCCAGAAACCCTAGTAGAAAGAATGGTACCCCATTTTATAATGCCAGACAAATAGTTCACAATATTGTATTCATACATGTATTTTAAGAATTAATGGACTTCATTTTTTAGAGTAAGTTTAGGTTCACTTCAAAACTGAGAGGAAACTGTAGATTTCTCACATGCCTCCTCCTGACCCAAGTACAACCTTGCTCATTGTCAGTGTTCCTCATTATTATGGTACATTTGTTACATTCAATGAACCAGCAGTGAAACATCCTTATCAACCAGAGTGTATAGTTCACATTACAGCTCACTCTCTGTCTTCATGTTTTTTTTTTTTTAAGGTTGTTCTTCTTAATACTTTAATACCCTTTTTTCAGGTTTATTTATTTATTTGATTAGTTATCTCTGCACCCAGTGTGGGGCTCAAACCCACAATCCTGAAATCAGGAATTGCATGCTCTTCTTACTGAGCCAGGCACGCTGGTCAGAAATTCTTAATAGTTGACTTGACTTTTGCAAGTATAATAGTTGAGAATTGTTCTTCAGTACTCATTCTTAAGGACTTTCACTAAATATTTAGTTCCTAGAAATTTTATCTGATCATGATAGCTAATACTGAGTGCCACACACAGTCTGAAACAATTCAGAAATACATGTTCTGTGATTATTCCTGTTCAGAGATGAGGTGCTAAGGCTTAGAGAGAATAAGTAACCATTATTAGTAAGTGTGAATGTGAATGATTGTGAAAATGTGAATGTGAAAGAATGTGAAAGCTGAAGCATTGCTACTTTGACATTGAGTTTAGTAGTAATGGGATTGTATTAAATATGATACAGTGAAACACTGTGAGACTTTCACAGAACCAGAAGATACACTTTCTGAACATTGAATTTTATATTATAGGTTCCATTTTTCAAGACCAGCGTTAACCCTGGCACAAGAATATAGATTTTCTTAGAAATTTCATTTGCTACAAAAGGATTATAATGTAGGTTGGTGAGATTGTTTCTAGGAACCAAGTGGTGGTTTAAAGGGGATTCAAGTTAAAAGTTAACTGGTTAGATAGGTGGTCTTTACTTAAATAGTTTTGTATAAGGAATTGAGTTATACTTGTATATTAGTCATCTTAAATTTGCATATTACTTGTATATTAGTAATCTCAAATTTGAAGCACGTTTGTTCCTGAAAATAGAGAATTTGAATATTCTTTGATGATGTCCTTTGCACTATCCCTGAAATATTTTAAATCCAAATTTTAGGCTTTGAACTATAGGTCTCCTCTTCTGTAGTATTTTAGTGCATTGTTGTGGAATGCATGTAAGTTGAGTAAGTAGATTAAGTTTGGGGGAGGAGCAAGGTGGCTTTCATTACTGTTCTTTCAGTGTGCTGGAATAAATGTAGTCCAGATGTCCTAGAGTGCAACACTTACGTATTTATTTAATTTCTCCTTTTTTTGAGAAGGGCAGTTGTTAATTTTTTCCTCTTAATTGTAAACAACAGTCATCTAGCAAATTTTAATTTCAGGCAAACTAATGTGTAGGTTCTAGAATCAGACTGCTAGCATTCCAGTCTTGATTCTCCTATTTATTTTTTTTTTATTTTTTATTTTTTATAAACATATATTTTTATCCCCATGGGTGCAGGTCTGTGAATCGCCAGGTTTACACACTTCACAGCACTCACCATAGCACATACCCTCCCCAATGTCCATAACCCCAGATTATCCTATTTATTAGCGATAAAGCTTTACAGAAGTTTAATCTCTCCACCTTGTCTGTAAAATGGGGGTAATAAATGTACCCCCACCATAGGTTTGTGATGATTAAGCATTGCAGGCACTCAGTATTTGTCATTGCTGTCAGAACCTCTATTTGGGGAGATATGAGTATTAGGTAAGTGCTTGTAGAGCACTGTCTGATAATAATATTAACCCAGTTGGAGAAGTAATTCATTCTATTGTCAAAGTTATTTTTTGTTGCTTTTTGGAATGTGATATTCAGTGTTTAGATTATCAGGAGTAATCTCTTAATAGACTTGTGATTGTACGATTTAAACTGTAAGATCATTAGCCTAACCTACCTCCATTTATAGTTCAAACCCAGAGTGGTACAATGACTTCTCCAGAGTTTCATAGGTAATACTTGGTAATCTTGGTCAACCAGTATTTTTTTTTTAATTATACCTTAGCTAACTGCTACAGAGGAAAGAAATCTTACATTCATAGTGAGGGCAGTTTAATTTCTAATTTATAAGGAAATGTTACGTATATGGTCCCTTACAATTTCTTTCAAGTTTCTTTATTTCATTTTCATTAGTAATTTAGCCAAAAATTCACCAGCTTATTAGTGATACATGTCCAAAACACAAACACTGATTTAATTCTAATATTTTTTGAACTGTGTATAAGCTACTTATAAGGGACAGAAAGGTAATAAATGACTCTTCAAAGAGATTTTGTTAAATTAGGCACTTTTATTCATAACTTTAGAAAAAAAATTTCCTCATATTTTCATCCTTCTGCATTTGGGTACAATATTCATCTTTTCAGTGGTATTTTTTGCTTTCTGAACATGGTCTTAAAAGCAACCTCAGCCTTCCAGTTTTTCTGATAGACTGTTTTGTAATTGCTTTTCCTAGCTTTTCAACTTGTTTTTCCTACTTTAGAATTTTGTTTTTGTTTTGGTATCGTTGCCTTTGCTTTGCTAAATCTGTATTTAATATTGTATTTTCTCAGTTTCTGTCCAGTTTGATTTGGCATTTAGCTTTAATTGTTGCCTTTACTGTGTTTACACTCATTTGTATAAAGAGGTGAAGTATACATTTATTTTTTTTTTTAAGAATTAGCTTCTGTCTTTGTGTGAGTCCCTTTGGTTTTAGGTGCCATATTAGACAGACATACCCATAATTTTATGCCATTTAAAAACAGCTCAATACTCCTGTGTTCACTTGGTTTCTAGGTCTATTCTGGATAGCAGGTTTTGTGAAGACATTTATTCTTTCTTGGACCTCAGATTTGCCAGACATCTCATGGTATTTCCTTTTACATTATTTCTTTAATGGCTGCCATTTATTCTCAATGTGCTTTGTATATATTTTACTTGACAGCTGGAAAATCAGTTTCTTGATTCGCATATAAGCTGTGAAAGCTTTGTGGTAATTGTTTGGATTGTGTTGAATTGTTGAATTTCCTCTAGTTGTGCGTATGTTACAAGCTCACACCTTTTCCGCTTACTACCTTGGCTTTCCCTTCTTATTTTTAAAGATGCAATGATTTGACCCTAATGAATTTATGATTCTATTAAGTATCAACTATATTTTTAAACAGTGTGAGTTTTTTGGCTAGAGTTTTTGATATTAATGAATAGAGTGAAATGTTTGCCATTTTATGGTCTCAGTAAATGAGACCTCTTGGCTTCTGACCTTTTGTGAGATTTTCCCTCTTAAGTCAAATTCAGTCTGTGGTTCTGTTTCAGTTGGGATGATGTGCCTATCATGAGGATAAGTGTCTGTGTTTTTAGAGTGATGTATTTGTGGAGAAGGTGTCATGTAGTTGCTGTTATAGCACTTAATTCTATTGAGGCTGGCAACTCATTTGGCTAATGAGGCCAGGGCTGCAGTTTCATCTTAGGTGCTCTAATTCATTCACTAGTCCCTTAATAGAGTGTTATGCTGCAGGCATTGTGCAGCGTTTGAGAGATAGGCCGTAATCACATAGACACAAGCTATTGGCTGAAATAGGCTCATGGCAAGCTCTTCATTGCTGTTTAAAAATAGTTCAAATGTAGTGTTTATTGAGTGTATATTTTATAAAAATGGAGCATACTATTGAAAACATACTCAAGTAGATTCTTTAGGTTGGAAACATTACTCATTTACCTAAAGGAGTACATAACAGTTTGATTTCTGCTTTCTTGTTTCTGCTTCTGATTAAAACAAAACAAAAATGGCACTACTAAATATTTAACAACATACACCTAAAATGTAAGACTTCTTAGGAGTCTAATGTAAAGATAAACTGAGCTGAAGAAAACATCTACCAAGTAGATTCTACCAACAAGGAAGAGAATTTTTTTTTTTTTTTTTTTTAGGTTGTAGTTGTTAACCTGTTGTTAGGCCCATGTCTTCAGCATTTAAAAGAAATACATAATGAGATACCATTTGAATGAACAAACTTAAAGTTTGGTATTACTTGCATTTTGTTAATTAGAAATTTTATAGCTTTATGTGGCTTTCATGAAGTAACTCTAATATGGTCAGGTGTAGAAAAGAAGGTAGGGCAGCTTTTCATTGTTCCTTTTTCTCAATCTGCTTTAATTATTTTTAGAGGATGATTTTAATTTGATGGAGCAAACTATAAAAACATGGCAAGTTGAAAACTGTAATTACTTTAGTTTCAAAAGCTATTAGAAGTTCACTTTAAATGAAATCTAGAGAGCTTTTCCATGAAAGAAGAGCAACTCTTCTTATATGACTGCCACATGTTGATTGCCAAAAAAGTGCAGTGCTGTGTACAAAAATGCTTTGCATTCATTATTTCATTTTCTTCTCAGAAACCCTATGAGGATAAATTCGCATTTTATGAACAAGGAACCTGAGGCTTAGGTTAAATAACTTGCTTGGCTCACACATCTGGTGAGCATTAGAGATAGGTCCAGTGCTTCTGTTTTTAACTTTTAAGTGCAATAACACAACTATTATTGTGTATTTTTATTATAATGTCTTATAATCTAGTAGGTCTCCCCCAGTTATACATGGTTTAAAAATAGAGGCTAGTTTTCTTGGAGAATTCAAACCACTGTTACCGCTTTATTCCCTGTTTTGGTATTTACTCCAATAAGGTATGAGCTCACAATCTGCATTATTTGAGAAATAGGAATTAACCTGAATTAGGTATTCTCGAGGTTACTTGAAAAATTTAAAAAATTAAAAATAAATACAAGAATTGCTGTTTGAAGAAAGCTTGCTCTTCAGTATTTCAGGTATAACATGGCAAAAAATGATTTTGACTGTTGCTCTTTTCCTGTTTATAGGATTATCATTCTGTTTTGTTCCTGAGTTGTACTGTTTTATTATTTGAAAGATTTTGAGTAGATACTTCACAAAGAGTACCATGTACAAATGTTATGCAATGAATTAGATTAGAAGCATTGATGTTAAAGCTGAATATATTTTGTTACTTGGTAAATGTATTTAAAAACAATGAAGTATATTAGTTTTCTTAACTAATTGCCTGTATTAGGGAATATTAGTTCTAGGGAATTGATACTAACTGAAGAAATGGAGAACTCCTTCAGTAGACCTATATTTACATAGTATAGAAAATGACAGCCACTTTAAGGCAGTGGGTTTTATTACAAATAAAATAGTTTTGCTTTTATACATATATAAACAGTAGAGTGGAATTGGTTCAAATCCTGGGTTTATTTCTCCAACTGAGCAGCCTTGTCTAAGTTTTTTTAATCTTTCTTGGTTTTGTGATCCTCAGTGGTAAAAGATACCTATCTCCAGCTGTAAGGATTAAATAGATC
The DNA here is from genome assembly GCF_964662115.1 of Mustela nivalis. Classification (NCBI taxonomy): domain Eukaryota; kingdom Metazoa; phylum Chordata; class Mammalia; order Carnivora; family Mustelidae; genus Mustela; species Mustela nivalis. The sequence goes on from NC_139031.1 coordinate 84,726,736, forward strand.
ATCCATCTAAAAGCCTAATATGATGCTTAGTCCATAGTAAGTTCTCAGTATTTGTTAGTTTAGATCACTTTCTGAACCAGGAGACTTGTTTTGGATATGGTGCTGTAAGAAATTCCATTTTGTCTTTCAAAATGAGTAATATTTGTTGGTTCTTCACTAAGCAGTACACCTTAATTAATCTTTCTTTTGGTATTTTAAATTCATTCCCAAAGGGAGATTTTGATTTAGAAACTTCCTTCAGTCTCCCTGAGCAAATTCCAGTATCTATGGATATTTTAATGAAGAATGCTTTCTTCATGTTTTTTACTTAACTGTTTTAATAGTATGACTGTGTTAGGAATATGAAGGTGATTTTTAACTTTTTGTTCCCCTTCTTTTTTTAAACAGGGTTTGTGGATGCACTTAGATGTTTGCAATGAGCACTGTGGCTGGCATGCCCCAGTGTTTTGGATACCAATGCATAGGACTCCATAGTAATCGAATTTACCAGAGGCGAACGTCATGAGCATAGTGATCCCTTTGGGGGTTGATACAGCAGAAACATCATACTTGGAAATGGCTGCAGGCTCAGAGTAAGTATTTAAATTAAAAGTATTTTGGATAGGAAAGGCAGGATATTTTACACAGTTTTTAACACAACCAAGCAGTGGTTGATTTGCATTTATATTTTTTCTCATTTTAGATTCTTGTTGAAAACAAAATATCAGAAGGTTAAAATTCCTTTAACTAAGTTACTTTTTAAAACAATTCTTCAGGGGCGCCTGGGTGGCTCAGTGGGTTAAGCCGCTGCCTTCGGCTCAGGTCATGATCTCGGGGTCCTGGGATCGAGTCCCACATTGGGCTTTCTGCTCAGCAGGGAGCCTGCTTCTCTCTCTCTCTGCCTGCCTCTCTGTCTACTTGTGATCTCTCTGTCAAATAAATAAATCTTTAAAAAAAAAAAAAAACAATTCTTCAGCCAAATGCTGTATCTTTTCTAACCTTTTGTCTTTTCTGTTTGCTAACTGTCAACCTCAAGAATCAAGATATAGGGCGCCTGGGTGGCTCAGTGGGTTAAGCCGCTGCCTTCGGCTCAGGTCATGATCTCAGGGTCCTGGGATCGAGTCCCGCATTGGGCTCTCTGCTCAGCGGGGAGCCTGCTTCCTCCTCTCTCTCTGCCTCCCTCTCTGTCTGCTTGTGATTTCTCTCTGTCAAATAAATAAATAAAATCTTAAAAAAAAAAAAAAAAAAAGAATCAAGATATAATGGGTGCCTGGGTGGCTCACTTCATTTTGGCATTCAACTCGATCTCAGCTCAGGTCTCGATCTCAGGGTCGTGGGTTCAAGATTACTGTTTTTTTTTTATATTGTAAGATTTGTCATGTTTATATTGGAAAAGTAATTTGGTTTTAAATTTGAATATTTGAAAAAAATTTTGAATATTTGAAAATACTGTAGAATCCGTTTAAATGTGGAATTTGCTTTTTTTTTAAGTTGAGTTAAAAAAATTCAAACCATTTTTAAGTAAGAGAAAGGGATTATTTTCTGCTGTATGATTATTTTGATAACCTTTGCTTTTATGAGAGCTGTTTCTGATGGATTCAGTGAAGGGTTCTTACCCTGACTCCAGACTATTTGGTCTAGGCAGTTGTGCATATAGATTTTATTATATTTTGTTTTTGAATGACCAGCCACTTTAATACTAGGTTATATTGGCTGTGAGGATTAATTGATTGTTTTTGGAAATTGCAAGGGATTCAAGTAGCAGTGTTTGACCGATAGAAAGATGGGTATGTCTGTTCTCTGTTTCAGTGAATAGATATATTGTGTCTAATGGGACTCTGACCAGAAAGCTGATCTTAATAGAATTTAAGTTTGAAAAAGGAAATTTATTTATTTTAGGGTCTCTAAAACTGATACATAAGAGGATAAAAATGCTATTTATTTTCCTTTTGCTGTCATTTCATGTGGTCTGAAGTGTTTCACCATTTCTGTTTGTGCCATTAGGAAAACCCCAGAGATGCTCTCTATTGTTTCAGTAATATATTATACAGTCTATGTAACTGTATGATTGTTTTAATATAATTTTTAAAAGCCATTATGTTTTTTACACTATGTATAAATTATTTTTGTCATAAAATAATAGATTCCTAATGGGGTACTCTGTGACCGTTGCTTTGCCATTATTCTGCCCAGATAGGGATAATGTTGGAAGGAAAGATCCTGGAAGCAGTGCTTGGGAAACAAAGGGTTCTGAGTCTAAAGTACTGGTTTTTCTTAATATGAAGTATCTGGTAGATGCAAATCCATATCTGATAATACTTACAGGCACTTATTGGTAAAGATTCTTTGCTTCCTAAATAGAATCACCTCTAAAGTTCTTTCCTTTAAAAAAATAGTCTTTTAAGCAGTTACTATAAGGTGTAATTTCTGAAATTTATATGCAGGGTAGGAATTTGTCTAGTATACAGTATGAGATGCATCTGTGCTTTGTTGGCATGTCTAGTATTTGCACTTGAAAATAATTCACAGAGTGGAAGGCATTATACAGTTAAAAGGGAATGAATAATACAGTGAAAGAGGGCAGTGTAGGGAACAGCTTCCTGTTTTTTAAATTATATTTATTAAAATACTCAATAAGTATGATTTATATTATGGAGCCAAATCTTTTTGGGTACAAATATGGCCATTTTTATTATGGGAAAATGATCAATTTGTAAGGAATTACAGAATGACTGTCTTTCTATTTTAGAAAATTATTTTTTTTTCTATTCCACATACAGGTGTATGTTGCTTGGGCATAGCTTCCCCTACTCAGTGGGCACAGAAAGTATAGCTAGTGCCAATGTTTATTATGGGACAGCCATCAGAATTTTTGTGGTTTAATTTTCAAGCTTTTAAATTCTCTTTTTAAATATAAAACCTGGAAGCTTAAAAAGAGCCTTAAATAATATTTTCCTTGCTTCCCACAGAAATGAAGCTTTTAGAGTTGTTTTTATAAGAAATTTTGATGTAATTAATGCAATGCTTTCTTTTTATTTCAAATACAGAAAAGTTGTGTAAGATGGAGGATGCGGGGGGAGCAGTGCATGGAACTTCCCTCTCTATTTCTTTACCTTCCTGTGAAGCTGCATAATTTGAAACTCAAATGTTTTTAAGAGAATTACATTTTATTGTATTCGTGTGGCTAGATAATAATTATACATAAGTATTTTTAAAAAAGATTGTACGACCCATGAGAGACTGTGGACTCTGAGGAACTAACTGACGGTTTTGGAGGGGAGGGGGGTGGGAGGTTGGGTGAGCCTGGCGGTGGGTGTTGTGGAGGGCAAGTACTGCATGGAGCACTGGGTGTGGTGCATAAACAATGAATTCTGGAACACTGAAAAATTAAATAAAAATAAAGAAAAAAGATTGTACTGCTAAAATACAGTCTACCACTAATAAACTATTTCAAAATTTAGGAGATACTCAGTGATTGTTTATTGAGTCTGTTATATACTAGACCATATTTACACTAGCTTCTAAGGCTATAAAAGAGAATTTATTGGATTACTTGTTTATCTAGTTTATCTGTAGCATTTTATAGACAGGAAATTTGAAGTTGAATGTCTAGGATCTCTGAAGAATGGGTTTGCTAAGCTCTAGTCTATTATTTCCATACTTGGTAACATTTGCTGTTGAATTATTGTGTCTCTAAAATAAAACTCATTAGTCTTACCAGGCCCAGCTTCTTCTTTTTTACTTTTTTTTTTTTTTTTGCTCTTCTCATCACTAAGTTTTGAAAAATCTTAGTTTTTTTTTTGCCTTTCCTTCAAAGTTAGGGATCTTGTATTTTACTTTTTTCTGTTCCCTGTTACTTGCCATGATTTGGCTCTCTACCTAAATGTTTGCACTAAAAAAGAGTAACTTTAAAATATTTTATGAGTAACTGACCAGTGAATATTGATAGACTATTGTTCAGGTATATCCGCTTTAATAATAAGAATAAAATTTAAAAATGTTTGTTTCATTAGCCCGAGTGTTTATTTTATTTATTTATTTATTTATTAAAAGATTTTATTTTATTTGACAGTGAGGGAGACAGTGAGAGAAGGAACACAAGCAGGGGGAGTGGGAGAGGGAGAAGCAGTCTTCCCGCAGAACAGGGAGCCCAACACGAGAAGTATGGATGCAGGGCTCCTGGGATCATGACCTGAGCCAAAGGCAGATGCTTAATGACTGAGCCCTCCATCCACCCTAGCCTAAGTATTTTTTTAAAGGAGTTATAAATATTCCACAGTCAAATGTAATTGAAGGTGTTTTATTCAAAAATTACTTTTTACTATACATAGCATCAATAAAAACCAATACCTAGATCTTGATGAATAGAATTGGATTTGGAGCCAAATGCTACGGGGAGACTCTTAAGATACCTTAAAAATTGCTTGTTAACTCTTTAGATCTTAGCAGCGAGTTTTTACCTGCATTGTGTTCTTAGATTTGAAAAGTACCCATCACAACATACAGGTTAATATAATGATTATACTGATTTCCTCACTACTGTCTCGCATGATCCTGGGTACAGTAAAAAGTGTGGAAAGATAATAATATATTTAAAGGGAAAAATTGAGCTAAGTGTAAATGCAGTTTTTTAAAACTTGATTAGCAAAATGACCATAATTGGAATAAACAGGAGATTGCCTTTATTATCAGGAAGTGCCATCTGTAAAGTTTTTTTTGATTAAGGCTTAATACTAGAAGTAGATTTCTTCTAACATAATTTCATAGGGTAAGACTAGTAATCCAAAAGAAAGCACATTTTGGATCATAACTTAAAGCATCAGCTGTGTGGAAAGTGTTTTATAAGAGGCTCAGGTTACAAAGGTGAAGTATAAATTTTACCCTTACTCTTAAGGAAAGTATAAGCAGTTGGAAGTCAGAAATCTAGATCAGAGCTGTGCAATAAGTACACAGAGTCGTGTATACTTTCATATTTCTAAAAAAAAAATTTTCCTAGTGTCCATATTATAAAAAGGTTTATAAAAAGTTGAAATTAGTTATGTATTTTATTTAATGGAGTATGTCCAGAGTATTATCATTTTAACATAAAATCAGTATAAAGATGTGAATGAGAAATTTCATGTCTTTTTCTCCACACTAAAAATATTTAAGATCTGGTATGTATTTTATACCTTCAGCACCTCTTAATTCAAACTAGCCACATTTCAAGTGTTCGCTATATGTCTAGTGGCTACTGTATTGGATAAAGAAACTCTAGACTAGACAACAAAGTGGAACATCAGGAAAGGACATAGTGAAGCCTAGGCTGTAGGCTAGTTAACGGAAGTTGTTAAAGTGAGATCTAAGAATCTCTCTCTCTGAATGAGAAAGATAAAGAGCTATGAGGTAGATATTGTCATTCTTAATTTATAGGTGAGGAAACAAGTCACAGAGCAGAAAAGCGGCAGAGGCAGAATTCACTGTGTTCATTTTAGGCCTTTTCTGTAATATAACTACTTTACTAATATTACAAAGAATATTTATGTAATAATTGTTTTGACATGTGGTTCATGTATATAGTAGCTTCATTTCTAGCAGTAGTAAATTCAGGGTATTAAATAACTGCAATAATAACAAAGGTATTCTCAGGTCCTTGCTCAAGAATAAGGGAAGTAAAAGAAAACCTAGACTCCATTATCATTAGACAGGAAAGATGAGCCAGAATTCAGCTGTTTCTTAGAATTGTGTGTTTTTTATCCTAATGGAGAGAGCTTACGTCCTCTATTTCTTTTTACCTCTTCTACCTCTGGTCTTCCAACTATCTGAATTCCTAAATTGGTTAAATAAACAAAAAGGTGGGAAGTCCTGGGGCTGGAAAGTGGGTAGATGTGTGAATGGGGATGTTAAATTTCTTCTTTCCTAGCCTTTAAAAAAAAGAAAAGCCAAGCTACTTTTCTCATCAGCAGCTGGGAATAAGATTGCCAACATTGTATTCCTTTTAATATTACTATTACTATTTTGGTACCATTAGAAATCATTAAAATGAGCTCTTATATAATTACGGGTACTTTCAGATGAGGTAGACAGATTACTAAATGTGACTTGTAGGTTAGAGATGAATTATTTTGGAGGAGGGCTCATTTTCCTATACCGGGCAACACAGTAAATACTCAGTTCTTAACTAAGTACAAAAAGGAAATACCTAGATTTTCAGTTTTGTTCAGCCACTGTCCTACTAGTGAGACCTTAAACATGACACCTAATTATTGTAGACTCTGGTTATCTTACTTTGAAAAAGAGGGCTTGGATTGAGATATTAATGTGACTCCTTTTGACTTGAAATTTATGAGGTTCCATACATTTTTACTTGTATTTGTTATAGCATGTGATACTAAGTTATTTCAATGTCACTAGAGCCACCTGCTGACAGAGTTCATTACTTGTTGAAATGTTTGGGTGCTTTTAGTCTGAATTTGTGTAATTGAAGATGCTAAAGTGTTTTGTGTCTAATGAAATGTTTTTAGTAGCATTATACTGGTTCATTTTCACTGATGCTTAGCATTTTCACCTCTGATTTCTTTACACATAATCCACTATCAGGAAACTAATACTTTCCTTTGCTCTTAAAGTAAGTGTTGATTTGCTTATCCTAATTTGGAAGTGGTTTCACTTAAATTTGGTTTTGTTCTAACATTTAAAAGCCTGTTTTACAGCACTGCACTTGCATTGTTTAGAACTGTCCTTAGAATGATGCTGAATCATACTTAATCATACACAATTTTTCTTCTAATTTTTTTTTCACTTGTGATAATTAATACAAAGCTCAGAACATTCATGCAGCTGTCTATAACACACGTATCCCGGCAAAAAGCCAAGTATTATTCCCACTTTGCCAAAAAAAAAAAAAAAAAAAATGGGCAGCTAAAGGAGATGAACAGACTTCAGTAAGGCCACATAATTAATAAAAAGTAAAGTTAGGTTCAAACCCAGGGTTGCTTGACCACTTGGTCAGGAGAGATAGGTTTTACTAACAGATGAGTTAAATGAAGTAAGGTGCCACATGAAATAAACTGAGGGCAGTTGTCAAACCAGACCTCTCCATTTTAAAATGTTTCTTGGTGTGCTATTATAATGTGTGTGATTTTCATGTGATAGCTTTAAAAAACAATAGGTTATCGCAAGGATAAAAGAAATGGACAAGCTTTGATTACAAATCTGAAGGAGCATATTGAGAACTCACGGAGATCTTTTATACATGTTACTGTAGTGGTTAGGGAGTCATTCTGTCCATATGCCATTACTGACACCCAGGTATGTGTTATTGAAATTTTAACATTAAAAAGAAAATTAGAGGTTTTACCTATAACACTGATATATAAACTATTAAAATCAAACTATATTTTGAAGGTTTATACAAGGAAGAAATTAAATTTTTGTTGAGAAAGACGAAAATCATAAAACTCGCAATTTTTGAGGAATCACAGCTTATTTATTCAAACACCCCCTTTTTTTGTTTGAGATTTTATTTATTTATTTGACAGAGTCAGAAGAAGGAGGGGAATGGCAGAGAGAAAGGGAGAAGCAGGATCCCCGCTGATCAAGGAGCCCGATGCAGGGCTGGATCCCAGAACTCTGGGATCATGACCTGAGCCAAAGGCAGATACTTAACTGACTGAGCCATCCAGGTGCCTTTCAGTCACTGTTTTTTTGTTTTGTTTTGTTTTTTTACGATCTTTTTTTATTTGAGTGAGAGAGAAAACATGGGGTGGGGGAAGGGGCGAGAGAGAGATAGAGAGAGAGGCAGACTCCCCACTGAGCAGGGATGAGCAGGGAGCCTGATATGGGACTAGATCCCAAGGTCTTGGGATCATGACGAGCTGAAAGTGGATGTTTAACTGACTGAGTCACCCAGGTGCCCTTCAGTCACTTTTTAAAAAAGATTTTATTTGTTTATTTGAGAGAGAGTGTATATGCATGAGCCGGGGTTGGGGGGGTGGGGCGATGGAGGGAGAAAGAGAAGCAGACTTCCCCTTGAGTGGGGCTTGATCCCAGGACCCTGAGATCATGACCCGAGCCAAAAGCAGATGCGGAAACTAAGACCCAGAGTGGTTATGTGACATGTCCCAACGGTACATAGTGACTTAGTGGTAGAGTTAGTGCTTGAATTGAGTGTTTTGTTTTGTTTTTAAGATTTTATTTATTTATTTGACACAGAGAGAGATACAGTGAGAGGGGGAATACAAGCAGGGGGAGTGGGAGAGGGAGAAGCAGGCTTCCCGCCGAGCTAGGAGCCTGGTATGGGACTCGATCCCAGGACACTGGGATCATGACCTGAGCCGCAGGCAGAGGCTTACCCACTGAGCCACCCAGGTATCCTGAAACTATAGAGTTTTTGAAGCTAGCGTCAGTCATCTCCTGGTGGGTAAAGCTGGAGGGTAGACCATGTGATCTACAGAATACTTTCTGGGACAGTGTCTGAACATCACTTTGGAGCAGCAGAGATTCTTCCGTAAACAGTTCCTGTCCCTTTGCACTCTGTCCCATACCAAGTAGGACTCAGCAACTGATCCACCATTCCTAGCTTCGATACTTCCTGGGGTCGAAAACTGTCTGTTTCACTGTACCAATCTGGACTGAGCTGGAACAGATCGACTCCTAGCAGGCCCAGCCTAGAACAAACCTCCTTGCAGTCTGAGGGAAAAGAAACTGTGCCCCAATAGTCTCTTGGGGCCAGATGCAAACCAGGCCTACCACATCTTTGTTCTACCTCTTCTACTTACCAAGTCTTAGCAGCAGTATTTTACCTTCTCTCCAGGCCCCAAACATCACCCCAAGTAGGTCCTGGGAGTGGCTAATTCAGATTAAATCTTGACCCTCTGTCAGTATTATTTGTGCCTCTTACTTTAATAATTCCATGGGCATTGTCTCAGTTGTAGGCCTGGTCATATGTTTGAATTCTTGCACTGATCTTCCACTTGCTGTGTACAATTTGGCTTTGACTTTGGCTGTGCTACTGTCACATTGAGGCAAATGCATAATTTTCAGACTTGTTCCTTGCTCTCTCAGGATTTGATACTGTGACTCTTAGTACTTTCGTTTTTAGTGAAACTACCTTTTTGTAGTTAGGGTCTTTTTATTGTAGAAAAATATAGCTTATATAAAATTGATTACTTTTAAGTATAGAATTCAGTGTCATTAAGTACATTCACAGTGCTGTGCAGTCAGTCTCACATCTGTTCCCAAACTTTTTGATCATCCCCAGAAACTTTGCATTTATTGCATAAACAGACCTCTTTGTCCCCTCCAGGCCCAAGTGCTTGCACCTCTATTTTACTCCTTTCTCTTGCTTTCTCTCTTTCTCTTCTAGATACCTTATATAAATAGAATCATAAAATATTTATCTTTTTTGTGTCTGGCTACTTAGCATAATGTTTTCAGAGTTCATGTTGTAGCAGGTATCAGAATTACCCTCTTTTTTATGGTTGAATAATATTCCATTGTATAGATGTACTGCATTTTGTTTATCCCATCATCTGTTGATGGAACCTAGGATGTTTCCCTCTTTTGGCTATTGTGCATAATGCTGCTATGAATATTGGCATAAAGTATCTATTTGAGTCTTTGATTTCAGTTATGTGGGGGGATGTGTACTTGGGAGTGGAATTGCTAGGTCATAGTTAATTCTATGTTTAACATTATGAGAAACCACGAACTGCTTTCATCTAGTTTTCTTTTTGTGCCTTAATCTTTTTTTTTTTTTTTAAGGTTTATTTTCCGTTTGTTAAATATTTACGCTTTCTAGGAGTCTTTAACTTAACCTAACCGTGTACCCTCTCCTGGAGGTTTCATCCACTTCTGTAGCTTTCACCATTTCCTACATGCTCATGACTTCAAATCATCCTTAGCTTAATTCTGTCTCATGAACTCCACCCATAGAGCCCCCTGCATTACTAAGTCTCTTAGGTGTCTCATGACTATAAAGTAGATGTGTGTCTCCGTAGTGTGTGTGGTAGTGAATCCTTTTTGGAATTTAAAATTAAATTTAGAGCTGGAGCCAACAGACTATTTCTTTTTTTTTATTTATTTATTCATTCATTCATTCATTCATTCATTTATTTATTTATTTATTTATTTATTTGACAGAGAGAGATCACAGCAGACAGAGAGAGAGGGAGGGAAGCAGGCTCCCCGCCAAGCAGAGAGCCCGATGCGGGACTCGATCCCAGGACCTTGAGATCATGACCTGAGCCGAAGGTAGCGGCTTAACCCACTGAGCCACCCAGGTGCCCCTCAACAGACTATTTCTTTAAAAGGCCAAAGAGTAAATATGTACGATTTGGAACAGTATAGTTTCTGTTGAAACTACTCAGTTGTGTTGTATTGTCACTGTAAAGCTAGGCAGTATGTATAAAGGAATGGGCATAACTGGGTTCTAGTAAAACTTTATTTACAAAACCAGGCATTGGGCTGGCTTTGGCTTAGGGATCCTAGTTTGCTGTCTCCTTGTTTAGAGAAAGTGAATCTTGGGTACGCTTTCAAGTGAAGAGCATCATTCTTTCTGATTTCTTTGGCTTAAGCAGGTACTATTAGTTCTTTGGTATGACTCTATTTTAATATAGGAACTTCCTGTTTATTAATAAATATTTATTAAGAGCTTATACTATATCAGTCATGTTTCAGGTGTAGGAACACAGCTCCACATCTGAAGTCTGTCTATACTCAAATTTTGCTTTTCTTATAAAATGTCAAATTTTGTTCTTCTACTTGCTGTCTGGATCTCATTCCCCCTCATCTTTTTCAGGATGTTTACACTTCACTCTCACCTGCCGTCCCATATTTCCTGCATCTTCAGTTTCTTTCTATTTATATCATTCCCATCTCATATAAATACCTTAAGAGTGCTACCCCTTTTTATTTCCTATTCCATTTTTCTGTTCTTTGTAGTAAACTTCTTGAAAGAGTTCACACTCAGCATCAGGCTACCCAACACCGTTATAAATACCCAGGTTGTCAAAATAATTGGTAGTCTTCCATAATTTATATAGCTTTATCAGCATTTGATATAAATAACTGTTTCCTCTTACTAGAACAATTTAACCCTGTTGGCTTTTTGGATGCCACACTTAGCTGGCTGTTCTTTCCCATTTTTTGCTTGATTTTCTTCCCTCAGATCTAACTCTGCTCCAGGCTCATCTTTTTCTTTAAATGACTCCGCCTCTATCTAGTTGCTTAAGCCAAAACCCTAAGGCATTCTTCTGGGTTATTCCTTTTCCCTTACCCACCATGTCTGATTCATTGATTAATTGATTAGTCCTGTGTCTTTCTCCAAAATAACACTTTGAATCAGTATACTTCTTTCCATTTCTACCATTGTCCTAGTCATCTCTTGTTTGGACACTACAGTAAGTTCCGTGTTTCTCTTTTGCTTTCCACAATTCATTGTTTCTGTAGAAGATAATGTAATTCTGAAGCATTAAACAAATCTTAAATTTCTCCCACTTAAAAACCTTCTGGTGATTTTTTTGTTTCACTTAAAATCCTATCTTTTGGTACTGTAGGCCCTACTTTTCTAATCTCTGCTCTATATTCTCCCCTTAACCTACTGTTACTCCCATGTTGGTATTATTTTCCTTGTTCTTTTGAACATTCTAAACTTGGTCCTGCCTTTGGACCTTTGTACTTGATGTTCCAGCTGCCTTGAACATTTTTTTTTTTCCTCTTAGCATAGTCTTCGCTGAGCTCAAATACAACTTTTCAGTGAGGCCTTTCCTCTGCACACTATCTAAAATAGTGCCTGAAAAATCTCTGAAAAAGTCTTGTTTTCTTTCATTATTTTTTCCTTATCTTTTTACTGAAATACAAGCTTCATGTATATAAACATCTGTTTTATTATTACCACAGGCCCTGGCATGTAGTAAGTATTGAATCATGAATCGTATTCGTCTCTTTGTTAACTCTGAAGCCTATTATATAGCCTATAAATAGCATATATTATATATGATTGTTGAATGTTCATATCTTAGCTAATTTTATTTCAGTTTTTAGGAGAGACAGAACTAAAGCTGGAAATATTTTATAGCCTCTCTGTTGTAGGAAAAGATGTAAAGGGCTTTAGAATTGAACAAACTGTTTCCTGTGTATAAAAAATCTTACACAATTGGTGTGATTTCAGTGAGTTGAATGCTGTAGTTCTTTAAAGTAGCTGTTTTAGTTAGTACCTATTTCAGGAAGCTGGGAAATAATAAAAGGCATTAGGAAACTAGCAGCATTAAAATAGCAACTAGAGAGAGATTGAAGTTTACTGTATACATTACCTGAGTGTGTTTTGATGGTGATAGACTACATTAGACAGAATGTAAAAGCAAGAGGGATGAGATAAGATTCTTCAGTATTAGAATTTTAACAAGTGATGGTACTTTTTTTTTAAGTGATAGCATTTTGACTAGGATACTTGAAATCGTATTTTCTTTAACTGTTGAGGGATTAAGTGATGAAATTTCCCCGACCAGTTAAAAGTAGGAGTTTAAAATATAATTTCATCTTCTTAACTGTAGAGTCTTTGTAAAGATCCCTGTTTGGAATCTTGGTAGTAATGTGCTATAGATCAAAAGTGGGCACTTGAATCTGATTTAATCTTTGTGCGGCTAACCAGCCAAATAAAGAGATGCTGTTATAAATAAAACAACCATATAAAAGCCTTCTCTCAGAATACAGAACAGTCAGTTAAGGGGAAAAGTAGATGCAAAGAAGTTTGGCATGTCATGTAATAATTAGAAATTAAGTGGATGAAAAGATAATTTAAGGCATATTTGGCAAATGTTACCAAGTTTGGTAAGGTTTTAAAAACATAAGGCTAGGGACGCCTGGGTGGCTCAGTTGGTTAAGCAGCTGCCTTCAGCTCAGGTCATGATCCCAGCATCCTGGGATCGAGTCCCACATCGGGCTCCTGGCTCGGCAGGGAGCCTGCTTCTCCCTCTGCCTCTGCCTGCCATTCTGTCTGCCTGTGCTTGCTCTCTCCCCATCTCTCTCTGATAAATAAATAAAATCTTTAAAAAAAAATAAAATAAAATAAAAACATAAGGCTACTAGAGAATTAATGCGACTTTCTGTTGATAATGTAATTAACAGATTAAGAAATTACTAAGAGTTGTCTTTTAGTAAAAAAATATTTGAAAGTCTTTTATTTCCACATTGTCTTTGAAAGTAACTAAGTATCACATGAATCTTATAGTGGTTAATGTGCCCAGTGTATGTAATAAAAAACTGATTGTAGGTAAATCACCAAGGTGGGTTGGTTCCATACTTAATTGAAGAAACTCATTTGTAGAAATTATTGCTTGTAATAGCAAGTTGCATATTTTATTATCCCTTTCTTAAATAAAAAAGCTTACTGATTTGGACTGTGGGCACCATTTGCTCATGAAGATTACTTTGAAACTATAGACAGTGTATTAATTTTCAGCAAAGAACAGCCAAGGTAACTTACTTCTAAGTGGGGTTGGAGAGGTAGACTTTTTAGATGCTCGGATCAGGGCTTTTTCTTGAACCTACTGAATCTGGGAGAATTGCATACCTATTACTCAACCTTGCATTTGGAACCCTTAGCTTTATTTTGAAATGCTGCTACTCTGATCACATTGTTACCTTCCTTGGTGGAGAAACAAATCATTAGTGGCTCTGTACAGTTTTTCCGAATAAAGGTATTTCTTAGGGTGGTTTTTGAACTTGTGCTTGGTTAACTTATTTGCCCACATCTCTTGGCCTCTTCTACATACTTTAACTCCATCTGCTCTGAATTGTAGCAGTTCTAGCCCCCCCTCAACCTTTGCTAAGCAGGGAGTCTACTTGTCCCTCTGCCCCTCACCTGGCCCGTGCTTGTGTGCCTGCGTGCTCTCCACCACCACCACCACCCCCCCCCCGCCGCACAGTTTTTCTCCCAAACACATAAATAAACAAACAGACTTTTAAAAATCCAGGGTTTTAGTAGTTCCAGGTGTACAATATAATGATTCAGCAGTTTTATACATTATTCAGTGCTCATCACAGTAGTGTATTCTTTTTTTTTTTTTTTAAGATTTTATTTATTTATTTGACACAGAGAGAGATCACAAGTAGGCAGAGAGGCAGGCAGAGAGAGAGGGGGAAGCAGGCTCCCCGCTGAGCAAAGAGCCCAATGTGGGGCTCAATCCCAGGACCACGAGATCACGACCTAAGCCAAAGGCAGAGGCTTTAATCCACTGAGCCACCCAGGTGCCCCACAGTAGTGTAATCTTAATCTCCTTTTTCTTTTTCACCCATCCACTACCCCTCTGGCAACCACCAGTTTGTTCTTTGTACAGTTTTAAGAGTTTCTTGTTTTTCTTTTTTCTTTGTTCATTTGTTTTGTTTCTTAAATTCCACATGAGTGAAATCATATAGTATTTGTCTTTTTCTGACTTGACTTAGCATTATACCCTCTATGTCCATCCATGTTGTTAGAAATAGCAAGATGCCATTCGTTTTTATGGCCGAGTAACATTCCTCTGTGTGTGTGTGGTGTGTGTGTGTGTGGGTGGGTGTGTGGGTGTCTGTGTACATGCCTTCTTCATCCATTCATCTGCTGATGGACACTTGGATTGGCCCTGTACATTGGCTATTGTCAGTAATGCTGCAAGTAAACATAGGGGTGCATATATCTTTTTGAATTAGTGTTTTCATTTTCTTTGGGTATCCAGTAGTGGAATTGCTAGATCATATGGTAGTTCTGTTTTTAATTTTTTGAGGATCCACCATACTATTTTCTACAGTGGCTGCCCCAGGTTGTGTTCCTATCAGCAGTACATGAGTGTTCCTTTTTCTCCATATCCTTGCCAACGCTTGTCATTTCTTGTCTTTTTGATTCAAGCCACTCTGACAAGCATAAGGTGATACCTCATTGTGGTTTTGATGTGTATTTCTCTCTCATGATAGTAATGTTGAGCATCTTTCCACGTGTCTTTTAGCCATTTGTGTATCTTTGGAAAAATGTTATTCAGGTCCTCTGCCTGAATTGAATTATTTGGGATGTTTTGGTGTTGAGGTATATAAGCAACTCTTTCTAATCTGTGCTTCCTGAACTTCAGTGAACATGAGAATGAAGGTGCTTATTAGGGGTGCCTGGGTGGCTTAGTGGGTTAAACCTCTGCCTTCAGCTCAGGTCATGATCTCAGGGTCCTGGGATCGAGCCCCACATCAGGCTCTCTGCTCAGTGGGGAGCCTGCCTCCTCCTCTCTCTCTGCCTGCTGCCCTGCCTGCTTGTGATCTCTGTCTGTCAAATAGATAAAATTAAAAAAAAAAAAAAGTGTGCTTTTTAAGTTGTAGATTTCTGAGCCTGATCTTTAAGAAAATTTTATTTACTTGGTTAAGTAGAGCTGTAAAAAATTGCATTACATGTGATTGTGATACTGGTGTTCTGTCAGTCATGCTTAGAGAAACATGCTTAAACATGTCTTGGTATTTATATCTCTGACTGCCTGTGTGCTTTTTGTGTGGAATACCTTCTCCATCTCTCTCACCTTTCTCTTTCTTTGGCTTGTTAACATTTCATTCCTTACAGTTTGGTAAATACAAATACTATTGTGAAGAGCCCTTGCATACCTCTGATGACACTACTATAATCACTGATATACTTGTCTTCCCCATAGATCAGTTTCTTGAGAAGGACCACTTCTTTCCCTTCTTTATTTCTTAACTTCCAGCATCTCAGTGTCTTCTACTTACAGATGTGTGCTAAAATGTTTATTGAGTGAATTAAAACTATATTATAAGTTCCTTAAATACAGGGACAGTGTCTTACCTTTCATAGTGCCTGGCAAGCAGCAGGCCCTCAAGATTTGTTTAATGCTTGCTAGTCAAACTGAGGTCTACGGATATAGTCCCCAGGGACTTTATGAGCCCTATGAAGTTTTATTTATTTATTTATTTGCCGTTTTTCCTTTTGAGCTAGGAAAAGTCTGTTTAGAGTGATCTTGGATGACCACCACTTTATGCTGAGTACTGCCATGAGTTTTCAGTGCAACTGCTTATTTGTGTTTGATGATGTTGGTATACAGATCACCTAAAGACCTAGTTTAACGTGTTTCTCTAAATCCAAATCTGGAGAGAAAAACCCCACTCCTTCTGTTGCAGGGTTTTGTGTGTTACTTAATTTTGACCAATAGCTAACTAAGCAAACACTATTCTAAAGTCTAACTGACCCCTTCATATTCCTTGATTACTCCCCATGCAATTTTTTTCTCTTTTTGCATATGTGTGGCATATTGTCTTTCTCCATCTTACTGGTTTAAACATTTTTTTTTCAATAGAAGATACATGCCTAGTATAAATTTCAAATGTTTAAAGTCCTGTCTGTCTTTCAGAAGTATTCTCATTTTTAATAAAACTTCATGATGGGGCGCCTGGGTGGCTCAGTTCATTGGACGACTGCCTTCGGCTCAGGTCATGATCCTGGAGTCCCGGGATGGAGTCCTGCATCGGGCTCCCAGCTCCATGGGGGAGTCTGCTTCTCCCTCTGACCTTCTCCTCGCTCATGCTCTCTCTCACTGTCTCTCTCTCTCAAATAAATAAATAAATAAATAAAAATATAAATAAAATCTTTAAAAAAGTAAAACTTCATGATGTTTATTCCTTATCCTTCCTCTTACTCAGATAAATGTCCTTCTCTTGAATTCCCTTGATTCAGAAGCCTTGAACTTTTGCAACCCCTCCAAGAAGGTTCTTAGGCTCAACTAAAGATTCAGATTTACAAGACTATTATAGGCTGTACTTGGCACTAGTCTCTGGGGTATAGGACAGGAGCCCGAGTTTATCAGAGATCAGCATCAGTTGTTCATGTCTGTATGAGACCATGTAGGAGTACAGTCAGCCATCCAGAAACTATGTTCTTCGACTTCTCAAGTGACTGTCAGATACAAGGAGACAGGGTCCACATTAGGAGCTATGGTAGTCCTGATTTAGAACCCTTATGCCCTTAAGAAGCCATTATTTCTTGTAACAAGCATAGGCAAAGTTTCCAGGTTCCCTGAAAGGGACTTGCCAGTTAGAAGAGTCACTGCATCTTTGGGAAGTTCAGATCTGTGGTATCCTCATCAAATATTTATAGTTTTCTCAGTCTAGACAAAACTTATTTACCAATCAAGGGTCATTTTAATTTGCCAAGCAATATAGCAAATTACCCATTCAGGTAAAAGAGCAAAATCTCACACAGAGGAGGAAAGAGTTTTTGTTAAGCATTTGACCATACTTTTCTTATGGTATTTATTTTTGCCTTGTATAGTACTACCTGTCTCTTTTTGCTAATGCTACTGTTCCTCCCAAGATCGGAAACTCTTTGAATGATTGGAGTATGTTTTATATCTCTTTATCCTGTCTAGGATCTAACAAGTTACCTTAATCACATAGTGAACACCATCATAGAACTATTCACTGAATTACAGTTTGTATGCTCCTTTGACTGTAAGGTAAATCCTCCAAAAAAACTTGGAAAGAATTTTCTGACTGGGATTTATCATAGGTGGAAACAGAGTCTAGGAATAAACTTTCTGGGTGAAGTGATATAAACAGCGGTGTCCTCCTGCATGACTGGGGTTGCTCTTATTTTAATGTTTATATGGCTTCTTTGAGATAGGGTCTGTGTCCAGATTCATTCTTCTATGTACTGAAAGCATATGTTGTTAGTGGTGATAAAATACAAATTTGAGAATACTTCAGAAAATGGCAAATGTTTCTCAGTGGGCAATGACAGAAATACTAAGATACGGTGGTGTTTTGACTTTGGTATAATTATGTCAGAAGAATCTAGAAAATGAGGAGTCATCATGAGATCATCACTTCCTACAGAGTGTGTTATACTCATGGCTGGAGTACCCTGCCTTTCTGTTTGCCACATCTTATTGAAGAAATAAATGGATCTGAAGAAAGCTAAATGATCACCAGGGCTTTAGGGGCTGTGTTATAAAGACAGTTAATAAGGAGAGCGTGGTTGGCTTGGTTGGTAGAGCATGTGACTCTTGATCTCAGGGGCATGAGTTTAAGCCCCACTTTAAGTGTAGAGATTACTTTAAAAACTTTTTTAAAAAGATGGTTAATAAGATTGAGACCTATGGGGGCACCTGTGTGGCTCAATGGGTTAAGCCTCTGCCTTCAGCTCAGGTCATGATCTCAGGGTCCTGGGATGGAGCCCTACATCAGGCTCCCTGCTCAGCGGGAAGCCTGCTTTCCCCTCTCTCTGCCTGCCTCTGCCTACTTGTGATCTCTCTGTCTCTGTCAAATAAAAGAATAAAAAAATTTTTTTTAAAAGATTGAGACCTAAGAATCAAGAAACAGGATAGTGAAGTGGATCGACCCATCTATATGGACAGGTACTTAGTCACTTAACATTAATACATAAAAACTAGGGAGCACCTTTAGAGTTGTAAAGAGAGGAGTAAAAGATGGCAAAGTATTACTTTGCAAAGCTTTTGAATAAAATGGCTCTTCCCAAGGAGCTTACTTATCAGTTCTTGGTTTAGCATGTTGGATATTGGACTGGGTGAACAGTGGCTCAAATGCATTGTGTCTGATATTGTTAATCCAGTTAACCTCATGTGTGTATATTAAGTATTCCACAAAATCATGTTGATTTTTCATTGACATGCTTAAGGCTGAACATACCTATGTATAGCCTTTTAAAAACCTTTCCAACCAGAAACCTTAAAGTTACTACTTTAAAAACAGTTTAGGGGTCCTTGTCTGGCTCAGTTGGGTAAGTATCTGATCTCAGCTCAGGTTTTGATCTATTCAAGCCATGTTGGTTGTAGAGATTACTTAAAAATAAAATCTTGGGGGTGCCTGGGTGGCTCAGTGGGTTGAGCCTCTACCTTCGGCTCAGGTCATGATCCCAGAGTCCTGGGATTGAGCCCCGCATCGGGCTCTCTTGCTCAGCGGGGAGCCTGCTTCCTCCTCTCTCTCTGACTGCTTCTCTGCCTACTTGTGATTTCTCCCTGTCAAATAAATAAATAAAATCTTAAAAAAAAAAATAAAATCTTGGAAGAAAACACAGTTATCTAAAATCTAGATGTACAGGAGTGCCAGGTGGCTCAGTCAGTTAAGCATCTGACTTTAGCTGGGGTCATGATCTCAGGGTCCTGCAATTAAGCCCCTGTGCTCAATGGGAAGTCTTTCTCCTTCTACCCTCCCCTACTGGTGTGTGCTCTCTCTCAAATACAGAAATAAAATCTTTTAAAAAGTCTAGATGTACAGTAATATTGAAAAAACCTTTTAATTAATTTATTCATTTGAGAAATACAGAGCTCAAGAAGTGGGGGGAAGCATGGGGAATGAAAGAAGCAGCCTCCCCACTCAGCTGGAGCCTGATGTGGGGCTCAATCCCAGGACCTGGAGATCATGATCTGAGTTGAAGGCAGACACTTAACCATCTAGTCACTCAGGCACCCCTCCAAAAAAAATTTTAAATGTATAAAAATTCTCTGATGCCAGTGATAGAGATTTCCTTGCTTACTTAGCTTTTGTGTCAAAATTATAAATGATTTAAGTAGTGACTGGAACTAAAATTAGAACATTAATCCCATTTTGCTGTTCCACCCTTTTCTGTCTGTCTCTGATTTTGTTGGTAGTAAATAACTTATTACAGTAATAGGTCCCTGTCTCTTCGATCATTTTATTAAAAAAGACAAGGTAAGTACAGAAAAGTGACATGCATATCACCGTGTGTCCCTGTTAGATTAGTGATGCATATATATATATAGTGTAGCAGTAAAATGTATTTTATGTCACTGGATAATATTCTGAATCACTGACCTAGAATTTTAAAACCTTGTTATATGAACATTACAGATTCATGATTACAGATTACCTTTCTTGATGTAAAGTTTAGTCTCTTAACTATGTGAAGAATCATGTATTTATGGACTCAACTTTAAGAAAAAATATTTTAAAATTCTGCTTTACAGAGGGATTACCAAGGAATCATTTTATTTCAAGGCACTTGACTTTAGTATAATTTTGAGAGTTATGGGAGTATACTTTTAAAAAGAATAAACTTTAAGAGGCCTTAGCACATATTTAGTGCTCCGTATTTACCAAATATTTAAATATCAACAGTGTTTTTGATAACTTGCAAATTTCGTGATGTATTTATAACAGGCATAGTAGACCTTGTACTTAGAATCACTGTTGGAAGTTTGAATTACTGTGGATTCAAGGTTTTAAAATAATTGAAAAGTAATTTCAGACTGAATAGTTACATCTGAGAGACATTTCTGAAGAAAAAGTAGCATTGCATATCTGCATGATGCGTTATAGTTGAGAAAATGCATCTTCATATCCTTTCTGTCTTTTGAGTTTCATCCATATTGTTGGGAAGAACGTGAAGGGGGGTATTTATCCCTACATTATAGATAAAAAGTTGAGCTTTAGAAAGGTGACTACTCAGCTGTACCCATTGAATGGCCAGTCTTAGACACAAATGTCCCAATTCCATGCTTTTTAAAAAAGTTTTAAGTAATTAAAGTAATCTGTACACCCCACGTGGGGTTCGAACTTAAAATCCTGAGATCAAGAGTTGAATGCTTTTCTGACTAAGGCAGCCAGGCACCCCTATGTTCTTTTTTTAAGAAAGAAGATGCCTTGTTAATTTTGATGGCATTTGGAAGAAAGAAATAATAAATCCATGTGATAAGATGGTTGATAGCCTACAGAAATATTGTATGAAAGGTAATATATTAACAGTACAGTAAATAAGTGCTATAGGAATCCATAGGATTTATAAAAATTGTGATGAGTAGAAGCAGTTAGGAGAGTACTCCTTGAGCATGTGAAGTAAGCTTTGAGAGATGTGTTGAAATCAAGAAGGGTTGAGATTCCACAGATAGAGGCTTAGAAATCGAAATCCCCAGGATATCTTCCTGAGTTTGGGAAGGTACCATTCTTACAGGTACCTATTGATTAAAGGAAACTAAATATAAGATGAAAAGGTTGGGGAATGTAAAAAAACTTTTTAATAAGGAAGTAAAAAAATATATACAGCAGTAGGGAATACAGTGTAATAATTGGAGGTGCCCATTACTTAGCTTCAGTAGTATTCCAAGTTTTAGAATCTTGTTTCATCTATTTTACAGTTTTATTGAAATATTTTAGAAGAAATTCCTAGCTCATTTTACTTGTTTTCTCCAATATACACCACTTACAGATAAGGATTTTTTTAAAAACCACAACACTATTATTTTGTATGGCAAAATTAACACTTTCTTAATATAAAATACCAAATTCATCTTCAGATTTCCCTTACTTGTCTCAAAACTGGCTTTTTGTAATTGGTATATTCAAATTGGTATCCAGACAAAATCTACACATTGTATTTGATTGAAATATCTTTGAATCTCTTTTATCTGCAGCAACCTTTTAAATTTATTTTCCCTCATACCATACACTGGTAAAAAAACAGAGTCTTTTGGTCTGTAGAAGTTTTAATGTTCTGGATTTGGCCTGTTGCTTCCTTTTGCTGTCATGTATTAATCTACTTACTCCTGTGTTCCTATAAACTGGTACTTCGACCTAGAGATGTGATTAGCTTCCGATTTGTTTTTTCCCTTTCTCATTTTCCTTCTTTTTTCTTTTCAGCATGATACTTTAAAAGTGGGACCTTGTAATTTCTGTTGCATAGTATGAGAGAGGCACAGATAACTTGGTTGTCTAACTTTCAGTGATGACAAGAAAGATCAGCGGGTTCAGGTGTTGTCAGCCTTATCTGTCCATCAGCTTTCAGCCTTTCAAGGTTTTAGCATTCATTGGCTATCTTTTGCCTAAATCCATCATCTCTAGAGGGTTGAAAATTCGTGATTTTTCTACTTTGATCATTCCTTCTGCATTTATTAGCTATTAAGGAACTTCCAAAAAAACCGGTCAGTATCTGGTGTTGGCTTAGTCAATAAGAGAGCATATTTCTTTTTTAAGAGAGCATTTTTTAAAATTTTTTATTTTTTATAAACATATATTTTTATCCCCAGGGGTACAGGTCTGTGAATCGCCAGCACTCATCATAGCACATACCCTCCCCAATGTCCATAACCCCACCCCCCTTCTCCCAACTCCCCTCCCCCCAGCAACCTCAGTTTGTTTTGTGAGATTAAGAGTCACTTATGGTTTGTCTCCCTCCCAATCCCAACTTGTTTCATTTATTCTTCTCCTACCCCCTTAACTCCCCATGTTGCATCTCCACTTCTTCATATCAGGGAGATCATATGATAGTTGTCTTTCTCTGCTTGACTTATTTCGCTAAGCATGATACCCTCTAGTTCCATCCACGTCGTCGCAAATGGCAAGATTTCATTTCTTTTAATGGCTACATAGTATTCCATTGTGTATATATACCACATCATCTTTATCCATTCATCTGTTGATGGACATGTAGGTTCTTTCCATAGTTTGGCTCTTGTGGACATTGCTGCTATAAACATTCGGGTGCACGTGCCCCTTCGGATCACTACCTTTGTATCTTTAGGGTAAATACCCAGTAGTGCAATTGCTGGGTCATAAGGTAGTTCTATTTTCAACATTTTGAGGAACCTCCATGTTGTTTTCCAGAGTGGTTGCACCAACTTGCATTCCCACCAACATTGTAGGAGGATTCCCCTTTCTCCACATCCTCGCCAGCATCTGTCATTTCCTGACTTGTTGATTTTAGCCATTCTGACTGGTGTGAGGTGATATCTCATTGTGGTTTTGATTTGTATTTCCCTGATGCCGAGTTATATGGAGCACTTTTTCATGTGTCTGTTGGCCATCTGGATGTCTTCTTTGCAGAAATGTCTGTTCATGTCTTCTGCCCATTTCTTGACTGGATTATTTGTTCTTTGGGTGTTGAGTTTGCTAAGTTCTTTATAGATTTTGGACACTAGCTCTTTATCTGGTATGTCGTTTGCAAATATCTTCTCCCATTCTGTCAGTTGTCTTTTGGTTTTGTTAACTGTTTCCTTGCCGTGCAAAAGCTTTTGATCTTGATAAGAGTCCCAATAGTTCATTTTTGCCCTTGCTTCCTTGCCTTTGGCAATGTTCCTAGGAAGATGTTGCTGTGGCTGAGGTCGAAGAGGTTGCTGCCTGTGTTCTCCTCAAGGATTTTGATGGATTCTTTTCTCACATTGAGGTCCTTCATCCATTTAAAAAAGAAATTTTATTATTATTTAAATATTTTGTTTATTTTATTATTTTTTTAATTAAATTTATTTATTTTCAGTATAATAGTATTCATTATTTTTTTAGTCTATTTTCGTGTGTGGTGTAAGGAAATGGTCCAATTTCATTTTTCTGCATGTGGCTATCCAGATAATTTTCCCAACACCATTTATTGAAGAGGCTGTTTTTTTTCCATTGGACAGTCTTTCCTGCTTTGTCAAAGATTAGTTGACCATAGAGTTGAGGGTCTATTTCTGGGCTCTCTGTTCTGTTCCATTGATCTATGGGTTTGTTTTTGTGCCAGTACCATGCTGTCTTGATGATTAAGAGAGCATATTTTAAAATTTGGTTTTAGAGCCAAGTTGCATATTAGAAACTCTGTATGCATTTCATGTCCTCAATTTGTGGGAAACAGAATTCAGAATTTTGAAAAGGAGAGTTCATTACAAATTCTGTTTTGACCATTTGGCCATACCTTATTGCATGTATCTATATTTATTTTTGAAGATTCATCTATTAGAGCATGTGCGAACAGGGGTAGGGGCAGAGGGAGAAGAAAAAAAGCACATTTCCTGCTGTGCTCAGAACCAAACATGGGGCTCCATCTCATGACCCTATAAGATCATGTCTGGAGCCAAAACCAAGAGTTGGACCCTCGACCAGCTGAACCACCCAGGTGCCCCCTTAGTGCTCATGTATTATGAATACTTTAATTGCATGTTATTTTTTTAAACACTGAATTCTCAGATTAGAAAGTGACTATCTTTTGGAAAGTTTCCCATGGATAGAGAGTATCTCTTTAATAGTGATCATTGGTTCAGTGATTTAAAAACACATACAAAGCCATATATGAGTGAGTACAAGTAAGTATCTTACTACTTGAAAACTGACATCAAAATTATATAGGTGAAATCTTATTGGTCTATAGGATGAAAAAAGCAGCATGATTTATGTTTTGATACATAATTATGTATAGAAATATGCTAATGTTTCTTTATGATAAATGGTATCTCTATATTTGTATTTATATGTGTGTTTGTGTGTGTGTGTAGATATATATATATAAATATATAGGCTAAACAGAGCACTATAGCAACCATTCACATAAAAATTTGTTATTGCATATTATCCCTTTAGCTCTACATTAGAAATTTATTAAAGCTTTATGAAATGGTCCAGAAGATTTTGAGGAAAACTTCTGTAATCTCAGTATAGTGGTTTTTGTTACTAGGAGTTCCTGCCAAGGTGTTACCCATCTATAAATATAGTAGGTTTGCTTGGATATAATTAGTCTTTTTTTTTTTTTAAGATTTTATTTATTTGACAGAGAGAGATCACAAGTAGGCAGAGAGAGAGAGGAGGAAGCAGGCTCCCTGCTGAGCAGAGAGCCCGATGCGGAACTCGATCCCAGGACCCTGAGATCATGACCTGAGCTGAAGGCAGCGGCTTAACCCACTGAGCCACCCAGGCGCCCCTAATTAGTCATTTTTTGACTGGATATTTAAATGAGTTCTCCTCTTACATATTGTTTTATGAATAGTATTACAATAAACATCTCAAATCTGCAGGTCTTCATCTAGTGGGAATTACTTTCTTAGGATAAATTCCTGAAAATGGCATTACTGGATCAAAAGATGTTTGACTTTTGGTATTTGTCACAAAGTTGTTTTCATGTTTACAGTGTTATGGAAATGTAGAGTTTTGAGGATATTTAGCACCATGAAACTTATAAAGAATATATTTTTTTAAAGATTTTATTTATTTATTTGATAGGCAGAGATTACAAGTAGATGAGAGGCAGGCAGAGAAAGAGGAGGAAGCAGGCTCTCCGCTGAGCAGAGAGCGCGATGCGGGGCTCGATCCCAGGACCCTGGGATCATGACCTGAGTTGAAGGCAGAGGCTTTAACTCACTGAGCCACCCAGGCGCCCCATAAAGAATATTTCTAAAGATATATGTTGTATGACTTTTTTTAAATGCTATCTTACGGGTCAGGAAAAATCTTTAAAATATTTTTTCTTTAATGTTTTTAAAAAGATTTTATTTATTTATTAGAGAGTATGTGTAAGTTGGTGGGGGGGCAGGCAGAGGGAGAAGCAGACTCCTGCTGAGCAGGGAGCCTGATTTGGGGCTGGATCCCAGGACCCTGTGATCATGACCCAAGCAGAAGGCAAATGCTTAAACTGACTGAGCCACCCAGGCACCCCATCAACCAGATTTTTTTTAAAAAAGTGACCATTACCACCTTCTTAAAATTACTTTTGGTATAAGCAGCAGCATTAGAAATGAGGATCTTTTTTTTTTTAATTAATTTTTTTTTTTTTAATAAACATACAGTGTATTTTTATCCCCAGGGGTACAGGTTTGTGAATCGCCAGATTTACACATTTCACAGCACTCCCCAATGTCCATATCCCCACCACCCTCTCCTGTCTCCCCTCCCCCTAGCAACCCTCAGTCTGTTTTTTGAGATTGAGTCTTTTATGGTTTGTCTCCTTCCCAATCCCACCTTCTTTCATTTTTTCTTTTCCTACCCCCCAACCCCCCCACATTGCATCTCCACTTCTTCATATCAGGGAGATCATATGATAGTTGTCTTTCTCCGCTTGACTTATTTCGCTAAGCATAATACCCTCTAGTAGAAATGAGGATCTTGATAAAAAATTTCTGCTTTCTTCTATAATAGTGGTACAGATGTAATTTGAATCATGAGGTTATGCATTTGTGACTTATTTACATGCTTGAACTTAACTGCATTTGTGCTGAAAAATATTTTAGACTGAACCATTAACTACTCCAAAGTGCCGAAGTTTTTACTATTCTCCTTAGTAGTATATTTAGAGTTTGATCTAATTCTTTAAGTCTGAATCTTTCTCTTTTGGCCAGAATACCTCCATGTTGCCTTAATAATAGTATTATAGATCAGGAATTCCCTAAATTTCACTTCTTCCTTCAACATAATTTTTTTTATTTTTTATTTTTATTTTTGAAGATTTTATTTTTTTGACAGAGATCACAAGTAGGCAGAGAGGCAGGCAGAGAGAGAGAGAGGGAGGAAGCAGGCTCCCCACCGAGCAGAGAGCCCAATGCAGGGCTTGATTCCAGAACCATGGGTCATGACCTGAGTCCGAAGTCAGAGGCTTTAACCCACTTAGGCACCCAGGTGCCCCATCATAATTTTTTAAAAAAAGATTTATTTATCTATTTGAGAAAGAGACAGCATGCTCAAGCACAGGCCATGGGAGGGGCATAGGTAGAGAGGAGGGGAGAATCCTTGAGCAGCATAGAACCTAGCTAGCATAGAACCCAACATGGGGCTCAATCCTGAGACCCAGAGATCACGAGTCAGGTGAAGTCAAGAGTCAGATGCTTTGCTGACTGAGCCACCCTGACTTCTTCCTTCTGTGTAATTGTTTAAGAATTTTAAAGCAATTGATATTGTAAATCACTCAAAGGCAGTTTGCTAGTACCTATCCATTTTATATGCATTTACCTTTCTGTTGAGCATTTCTATCTCCCAGGGATCATATTGTAGAAATACTCCCATGTATTATGCAAATGCAGTGATGCCTTTAACAATGAAAACTGAATATCACCAGTAAGGAAATTGTTTTCTTTCTTTTTACTTATTTATTTAGTTTTTAAGATTTATTTATTTATTTGACAGACATCACAAGTAAGCAGAGAGGCAGGCAGAGAGAGAGAGGAAGAAGCAGAGAGCTGCTTCGCAGAGAGCTTGATGGGGGCTCGATCCCAGGACCCTGGGATCATGACCTGAGCCTAAGGCAGAGGCTTTAACCCACTGAGCCACCCAGGCGCCACTGTTTTCTTTCTTTTTAGAGAGGATGTGTAGTGGGGGGAGGGACAAATGGAAAGGGAGAGAGACTCCCAAGTGGCCGGTGTGCTGAGCATGGAGCCCATGTGGGGCTCGATTGCACAATCCTAGATCATGCCCTGAGCCAAAATTGAGTCTGACACTTTAACTGACAGAACCACCCAGGCATCCTCTCCTGAATGGGGAAATTGTTAAGTACTATGTACACTTATATATTGAAGTCAGTAGTTATTAGTTCATATTGAAGTCAGTAGTTATTAGCAAAAATAAGGTAATAAGTATTGATATTGACAGATGGAAAAAGCTGATTATGAAAAAGCAAATAGAGAATATTCTCACTTTTTATAATTTTTTCAAAAGATTATTTATTTGACAGAGAGAGGGAACAAGCAGGGGGAGTGGCAAGCAGAGGGAGGGGGAGAACCAGGCTCCTGGCGAGCATGACCTGAGCCAAAGGCATCTGCCCAACTGACTAAGCCACCTGGGTGCCCCAATATATTCTCAGTTTTTGAAATAAACAGCTCTGGTGGCTGGGTGGTGGTCATTGAAGAGGGTTTGTGCTATGGTGAGCGCTGTGAATTGTGTAAGACTAATGAATCACAAACCTGTACCCCTGAAACAAAAAATACATTGTATGTTTAAAAAATGAAGAAAAAATAAACAGCTCTTAGATTTATTTATGGATAGGAAAAATTTAGAGGGAGTTACATGGCCTCTTAACATGGGTATGTTTGAGATTTGGATGAAGACATCTTTCACTTTCTTATGTATTTAAGTTTTATGCAGTGAGAATGTGTTGATTTTAAAATTTAAAAATTTCTTTTTTAAAAGAAAGTCATCAATTTTTAAAATAACAGCATAGGCATTGATTGTCAAAGTATTCAGAACATTTTTGGAGGCTCTTCTGCACTTTCCTCTAGAACCATGTGACAACTTCAGTTTGTGCTTCCTTTCTTTCCTGATTGTGTAATACTAGATCTCAACAACAGCAGCCACTTAGAGCTAAATTGAGACTTTGTACAGGGGAGTGGGGGGGAGCAGTATATCAAGAAGCAGTTGACTATAGATATATGAAGCTAGGGTGTAAGTACATTAAGAAGTATTAAACTACGACGAGTGCAAAAGTACTAAGTTCTAAGGGCAAGTTTTTAATGAGAGGTAAGATAAGGAGTGTTACGAAAAAAATCTTCTCAGTTGATGGCTGCGGTAAGAATAAAGGCACAGAAACAGGTCATGTTTTGTGTATGCAAGCCAGAAAGTAATTTTATTCTGAATTGGCTTCAGAAGTAGGTTTACTACCTACTTCCTTACTCATATTTAGTCCCATTTGTATCAGTTGATGGTCAGGTCATCATCACCTAACCATTACAGGTGAGAACTGCTGATCAGTATTACTCTACCTGCTGCTTATATTTTTTTTTATAAGCAAACCTTGGTTCATTGTGAAGTTTCCTATTTCTTAACTTTATTTATTACTTATTTATTAATTACTATTATTTTACTATTATTTATTCTTAACTATTCATTAACTTTAATGATATTTTCCAGAGCTTTGTTACATCTTGGCACACTAACGTAGACCTACAGTTTTGAACATTGAAATGTGTACTTCAGGGCGCCTGGGTGGCTCAGTGGGTTAAGCCGCTGCCTTCGGCTGAGGTCGTGATCTCAGGGTCCTGGAATCGAGTCCCGCATCGGGCTCTCTGCTCAGCAGGGAGCTTGCTTCCTCCTCTCTCTCTGCCTTCCTCTCTGCCTACTTGTGATCTCTCTCTGTCGAATAAATAAATAAAAAATCTTTAAAAAAAAAATGTGTACTTCACGTTGACATTGGGTTCCATGGAGATTCAGTGTGTTCTTCCTCCTGTTTAAATTGTTTCTGCCACTTTCCTCCTCCCCTGTGTTTAGTGTCCCCAGTGCCACTGAGTATATTAAAGAATGTTTAATCTCTGATAATTTTTCTTTTTTCTTTTTAGATTATTTATTTATTTATTTGACAGAGAGAGAGAGAGATCACAAGTAGGCAGAGAGGCAGGCAGAGAGAGAGAGAGAGAGAGAGGAGGAAGAAGGCTCCCTGCTGAGCAGAGAGCCCGATGCGGGACTCCATCCCAGGACCCTGAGATCATGACCTGAGCCGAAAGCAGCGGCTTAACCCACTGAGCCACCCAGGCGCCCCTGATAATTTTTCTTAGTGAGAGGGCCACTATATTTGAACTTGGAGGCAAGATACTATTTTACTTAAAAGTTTTGTTGTTAGGACACAGAATCTAGATAGGATATATAGGATGTATCTTGTCCACAGGGTGTCTACCTATTGTGAAAAAACATTTGTATAGAAATAATGACATTTGTGTAGAAACAAGTTATATGAAATAAATGCTTAGAATTTTAAATGCATGAACAGAACAAAAATGAGTGGAATTCTCTTTAATGCAACTCTTCCCCCTCCAGACCAGAATCCGTAGAAGCTAGCCCTGTGGTAGTTGAGAAATCCAACAGTTATCCCCACCAGTTATATACCAGCAGCTCGCATCATTCACACAGTTACATCGGTTTGCCCTATGCGGTAAGTGTCCAACATTTCTCTCAAAGGGTATTTTATATCTAGAGGTTGAAAGAAGATGTGGTATTGTGCCTAAAACAATATTTAGAAAAAATACTTGCTTTATATTATCTAAATAATTAGGTATGTAATTTATAGTTTAACTTTATTACTCTCACTATATTGAGGGATTAAAATTCTAAAGGAGGCATTCCCTAGAAGTTTTATTATTCTTACTCCTGTTATTATGCATTTTATGCTATTAATAGTTTAGTGTTATAATTCTTTACCTTCTCTATAAAAAAAAACATAGGGTTTTATTTACTATCTACTGTTGATTCTAAATTATATAGTAATTTTATAATAAATTACATAATTGCTACTTATTGAGCACTTTTGTGCCAGACTTTAAACATTTTTACATATGTTATCTCATTTAATCTTCCAAACCAGCTTCATCAGATGGGCATAATTTTTGTCCCCATTTCATAGCTGAAAAAATGAAGGCTTATCTAAACTCATTCACTTGTTGCATAGCTAGGTACAAGTTAGATTGTAACAGAGAACTGGACACATTTGTGGTACTATCCAGGTCCAGTTATGACGGATTTTTACCTCTGGGACCAGAGTAAACACCAAATTTTTAAAAATCTATGTAGGGATAATATGTCTTTATTAGTTGTTTTTGTTATTCTTTAAGAATGTCTTCACATTCCCAAGATTTTTTTGTGGGTTTTTTTTTGTTGTTTTGTTTTTAACCCCTATCTTCACATCTTATACCTGCTTCTATCTTGAAAGCGGAGCTCTTTAACCAAAAGATTTTTTTTTAATTAAAGATTTTTATTTATTTATTTGACAGAGAGATCACAAGTAGATGGAGAGGCAGACAGAGAGAGAGAGAGAGGGAAGCAGGCTCCCTGCTGAGCAGAGAGCCCGATGCGGGACTCGATCCCAGGACCCTGAGATCAGGACCTGAGCCGAAGGCAGCGGCTTAACCCACTGAGCCACCCAGGCGCCCCTAACCAAAAGATTTTGAGGATATCTTTTGATTAGGGAGGTGAGGGCATATGGAGTTTGAGGGAAGTCCAGTCCCTGTGCAGGTGACTGAGGTTGGGTAGACATTTTCTCTTACTAGTATGGTTTAATATCTAGCTTCACAAGTCATTATTTTAAAGGTATTAGGGAAGAAATGGGTCAATTTCATATTTCTTGAATATTCAAATTAAGGATTGATTTTTATCTAAGTTCATACTGTTGTTGGAATTATATTGTGCTATATTTGTGTTCAATTATCCAGGACCATAATTATGGTGCTCGTCCTCCTCCAACACCTCCGGCTTCCCCTCCTCCATCAGTTCTTATTAGCAAAAATGAAGTAGGCATATTTGCCACTCCTAACTTTGATGAAACTTCCAGTGCTACAACAATCAGCACATCTGAGGATGGAAGTTATGGTACTGATGTAACCAGGTGCATATGTGGTTTTACACATGATGATGGATATATGATCTGTTGTGACAAATGCAGGTAAAATACCTTACGCTGTTCGTTTACTCTTCTTGAATGTTGCTAACCTTTGATTGTTATTCTTGGAAAAGATAAAGTCACTTTTAAAGGAATTGGTGACCGCATTTTTTTTGATGTATTGCTACTATCAATGCAGTGTGTTTTGCTAGAAAGATTTCTTATGGGAAAGAAGCTCTATTAGAGTTTGTTAGAAATCCTCCTTATTAACTGTTCAGTTGGTTCTGAACGTCATTTGTGTAGGATCCCATCTCTCTTTTTGCTCATCCAATAATAATACAACTGCATATAGTGGTAGATAAGATAGAAAAATGAGCCCTCTGAATTTCCTTTGGAATTATTTGTGCTGTATAGTCAACTGTGATTTTCCAGTTTGGGGGAATTACACATTTTGATTGATGTTTGTTTGACCTGACTCTCTCACCTCCTTTTGACTTGAACCTTGCAGCCCTCTGGAGTCTCCTTGAACCAGAACCACAGTCTCCCCTCCCCCAACCCTGGTTCAACCACCAAGAAAGGCCTCCTCCCCTAGAGAAGGTGTGATTGGGACAGAAAGTGGGGTTTTGTTTTCATTTTTTGTTTTTGTTTTTTTTGTTCTGTTTTGTTTTGTTTTTTGATTTGTTTTGCAGGGGAGGGAGTTGGGGAGGATGGAGAGGGACCTGTAGGATTTCAGCCTGAAAGTTACTGAGTCCATCCCTTGTACAGAGTGGGAAGCAGAGAGGATTTAAGCAGTGTACTGTAGGGGGTAAGATACTTCGGTGGCTTTACACAATTTCCTAGGTCAGATGTTTGTGGCAATGCTTCATTATTTGATTTGAAATAGTATAGCATATACCCATATTTGAGTATGAGTGTAAAAATACATCTTAAAGCCAAATATAAATTACTTCGCATTATTTGTAATATTCTTCCCATCTATTACATGATTAGGAGTTGGAAGTTATTGATCAAAACATGCATATAGGGTTATATTTTAAAAAGTTGATTTACTTTTGCCAGAAGGAAGGAATTAGTCTTAACTGGAGAGTGAAATTCGGCATTTTTGTGTAAAGATGTGATATTTTGAATTAATTTTAATAAAATTATTGTGATACCTTTTAAAATTTAAAAATAAATACTTATTACCTGTGACACATATCATTAGAGTGAACAGTCACCTCAGTAAATTTATTCAGGAGGTAAATTTAAAAACTAAAAAAATAACTTCAATGATAACTTGTTTTCTTCATTATTTTTTAAATAATTAGGAAATTTTAGTTCATATTTTAACTGATCATGTAGTAATAGCTTTCTCTTAGCTGATCTTGTCTAATGTGATAAATTACATACCATTTGGCAGTGTTTTCATTTTAATGCAGTGTTTTCTTTCGATTTCATTACAATGATCTAGATATAATATAGAATTATCTCAATTAGAAAATAGTGAAATAGTCCTTAGGATTTATACCTGTCTGCAAATTCTTGAAGGACCGGTTCAGTTTTTGGATTGTTCAAGGTATTTGCTTCTCAGCAACTGCTCTCTGTTATGAATCTGGGTTTTTTTTGTTGTTGTTGTTGTTCTATTTTTCTACTGCTTAATCCGTAGTATATTTGCAAGGCTTTACCTTTTTTCCTCTTTTTGTTCTATATTGCCTCTGTGTATGTCCATGTACCTCCAGCCTATACTCCTCTTTCAAGTTTGACATCTAGAGCTCAGATCATTTATTGCATTTTCTAGTTTTGTTTCTACTTTTATCTGCATGACATTATTACTTACCAAATTTAATTCAGTTTGTTATTCTAACCTGCCTTGTCAGGTGCTCTGCTTTTATTTCTCACTTTCCCCCCCACATCTTATATTTTGTTACCTTCCACTTCCTACCAGGTCTTTTCCCAGCTTTCCCAGTTTAGAAGTGAAAAGCATACTCTAGTTAACTCAGTAGGGATATATTTGAAATGGCTAATTATTATATAAAGAGTAATTAAGATCTATCTGTCTGTCTATCTATCTATCAGCTTTGGGCCAATTAAAGTCCTGGCAACAAAATAAGTAATAGTAGCAAATTGAGAGATTGCCTCAAAGTGATCCATGTATTCTATAAAAATAATTTGAGGACAGAATAGGTTTAATCCCTATCCTTATGGAATGTATCTTGGATTCTTTAACTTATCTTCTCTGCTGCTTTCTAGTTCTGTCCTTCTTTAAGTTTTGGAATGTTGGAAAATTGTCTTAGTTGGTTTTTCTACTTTGGGTTTCTTAACTTCTTTGAATTAACTGTATACCACCAAAGCACCTCTAGTGTTACCTCGTGCCTGTCAAAGGAGATATATACACATCCTGAATTTTGAGTCCTGTGTAATCTGACTACACTTTACTAATCCGGTTCTACCCCCTTTATGTCTCAGAATGAAAATCCCCCTTCATATAGATAACTGCCTGCTGGCTGTTGCTCCTTATATCTGTCTACTTGAGAAAAGTTACTATAATGACACCTTTTCTTTCTAATCTCCCAGATGAGGTTTTAATTCAAGTCCATTATTCACCAGGGTTATTTTCCCATTAACTTCAAATAGTGTGGACATCTTCATGCTGTGACTTTTGAGAATATTTATAATGTATACTATCTTTCACATTAAAAGTTATATTTGCTTTAGAAATAAATAAATAAATATATATATATATAATATATATATATATATATATATAATATATATATATATAGAATCCTATATTTGTCGTCTTGTCTTTGCATCTTAGTTTTATCTCCCCAAGGACATATTTCTATGAATTCCTCACAGCACCTTTTACAGTGCTAAACTCAAAGTGGGTGCTTACGAAGTGATAGTTAAATAGACAATCACATCTTAAATTAAGAATATTCTGTTAACATTTTATATGTTCTGCTTTTTCTTTAAGTGTTTGGCAACATATTGACTGCATGGGGATTGACAGGCAGCATATTCCTGATACATACTTATGTGAACGTTGTCAGCCTAGGTAAGTTGTGCATACTTACAAGATTGCCAGTTAATTTACTGAAGCAATCTTCTGTTAAGAGAGGTTTATGTATGAATTCTGGATTAAACAATTAATGGATTTTACTGTGTTTCATCAATTCTAAGGTAAACTTTTCATTTTTATGTTCTTTTTTTTTTTTTTTTAATTCTGACATCTCTAAAAGAGTCTTTCTATTGATAATATGCCACAGTTTACTTTGTGGATTTTTTTTTTAATTTATTAATAGTGCATAAAATAGCACATCTTCTAAGTGATGGCATCTTTTTTTCACGGGAGTGCACTATGTTAAAGAGTTACAAGATCCATGTATTCCATAAAAAATAATTGTTCCACCACCCTGCTTCAGTAATTTTCAACAATCTTTTTCATTTATACTGTCATATATATATCTTCTCCCTTTCACACATTTTAATGGGAGTCCCAGATATAGTATTACATACACATGTATCCCTATGTATTTCTATATATATATATTTATATGTCTCAATATGTATCTGTAAAAGAATTTTTAAAAAATCAACCCCAAACCATTATTATACATGCAATAAAATTTATTATCATTCAGCCATGGTTAAAATACTGATTGGTTGATACACATCTGCCTCTTAAGACTCTGGTAATACAAACCTCCTTTCATCACCCCACCAACTCTGGTCTCCCTTTTAAGGAACTGAATTGTTTGTTCTGATTTGTTTGCTGATTGCATTATCATGATAATAACCAGTTTCTATATCCTTTGTATTTCTGTAAACAAGTGTGTGATGGGATTGTAGGTTTGATTTTTGGGGGAGTGCTGAGAGGAGGATTTTTCATAGACTCTGTTCTGTCAGATAGCACATAATATCTGGTTGTCTCTGTGATAGGACATACTGATTGATAGTCCTTATTTAGATCCATTAATAGGGGTTGCAAGTTAGTGCCATGTTAATCTTATTGCTTATAACTTACTAGCTGGAATAGTTCTATAGAAACAAACTCTCCCATATTAACTGTTCAGTTCTCTTAAGAAATACAGTTGACCCTTGAACAGCATAGTTGTGATCTGTGCAGATCCACTTAAATGTGGATTTTTTCTTTTTTTAATGTGAATTTTTTTCAATACAATAAGTAAATGATTTTTATGACTTCCTTAATCACATTTTCTTTTTTAAATTAAATTTTACTTATTTGAGAGAGAAAGAGAGGGCACGAGGTGTTGGGGAGAGAGGCAGATGAAGAGGGAGAAGCAGACTCCCTGCTGAGCAGGGAGCCAGCAGATTCAAATGTGGGGCTTAATCCCAGAACCCTAGGATCATGACCTGAGCGGAAGACAAGATGCTCAACTGACTGAGCCACCCAGGTGCCCCCTCTTAATTACATTTTCTTTTCTTTGGTGCACTCTACTGTAAGAATGTATAATACATATACCAAATATGTGTTAATCAACAGTTTATGTTATCAGTAGGCTGACATTCAATAGTAGGCTTTTAGTAGTTTAAGTTTTTGGAAAATCAAACGTTATATGCAGATACCTGATTGCATGGGGAGGGGGGTTGGTGACCCTAACTCTTCATGTTGTTCAAGAGTCAACTGTATTTCGGTAAGGAAAGGCAGGATAAATGCTTGTTGATTCTGACCTTTTGTTTACTAGTGTTCAGAATACTAAAAAGAAATTTAAGTATCATTATGAATTCAGGGATTTAAACATCTTATATATCAGTCTGTTGCAGTTATTATTCTTATTGATACTCAAATTTTGTCCAGTTTTGGTCATTGGGAACCTCATCAAGTTTGCTCTTGAGCCCTTATGACCGTAACCTACTGGTACTTGATAGGTTTTGTGCTTTCTGGTGTAAGAAGTCGTCTTGAGCTTATTTTATACTCTTGTGCCTCTAACTTGAGAATTGGTTTTCAGTTGTAGAATCTGAGAGCTAGTCATGCTCCTTCCTACCGGATTGGTCATGTTCCTAGGTCTTTGTTTTTTTAGACAAAGCTAGGAAATACGTTTTGTGTGGTATTTTTAAGATAAAGTACATGAGTTTATACAGATAATTGGAGTTTAAATTTAGGAATATAAAGTTTTCATTTAGCCGTTTCTTTATCCCATTTTTACATCCTAGTTCCCAGCAGTATAGACAGTAATGTAATTAGAATCTCACCAATTACTTAGTTGCTTCATTTTATAGAAAAATACAGTGGTCTCAGAGTAACAATACCAACACTAGCACCAACCATATGATTACGTAAAACAGTTTATTTATTTATTTATTTATTTATTTATTTATTTATTATGTGAATTCTGCACCCAAATTGTGGCTCAAATTCATGACCCTGAAATCAAGAGTTGCATGTTCCACTGTTGAGCCAGCCAGGTGCTGCCCCTATGTAAAAGAGTTCAGAACTTTTTTTCTTAAGTTATATGCCACAAGGAATGTATAGTTATTGTGTTTAAAGTCCCTTAAAAGGATTTCACTGTGATTATAATACCAGCTGAATACACACTATGTTGATGTTATTTTATTTTTGATTTTTTAAAATAAAACGTTTTATTTTGAGTTAATTACAGATTCATATACAGTTATGAAATAATACAGAAATTCTGTATATACTTCACCCAGTTGCCCCTGTGGTGACATGTTGCAAAACTATTAATACAGTATTACGGTTAGGATATTGACATTGATACAGTCAAGAAACAAAACATTTCCATGGAGAGGATCCCTAATGTTGCGTTTTACAGCCACACCGCCTCCCACTTCTCCCACCCGTCTCATACCTGACCTTTGGCAACTCCACTGCTGTAATCTGTAATCCATGGCTATAATTTTGTCATTTCAAAGATGTTATATAAATGGAATCATACAGTATGTGACCTTTGGGATTGGCTTTTTTTACTCAGCGTAATTCTCGGGAGAGCCAGCTAATTCGTTGCATGTTACTAGTATTTTGTTCGTTCTTATTGTGGAGTAGTGTTCTGTGATATATATGTACAGTAACCACCTACCCAATGGACATTTGGGTCTTTTCCACTTTTGGGCTATTACAGATAAAGTGGCTGTGAACATTTGTGTACAGGTTTTGGTGTGAGTGTTAAGTTTGTTTTCTCTGGGATAAATGCCTGAAAGTGCAGTTGTTCAGTCACATGGTAGTAGCATGTTTAGTTTTACACAAAATTGCCCAACTATTTTGTGGATCAGTTGTACCATTTTATATTCCTGTCAGAAATATATGAATAATCTAGTTACTTTTATTTTTAGGATTGTTTTGTACTTTATTTTTATGACTGTATGCTAATGTGATTATGTCCTTCCACCCCTGAAGTAGGATAAAAAATGGATTATTCTTTCCATTGTTTCCTTATTAGAAACAGATATATACATACATACTTGTATTTCTTACCTTACTTAGGTAAGTGATAGTATACTATAGTTTTTGCCACATTTCATTTTTTCTCTTAAAAATATGTGCATAAGGTCACTTTATAGTGGTATGTTGAGGTTGATAGATTTCTTTCCATCCCTTCAAGATAACCCCATCTTTTTCATGAAATAGCATCCTTTTTTTAACAGACTTTTTGCTGTTTCCTAAGTAAAAGGTTTTTTTCTTAGAAGTACAGTAGAGTCACTTAACTGGCATCTGCTGCTGATTACGCTGGATAAGATCTAACTAAGGCAATGGATAATACGTAATATTTTATACTTTTCATTTTTCAGTAAAAACATATTAGAGAAATTGTAAAGTTTATCACGTTTAAAACCAAGCTGCTTACACCTAAATTCATGAAAGTTTGATAAATAATCATTAATATTTTAATACAGGAGTTTGGATAAAGAGAGGGCAGTGCTACTACAACGCCGGAAAAGGGAGAATATGTCAGGTAGGTGAAAAGAATCTATACTAAATGAAGATCAGTGTGATCAAGAGAATTGGGTGGCCTGCGTATTTTAGTCAGATGTAAACACCTTAGCAGTGAATGTTGATTGTGTATATGACTTACAATCAGGTAGAGATTTTAAATATTCTTTTCTTAACAGATTATAGAATAAGAATGTACTTATTTTAGAAAATGTAGGAAGTAGAGGAAAATAAAAATGATAAATCATCCATGTTTTTCTACAAAGGTAAATTGGTTTAAAGAAGTATTAAAATATGTTTGCTTTTCAGAGAGATGGTGATCTGTTAGTTTATCATAATGGAGTAGTAGTTTTTCATTTTTAAGAATAGATTTTAGAAGTGTAACTACAATATAACTTTGATTTTGGCTTAAAACAGTACTAGTACAAATGGTTTTGAATAATCATAGTTAATTGAACTCTTCCTGTTTGATGGACATTTAGGATGTTTCCAGTATTTTTTATTTTTTGTTTATGTTATTACAAGTAGTACCTTCAATGAAACTCTCCTGGATAAGGGTTTTTTTTGGGGGGGGGGGGTTTCGTTCACTTTATCTTTGAATACATACTAGAAATGGGATTACTGGATGAAAGGGTAATAAATGTAGAATTTTGCTAGATATGACTAAATTTCCCTTCATAGGGAATTGTGAATTTCCTTGCAGCTTATGCAAGTGCTGCTTTCCCACAGTCACACTATGTCTGTGTAATGTCAAACTTTTGTATCTAGTTCAGTGTGTAAGAAATGGTACTTGTAGTTTGCATTTGAAGTGTCGTTGAGGTGAGGAAGTAAGAAAAAATGTTTATTCTTCAGACAGATGGAGATATAACAGTTTGCCACGTAGAATGCCATGTAGTTTGTTTTTTGTTTTGTTTGAAATAGTATTACAAGTACAATAGTTTCTGTTTTGCCTTGGAAGATGGTGATACCAGTGCAACTGAGAGTGGGGATGAAGTTCCTGTGGAATTATATACTGCATTTCAGCACACCCCAACATCGATTACTCTAACTGCTTCGAGAGTTTCCAAGGTTAATGATAAACGAAGGAAAAAAAGTGGGGAGAAAGACCAAAGTATTTCAAAGTGTAAAAAGGTATGTTTTTCTTTCTTAAGATGTATAGATGGAAATTGGTGGGAGCTGAGTTTTACAGGAAAGGCAGATGAGTATTGGATGGTAGCCAGAAACGGTGTTAGAATCTTAAGCTTTTTAAAACTCATTTTAAAATTTTAATATGTTTAAAAGATTGGAGTGTAATAGAGAAGAATGTTTGCATAGTGATTTGCAATCATCACTAGTGAAACTAGTCATAGAAATGCCACCCAGGTGCCCCCAGCCTCAAAAATCTTTAAGTCATCTTTACTTTTGGACATTCAGATTGATTTTCAAAAGCACTGTTAATTTTTTTCCTTTGGAATGTCTCTTACTTTTTTATTTTTCTTTCTTTTGCTTCTGCAAACTCATCTAAGCCTTCATCACCTCATATTGCAGTAATAATTTACCATATTTAATTTCTCCAACTTTATCTTTCTGCTTTGCAACATCTCCTGTGAATATTGCTCTTACATCTCTTCTCTGCTTAGAAGAATTTTGATTCCTCTACCGTAAAGAAAAGCATAACTGTATTTGAGTCAGAATCATAAAATCGGACTTTTTAAAATAAGGTTTCCAAGGTCTAATTTTTAATTTTAGCCAATTTTATTTCATACTCTTCAGTAGGTACAAGTGCATATATTCATTTTTCCTTGACTGTGGCATATTTTTCCCATTTAATGCCTTCTTTCATATTTTTTTATAATTTTTTAGAAGATTTTATTCATCTGAGAGAGAGTGAGAGCACAAGGGGTATACAGAGGGAGAAGGAGTACCAGACCCCCCGGGGGGCAGGGGGTGGCTTGACCCCAGGATCCTGAGATTATGACCTGAGCCACCCAGGTGCCCCTCATATAAGGAACTAGGATTGGGTTCCTTTCAGTTCATCTCTCTGAGTACATCCATTCTCTAAAGTCTACCTAGCTCTTTTCCCATGTTTCCCATGAAGGTTCATTGCCTTGTTTTTGTTGTTAGTAAATCTTGCTTGCTTCTAACATGTAGTCTACACACAGACTTGACACTTAAATATATTTGGGTCTATATTGCTTACTCTCGGCTTATGTTTGTTAGTCCCCCTAGAGACTTTTGAGGTGGACTGATGATGAAGATAAATGTTAAATACCTTTCAGGACCCAGCAGATTAGTGAGCTGTCACTAAATATTTATTGAATAAATACAGCTCTCTTTTACCACAGTGTATATTTCTTAAATAAAACAACAAATTCAAATCACTTGCTAGTTGACTTAGAGAATTAAAGTAGTAACATTATTTTATCACTCCCAAAACTCATGACTTCAATAAAATTATTGTATTATTTTTAATACCCTTTCAATTTTAATCAGATATTTTCCCATGGTTGTAATAATTGAGCACACAGAAAACGTGAGGGATTTTTGGGCAGTATCACATACATATTCTTATGTTCTTACATAATCTACATTCTTATATTTTTTAATTTGAATATATTTTAGTTTCAGGTATACAAAGTTTGCACTCTTATTTTTTTTAATTTTATTTTATTTGAGGGTGGGGTGGGGAGAGAGAGAGAGAGCATGCATGAGTACAGAAGTGGAAGGGAGGGGCAGAGGGAGAGGGAGAAGCAGACTTCCCACTGAACGGGAAGCCTGATGGGGAACTTGATCTCAGAACCCTGGGATCATGACCTTAGCTGAAGACGGACACTTAACTGACTGAGCCACCCAGGCGCCCTGTCTGCATTCTATTGTTAATAATAGAATAATATTCTAGTAGATGACTTTAGTGAACTGATTGATTCTTAAATATTATATTCAGTTTAAAGAAAAACTCACTCAGAATTTAATGTTATTTCAGGCCTTTCGCGAAGGATCTAGGAAGTCATCAAGAGTTAAGGTAAATACATTAAATTTAAGTCCTTAGTACCAACTGTCAGTTTTTCAGGAGCTTATTAAGTGATTGTCCATAATCTTTATGTTCTCTTCATTGTGTATCATTTATTGCTTATTATATCTTTATCAGAAGTGTACCATAGAAAATCCTATTTTGATTAATATGCCACTCTTAGAGTTTACTCACAATGTTAAAATATTAAGCAAAAGGAAGTGGTATGTAAGTAATACCTAATATCAAAATTTGGGGTAATATGAATTTCAGTTATTGCATTCCATGCCTCCCAGTACCACTTCATATACTGGACATATGAATGCAAAATTACATTGAGAATTTGAAAATTTGTATATTTTGCATAGTTGGGATTCTAGTGATTTAATTAAGTAAGTTGTTATAAAATACTATAAAATCACCATTGAAGTACAAAGTGTAGTCACCTGTACCTTGAATTAATTAGAATACATCCTCAATTTTTTAGATGGCCAGATTGCTGAAAGAGGCAAGGCTCTTTAGCTCTGCCTCCCCCCCAAATGATAGGTGTTGGATAACAGAGGTCAGCTATATAGTATGTCGATAGCTTTCTAGGTTATATGGTTAAAGAATAATGGATTTCTCAAGTTGTCAGATAGTAAAATAGGGAGCATGTTACAGTATATTTGTTGTGACCATCGTGTAAAGCATAATAGTTACTCATTATTCCACATTCCCTGGAAAATCATTTAACACCTGTGCAGTGATGATTACTGCATACTTTTGTAGTTCTTTCTCAAGAAAGTTAATACATCGTGACACTCAACAGACTATAAGCCCAAAAATGTTCTTTCTGTGTTAAAGTATATGTTTGTACTTTTATACTTACTATATATATATTAAACTTGAGTTTATGGGATATTCTCTGACATAACATACAGTCTGAAAAGGTTTTTGGATTTACCCAGTAGAAACTCAGTACTTTGTAGTTTCCTTTTCCAATTTATCTAGTAGTCATCCCAATAGGTTTATTGAAGATGGGGTATCTTTTACTTAAGTAAAATATTTTCATTTATTATGTAAAGAAGTGACTAAGAAAGTGAAATTTTAATAATCTTTGTGAATCTTTAAAGATATATACATATATTTTAGAAGATTTTATTTATTTGACAGAGCAGAGAGAGAGAGAGGGAGAGATCACAAGTAGGTAGAGAGGCAGGCAGAGAGGGGGGAAGCATGCTCCCTGCTGAGCAGAGAGCCTGATGCAGGACTCTATCCAGGACCCTGAGATCATGACCTGAGCCGATGGCAGATGCTTAACCCACTGAGCCACCCAGGTGCCCCTAAAGATATTTTTTACTTAAGTCAAAGATACCTTCTTTAAGATACAGCAATTCCAGTTAGTAATTCTGTAGTATTTATAGGTTGAAGAGATACAGAAGAATTTACTGCATCAGATATATACCAGGTCAGTAGAAGGCTTGGTTGGGGTGGGGGGTGGTAAAAGAGAAAGAAAAAAATCTTTAAAATTTATTAGATTTCTTGGGGCACCTGGGTGGCTCAGTGGGTTAAAGCCTCTGCCTTCAGCTCAGGTCATGATCCCAGGGTACTGGGATTGAGCCCTGCATCCGGCTCTCTGCTCAGGAGGGAGCCTGATTCCCCTGCACCCTCCCCCGCCCCGCCCCTGCCTGCCTCTCTCCCTACTTGTGATCTCTGTCTGTCAAATAAATAAATAAAATCTTTAGAAAGTAAAAAGTAAAATTAATAAATAAAAAAATAAAAGCTGTGACCCTTGAATTTAGGCTATGGACCATTTTGGTCATTTTACTAGATTTCTTTAATAAAGCTGATGAAAGCCTTAATATGTAGTATTTCATATTTGTGTAAAAATCTGTTAAAAGGTGGTCATCATAATGTGGAATATATAATTACATAAAATATCAGTTGGTAAAAATAAACACACTCTGTCAAGTAGTTGAACAACTTACTATAGTTTGTTTCATTGTAGGAAAGAATGATACTTTTTGTAATAAAAATTACCTATATGGAAGGTGGACAAATGGTAAACTTTAGTGTTGACTGTACATGTGTACCTGGCTAACAGGATATATAAGAGCTTTTATTAATTCTACATGTGATTTTAAAATTTTAGTTATGTAGGTTGTACATACTTTAGAGATAATCTTTTTTTTTTCCCAACAGATAGTAACAATCTTTATTAGTACATCTCACACCAACTGAGAAAATAAATGCCTTCCTAAAGCGACAGTTCTTAAACAATTTTGTCTCAGGGCCTCTGTGTACTGAAAAAATTATTGAGGAAACCAAAAAAGCTTCTATTTTTTTCTGTGTTTTTCTTTTCTTTTATAAACATATAATGTATTATTAGCCCCAGGGGTACAGGTCTGTGAATCGCCAGGTTTACACACTTCACAGCACTTACCATAGGAAATAATCTTTTCTCATCAAGGTGTTCAGTGTTGTAGAACAAAATTGATGAATAGCATTTACAAAAAATTGAAATGTCATGTGTTAAAATCATTTACAATCTGAATTATGCTAATGAAACAAAAGTTTTTGTTATCTGCATTGATTGACTTTCATCCCAAGATTGGAAATAAGAATCATTCTGGAGACGCCTGGGTGGCCCAGTGGGCTAAGCCTCTGCCTTCGGCTCAGGTCATGATCTCAGGGTCCTGGGATCAAGTCCTGCATTGGGCTTTCTGCTCATCGGGGAGACTGCTTCCCCCCACCACTTGTGATCTCTCTCTGTCAATAAATCTTAAAAAAAAAAAAATCATTCTGGAAGGGGTGCCTGGCTAGCTCAGTCGTTAAGCATCTGACTTTGGCTCAAATCATGATCCCAGGATCCTGGGATCGAGCCCCACGTTGGGCTCCCTGCTCAGTGGGGAGCCTGCTTCACGCTCT
This sequence comes from Mustela nivalis, assembly GCF_964662115.1. Lineage (NCBI taxonomy): Eukaryota > Metazoa > Chordata > Mammalia > Carnivora > Mustelidae > Mustela > Mustela nivalis. Next base: position 84,770,506 of record NC_139031.1, read on the forward strand.
CCCTTGTGTTTGCTCTCTCTGTCACTGTCAAATAAATAAATGAAATCTTTAAAAAAACCCTATTGTGGGATTCCGCCTTTTAATATATTTTCAAAATGTGTGGTAATTATGCCTGTCTGTAAGTTGCATTCCAGCAAGAAAAGAGTCCCCTTTTGTTCTTCTTTTTTTTTTTTTAGATTTTTAAAATTTTTATTTTTTGAAGATTTTATTTATTTATTTGACAGAGAGAGTACAAGTAATCAGAGCAGCAGGCAGAGGGAGAGGAAGAAGCAGGCTTTCTGCCAAGCAGGGAGCCTGATGCAGGGCTCAGTCCTAGGATCCTGGGATCATGACCTGAGCCTAAGGCAGCCACTTAAACCAACTGAGTCACCCAGGTGTCCAGTAAGATTTTTTTTAATTTTAAGTTAATCTCTACACCCAGCATGAGGCTCAAACTTACCACTCCAAGACCAAGAGTTGCATGCTCTTTCAACTGAGCCAGCCAAGTGCCCCACACTTTTTGCTCTGTAACAGATTAAGAGAGGCTATGACTTTCTGTACTTTGCACTAAGCATTCTTATCTTTTGGGTTTTTAGTAGGAGGTATAGATGAGCAAAGGTCCTTGCTGTCACTGTGACCCTTGAATTTAGGCTATGGACCATTTTGGTCATTTCACATTCTGTGAGATATTTTGTTCCTTATGTCAAATTTATCATGTGGACAGTTGATTATAGATCTTGAAATTACATTAAATTAAGATATCAACATGTATTTTTAAATAAAACATGTCAAAATTGTAGTCTGTCAAAACTATGAATACAAGGTAGATACTGACAGTCTCTAATAAAATAGTGCATGTTCTTTTATTTATTTTTTTTAAAGAGCTCCCAACAGAGCAGTGTGAGAGGGGCAGAGGGAGAGGTGAGGGAGAAAGAATCTTAAGCATCCTTTTTTTTTTTTTTTTAAGATTTTATTTATTTATTGACAGAGAATGACAATGAGAGAGGGAACACAAGCAGGGGCAGTGGGAAAGGGAGGAGCAGGGAGCCTGATGTGGGGCTCCATCCCAGGACCTTGGGATCATGACCTGAGTCGATTAAGCAGAATCCACACCCAGCTCAGGGCTGATTTGAGTCTCTGTCTCAGCCTTGAGATCATGACTTGAGCCACAGTCAAGAGTTGGACACTTAAGAGTTGGACCCTGAGCCATGCAGGCTTAGTCAGCCCCATGCTGTCCTTTTTTTAACCAATAGCTAGCAGTGACTCCCAAGTTTGGAGTGTTTGCAGTTTTATTAATGACGCCCTTTGGGCTACAGTGGTGTCAGTGGAGGCTGAATTTTTGCTAGTCCAACATAACTTGGTTTCCTTTAGTTTTCTAAGTCCTTACCTGTTTGGCATGCAGTATGAAGATGTAGTAGGCTGCTCATTTATGGTCTGTTTTTCCCTAGGACCTCTGAAAGCCTATCATTGTCTCTACTTTATATTACGTTCTTTTACATAGATGATCATTTATTTGAGTGTGTGTATATAAATACTTGGAAGTCCAGATATTAATGCTTTGTTTGCTGTGATTTCAGGGGTCAGCTCCAGAGATCGATCCTTCATCTGATGGTTCAAATTTTGGATGGGAGACAAAAATCAAAGCGTGGATGGATCGCTATGAAGAGGCAAACAGTAACCAGTATAGTGAGGGTGTTCAGAGGGAGGCACAAAGAATAGCTCTGAGATTAGGCAGTGGAAATGACAAAAAAGAAATAAATAAATCAGATTTGAATACCAACAATTTGCTCTTCAAGCCTCCTGTGGAGGTAAATATATCATTTGCCAAAAAAAATTATGAAACAAAACCGTTTTCTAATGCATATCTTGAGTAGTTAGCTTGAAAGCAATCAGGTTTAATTAATCTCAACATTTCTCTGGTTTTAGAGCCATATACAAAAAAATAAGAAAATTCTGAAATCCGCAAAAGATTTGCCTCCTGATGCACTTATCATTGAGTACAGAGGGAAGTTTATGCTAAGAGAACAGTTTGAAGCAAATGGATATTTCTTTAAGAGGTATATTTCTTTATTTTATCAGTTATCTATAGTTATGAATTGGGGTTTTTGGGCTATTTTACCGAGATGCTATCTGTGTTCATATATATTTTGCCTTCCTGAGTGCATTTTAATACATTTAAAAGTGTAGTGTGACTGAACAATGACTAATGATAAACTTTTGAACTATAATAAAATACAGCAAAAAGCAGATGTATTCCTCAGTCTCTTACCCATCTCTGTCTTGCTGACACTCCTACAATAGTCTACTTCAAAGATAAACTACAGCAGTTTAGATGGATGACTATGATTGCATAAGATTCTAAGGAATCCTTTTGAGTCCAGGACCTTTCCTAACTCCTTCTGACATAATTGGTAGAACCTGAAAAGACCATTGGTGATCACAGGCAAAAATCCCTTCCTCTTTATTAGAGGATGTTAGATGTACCCTATTTTAAAACGTTCACTTTCTTGTGAAAGTGAATAGCTCTGGAGCCCTCTTCTGTGGTTTGTGATTTTGATGGGGATTTGATGTGACCATTGCTTCCCTGAGGTGTAGAAATACATTGGTATAGACTGAGAACATTCTCAGTCTATATGATTATTTGTTGTTTATAATTGAGTTTTTAAGATTTGAAAGATATACAAGAATACTTCTCTTTTACATACAAATTTTATGTGAAACAGTGTTGTAAATCAAACACTTAAATGCACTAAGAGATACAGATTTTAAAGGCATCCAGTTATGAATCCTTCTGTAAAGGCAGTAGTCACCCCCTTTTTATTTTTCTTTGTAAATTTGAATTTCTACCTTCAGTTAATTAACTTTGATTTAGATAAGATTATTGGAGCAAGTAAAAATCGGATTAGCATGAACTTGCCCTTAACAAATGGGTTCTGGTATCGGATTGCCTGTATCCAGATCTTGGCTTCACTATTGACTTTGAGTATTTTAGAAGTTTGGTAATATGTTAATAGTTTATAATGCATTTCTTTCTTTGTAGACCATATCCTTTTGTTTTGTTTTATTCTAAATTTCACGGGCTAGAAATGTGTGTTGATGCAAGGACTTTTGGAAATGAGGCTCGGTTCATCAGGCGTTCTTGTACACCCAATGCAGAGGTAAGCTTACAGAAATCTTTTTGGGAGGCAGGAGTTTGGGGGATATGTGGAAATGAGTATCAGACACAAATCTGGTAGCCTTTTTGACCATTGATGAATTTTATATGGCCCATGTGCTTCCACTTTGAAAAATTAGGCTCTCAGGTTTTAGAAATGACTTTGCACATTTTGAAGAAATTGTGATTTTTTTTTTTTTTTTTTTGTAGGGGAAATACTGGACTTTGTTTATTTCTGAAGCTCTGTGGGTCATATACATCTTGATCTGATTGGATCAAGATAGATGACAAAACTAAAAGCTAAAGTAGATTTTACATGTGCTACTATAAATTTTTTTTATAAAAATTGTGCTTTAATTTGGAGCCTGAAGCAGTATTTCTGGTTTTTCATGCCAGAGTAAACATTTACAATTTATATGTTACAGCTAAGAGTATAGGTTTTGAAGCCAGACTTACTAGATTCATGTCTTCTCTTTGATGAACTAGCTTTGTAATCTTGTCTGTGCTTGTTTTTCCCTGTAAAAACTTAATGGGAGGACTAAAGGAGTTAATACCTGTGAAGTACCTAGAACAGTGTCTGTCATAGAAAAGTGTGGTGTTAACTGTACCATTACTCATTACTGCATGTTATCAAATCAAACATATTATCACTTATAAAACTCCCAATTCCAGGGATACTGAGAGGTGAAAAAATATGCATTATGAAATTGTGAAGTGTAGTGTTTGCTTTTTTTTTTTTAAATACTTTATTTATTTGACAGAGGTCACAAGTAGGCAGAGAGGCAGGCAGAGTGAGAGGGGGAAGCAGACTCCCCCCTGAGCAGAGATCGCAGTGCGGGGCTCGATCCCAGGACCCTGGGATGATGACCTGAGTCAAAGGCAGAGGCTTTAACCCACTGAGCCACCCAGGTAGCCCTAGTGTTTGCTTTTTAATGCTACGTGGTGGATTGCAGTTTGCCTCACTGCACTTGCTTCCAGCTGATAACCACCAGTTTAGAGTTACAGTGTTACAGTTGCATATTTTTCCCATTGTACTCATGAATTACTTTGAAAAGTTTTCAAAATTACAGGATGAGGTACTCCTAAAGATAGAAAATAATTTCTAAAAATGTAAAATTATTCTTTTAACAGGTGAGGCATGAAATTGAAGATGGAACCATACATCTTTACATTTATTCTATACAGAGTATTCCAAAGGGAACTGAAATAACTATTGCCTTTGATTTTGACTATGGGAATTGGTAAGTTCAAGTCTCTAAATATGTTATCTGTTTTGAAATAGTTCCTTAAGGCCCTCCTAAAAATCTAGGTATTGTCATCACTTTCATAGTTTTTTATTTTGTATGTATTATGAAGCAGTGAAATGTACTTGAAAACAAGCATTTTGGTGTCAACTTCCACTAAGCATTATTACTTAGTTCTTTTCTAGACTTTTATTATTGTAATGTAAATGATCATAGTAATTTTAAAAAGTAGTCCTAATTCAGCCATATAACACTGACCTTGTTTACATGAGAATTTCTTCTTTCTTGTGTTTTAGGGGATACATTTTTGGTTTTAATGTAAGTTAATTGATAAGTGTGAATGGATAATTTCACTTTTGCCCTTCAAAATAAAAAATTGTGCAGGGGCCCCCAGGGTGTCTCAGTTGGTTAAGCAACTGCCTTCAGCTCAGGTATCCCGCTTCAGGTTCCCAGGGGAATTTGCTTCTCCTTCTGACCTTCTCCCCTCTCCTGCTCTATCTCTCAAATAAATAGAATCTTTAAAAAAAAGAAAAGAAAAGAAATTGTGCAGTTTTTTGGTAGTATAAATTGAAAGGGTTTGTTGGAGTCCTGTAAGGAAATTCTGAGAACTGTTGTTCTGAAACACTAAGGAAATAAAGTTAATTCTGAGTATAAAAACTTTTTTTTAAGTTCTATGTAAATTACATTCTGTAGTGTTTTGTTTTCATCTTTTCTCATTTGTTACTTTTGAGATTTGGTTCTTTTTGTGTAGCTCTAGTTCATTTGTTTTCACTGCCAGTAGCATTTATCCATTTCTCTGTTGGATCTTAAATTTACCAGAACCGTTCTGTGACTCCTTGAACATGTTTTTGTGGGCCCATGTTGTCTCCATGGGAGAGAATCTAGTGGGTATGCTTGCTCAGCTGTGGCATGTGCACGGCCTCAGTGTTACCTGACAGGGGGTCATGACCAGTTTCTATTCTCACACCTTTCTTCCTTGCTCTACTTCCTTATGACTTTGAAAAATTGGTGCTAATCCATGTGAAATGGCATTTTTAATACATACGTGTGTGTGTGTGTGTGTGTGTATTTTAAAGATTTGTTAGAGAGAGAGAGAGAGAGAGGAAAGTAGGGGGAGATGCAGGCTCCCCGCTGAGCAAGGAGCCTGATGGGGGACTCAATCCCAGGACACTGGGATCATGACTTGAGCCAAAGGCAGACGCTTAACCTAGTGAGCCACTCAGGCATCCCATCTTTTTATCTTTTTAATTATCATTTTCCTTGATTATTTTATAAGCCCAAGGATCTTTTTGTATATTAGTCATTTGGATTTCCTCTCTCATGAATTGTTCAATCCCCTTCAATTTTCCTACTGGTCTTTTTCTGATTTTTTTGGGTGGGGAGGGGAATGGTTTTTTTGTATCCTGTAGTCTGTTTGGTTATAAGCATTTGAGCTCATTTCCTCCTATTCTGTATTTTACTTCTAAAGTTTTGTATGGTAACCTATTTAAATGTGTAAGTTTTACATGTTCATGATGTTTTCTGTTAATGAAATTTCACTTCCTGCACTGTGTATCTCTACTTGATTGTTGGGAGTCAAATTTATTATAACTTAAGCATGACCTTCTTAGCCCTTTTTCTCCTCGATGGCAGTAAATTTAGCATAATGGCTCTTTGCTCATTGCTTTGAAAGACTGTCTCCCATAAGTGGTTAAGAATATAAGCTTTTTATAATCTGAGTGGTTTCAAATCCTAGCTTGGTTGCTTATTCAGCCAGTTTCTTCATCTCATTATATCATAATAGAAGAATAATAATACTCACCTAACAGGAATGTTTTGAAGATTCAGTGAGTATAAGATATGTAGAGTGTTTCCTGGCACAAAATAAGTGCTTTTAATAAATATTAGCTGTTGGCCATCATTATTTACAGTTGTTATCCTAAAATCAAAGAAAACATCTAGAAAGACTTTGAACCTAGTTTCTAGTAATACCTAATTTGGGGAGATGGGTCCCATAGATAACAAATTTTTGAGTTCTGTTCCTGATTTACAGATTTAGGCAGTTTGACTTGTACTAATCTTGAAAGTTAGTAAGGAACAGTATTAGGAACTTTGGAAAGTGAATTACTTTTATGGCGAACAAGTATTAAACTACTTAAAAACATGTCGAATGGGGGGCTTCTAGTGTTTTACTTAGGTTTGGGCATTTTGCCTGCATCCTAGAGAGAAACTAAATGGTGGTGGTAGGGATATGGAGGGCAGAGTTAAGAAGAGATGGAAAGTGTGAGCTTTGGACTCACACAGACCTGTACCTGAATGCTGTCGCAACCATTTAGTAACTGTGCCACTTTGGACAAAGTGCTGAAGCTTTCTGCATTTGAATCTTCCCTGTATGGTGGAGGTAATAATTATCACTGTAGTGAAGATGAGAGATAGTGCAGTTATTTTTCAAGCGTCCATTTGAAAGAGGGAGTACTTAAGAGAGGCAAAGGAAAACATAACTCTACCCTTTTTCAGGGTGGCTTTTTTTAAAAAATAAAGATTTTATTTATTTATGAGAGAGAGAGAGAGCATGAAAGGGGAGAAGGTCAGAGAGAGAAGCAGACTCCCCATGGAGCTGGGAGCCTGCTGTGGGACTCGATCCCAGCCAGGATCATGACCTGAGCTGAAGGCAGTGGCTTAACCAACTGAGCCACCCAGGAGCCCCTCAAAGTGGCTTTTTAAAGACAACTGGTTATCAAAGTCATTTCTTAAAGTATAAGACATAGTTGAGGTTTGGAACTACTGAAGTAAATACCATTTTTGCCTTAATGTGAACCAAATGTATCGTTTCACTTACAAGGATTCAGTTTTAATTCATTGAGGTTTTTTTGTTTTTGTTTTCCTTCTCTAAACCATCCTTATGGTTATCCTGGTTATCCTTATGATTGAAGGTCCAATTTCTATCAGAAATCAACTTCTAATGATTAATGTTTTTTAAATGAGGACAAAAAACTTCTTTTGTGACAGTTATGGGGAGTGCAAATTAGTGAAAAGTAAGGATTGCTTATTAAGTGGTAGTAGTAGCATGCATGCAGTTTTGCAGAGTTGCAGCTTAAAATGAATTAGAAAATTTTACAATTTGTCTTGAATAAATATTGAACTGGTTATCTTTCCAGTAAGTACAAGGTGGACTGCGCATGCCTCAAAGAAAATCCAGAGTGCCCTGTTCTAAAACGTAGTTCTGAATCCATGGAAAACATCAACAGCGGTTATGAGACCAGAAGGAAAAAAGGAAAAAAAGAAAAGGATATTTCAAAAGAAAAAGATACACAAAATCAGAATATTACTTTGGATTGTGAAGGAACCACCAACAAAATGAAGAGCCCAGAAACTAAACAGAGAAAGCTTTCTCCACTGAGGCTATCAGTATCAAATAATCAGGTACTGAACTACGCTCTTCTGATTGTCAGCAGAAGTCAACAAAAGAGCATAATTTGTCATATTTTAACCTCTTTATGTAAAACGGTTTAAATTTTTTAAGTTAGATTTATTGTTACTTAATGAAGTACTTAGAAACATAAAACACAAGTACAGAAGTTCTGCTAGAATTTGTGCAGTGTTCATTAAGCTCGTTAAACAACTGAGCCAGCAGATCCTTGCAGAATTGAATACAAGATTTTTCTATAACTGGGTGATTTAAAAACTTCTCCCAGATGGTATTGTCCATATCTTAGTAGTAAGTGTTCTTATTTAAAGTCTTAATTTCCTTTTTTTAAACATTTGGGACATAATTAAATCAATTCTATAAGGATGAGACAAGATTTTTCAGAGAAAACACTCTTAACATGTAGGATTATTTTGGGGGATGAGTTTGGCCCATATGTCTGCCCTGCTAGGAAAGAGTTTCTTATATGCCCTCTACATAAATAGAAGTTAGGAGGCACCATTTAAAGTGAAAAGTAAGGAAGATTTCACTCCTCTCCAGTAGCCCATTTTCCATAATTTAAGTTTAATTAACTTAATATATTTCCCAAAAGCTTTAAATTGAACAAACATTTATTAAGCACTTGGAATCTCTAGGCACCAAGTTTTATGAAGTAATTTTATATGTTTATGTTTTGGGAAGAATGTAAACAGAAAGCTATGCTACCATATTTGACTTTGTGGGCTTTATTAATATTATGGACTAGAACTCTAAAAAGCAAAATCATTTAATTTTGAAAAAAATTTTTAATTACAGCCAGTTTTAAGGTTCTGAAATGGATTTAAGTAGGCTTGTAATTTTTCTTTGTTGAATGCATTAGTTGCCATTTAAAGGTATTTTAATAGTTCAGTGTCCCTAGTTTGTAGATGGAATAGTAGTTTCTATAAAGCAGTCATTTCCATCTTTCAGGAACCAGATTTCATTGATGATATAGAAGAAAAAACTCCCATTAGCAATGAAGTAGAAATGGAATCAGAGGAGCAGATTGCAGAAAGGAAAAGGAAGATGGTAAGTTGGGAAGCCCGTAGCTGCTTCATGCTGTCTCTTGGGCTTATGACAACTTCTCTTCCCATAGATTGTTGTTGCCTTTAGGAAGGTTTTGACACTGTTCTTTATTAGGAAACATGTTAGCAAACATGATGTGCCACTGAGCATTTCTGTTTGACTTTGTTATTACCCTTCAATTAGAATGTATGACATTTAACATTTTTAAAGCTGAGAACTACTAATAAATTTTAATGCCAGAATTACTGTTCAAAATCTTTCATTAGCTAAATGTTCGTTTTCACTTCATAATTTAATGTAAAGCAAAAATGGAATTTTAAACCTTACACCATCACCAAATAAATGAGTTATGTAAAAAAAAAACCCCACTGTTTGGTAGCTACTATGTCTGTTTCTCATACTGGTATCATAAAATAAGGTTTTCATTAAAATGCGTTTGGTATTTATGTTCCTTGTTCTACTTTTTATACAGATATTTGCAAATAAATAATACAAGATATTTTATTAGAAATCCATGTTAATTTAGCAGTGGATATATATTTATATAGGCCAGTTAAGTATTATGTATGGTATAGTTTACCCAAAGATTTGAAAATGACTTTACACACCAGTTAATGATCCTAATATGGGTTTTCCCCACTCCCTTTTACTTTATATGCTTCCTTGTTTCCTATCTGTGATTTTCACGCCGAATTCCATGGAATCTCAGGTGTCATACACTTAGTGTAGGGAGGGATAGGATCTTTGGAATTTGGTCATTGTAGGCCTACTTAATGTAAGCCTGTTTTATTGCCTGGATGGTCATTCCTGTATCATTTCCTTGTTGACATTTGGGAATTATGAGAGCAATGCAGAACTGTTTCACAGCCTTTGGATTTCAGAGGCACTGCTCTGAGGGTGTGATAGGGTGATATTAGAGATCAGAGACACAAAAAAACAGCTCTGTAGGAGAAAGTACTGAAGGAGTACCAGAAGGAGTCACCATGAACCCTTTTCAACATTTGATTTTATATGAATTATCGATACCTACCCAAATCACCTGTGGCCCTCTCTCGACTAGATTTAAGTATTGGCCCATTCATTCTGCAGTAGCCACAACAGTGTATTTGCACTAACCTGCAAAACCAATTTGGAGTATCACTGGTTTTTGGATGAGGCATGTGTCTGGTAGAAGGAACCTCTTTCGCAGGTGACTTTAAGGGCTATAACAGCCACTTGGAAAAAATCACAAGATTTAAAAAAAGAAAAAGGTTTAATGCCCTTAAAATAGTTTTACTCAGATTGCATTTTTTATAAAAGTTTTTGTGACTGTGGGGCTACTTTAAAATTACGTCTCTCTTTTAATGCTGAGAAAATCCATGAACTTAAGAACATCCTCATTTTCAGAACCCAGAAGAAAATAGAAATACCCTTTTGCTGATGGAACTTTGGACAGATAAAAATGCTTAGTTGGTCCATTTTTGGTCCTGATTTTATCTGTTTGAATGCTATGTTAATACAGGCAAATGCTTCGAATTCCATGTCCATTTGGGCATATTCATTTTAATGTCTGCCCAGTCTAAGGTTGCTTGTGTGCAGCTAGGTATTTTTCATACAAGTAAAATGTGGAAAACTTGAAAAGTATCAGTGTTCAGAATTTGTCTGGTATTTTGAAGGGCTGTGAAACAAATACTTAAAAATCTTTGTTCCTTGACCTGTAGTTCTCAAAATCATTGCAGTGTTACGATTTCTAATGGTATATTTGCTTTGATATCTCAGTTAAGAATTTTTGGATATACCCATATAAGCAGAATGCAAAAGCATGCATCCTAGGATTCTTAAGCCAGTTTGGCAGGGTCTCCCCACCCCTGCCAACATATTAGTATTTGTGAGGAACAAAATACTTGGTTTTAAAACTTAATATTAGCCGTTAGTGTCTGCCTTTTATATTGGTTAGGTTAACATTAGTAGTTGGAAAGATTAAGGACAGCTCGTGAGAACCTTAGGTTAAACTGATTGAAATCTCCTTCTGTGAGAGGACAGACTTTAAATCATTGTGGATATAATAGGAGATTCTAGTTGTCTTGTATATTTATGAGATTGGGATATAAAAGGAGTTAGTCATACTCTCTCTGTAACATCCAAATTCAAATACACTTTAGCCCATCCTTTCGTAGTATAGCTTGAACTGTATGAAACTGTTGATTCGACAGTCTTTACCTACATAAATGGCACTTGTTCTTTAAGATTTTACTTATTTGACAGAGACAGACAGTGGGAGAGGAAACACAAGCAGGAGGAGTGGGAGAGGGAGAAGCGGGCTTCCCACAGATCAGAGCCTCACATGTGGATGGATCCCAGGACGCTGGGATCATGACCTGAGCTGAAGACAGACCCTTAATGACTGAGCCACCTGGGCGTCCCTAAATGGCAATTTCTTGAACAACCTAATATTTAACATTGTGTTCAGTCTCCCAAAAATTGCACCAGTTGATGTATTATTTTGTTGCTTGCTTGTTCTTTTTGGTGAAGTTGGGAGATAAGACTGTGTCTCTGCCTTCAGGGGCATTTACAGAAACAATTCTAGTACAACAGATGTGGTAATGGAAATATAAATCTGATAACCTTGAGCTGTGGTTGGGTTGGGGGCTGCTCAGAGACCATTCATGATGTAGTGTTTATGATGGACCTTCGCTGTAGGGTTGGAACAAGTACAGATTAGCATGTAGCTAAACTGTATGGCACTGAGTGGAGAAATAGCCCATAGAGAAAATAGCCTGGAAGGGGTTGTATCATACTCGGCTGGGATTATAGAGGGTGTTTTTGGGGGGAGCAGGGAGGTAAGCGTTGGTAGCAGATCACATGAAATGTTGGTTGATAGAAATTCCATGGAAGACTATTCAAATTATTGTATGACTAGATACAAAGCTTTTATTAACATTTTCCTTTCCCCTCCATTTTTCCCTCCTTAAAAAGTTGTCACCTACCTACAAAAGCAAATTTGTGCCTAAATGGTATAAGAACTGAATAGATGGTTATTGACATTTCCTTTTAGCCGGTAAGAAATACTTCTGCGGCAGTGGGTTGGAAATTGACTTTGGAGAATCTTACAGTCAGCCCAGTTAAGCTACAGAAGTTGAAATAGGGTAGGGAATCACCTGATTCCAAAACCAGGGCACTACTGAGTGGACACCCCCAGGTACACTGTAGTTGGTATGGTGAGGGGTAAAGAGTGTGCAGCAGGGGGTTAGATACTGGGAAGCGCATTACATTTTGTTGAACTAACAAGTGATCAGTTGAAACATAAAGCTTTTGAAAGATTTAAATAAAAAAGGTGGCTTGCCACTCCAGATTTATAATGGCATGAGAAGAACTTCCTCAAGTATCTTTTTTTTTTTTTTTAAAGATTTTATTTATTTGACAGATAGAGATCACAAGCAGGCAGAGAGGCAGGCAGAGAGAGAGAGGAGGAAGCAGGCTCCCTGCTGAGCAGAGAGCCCGATGCGGGACTCGATCCCAGAACCCTGAGATCATGACCTGAGCCGAAGGCAGCGGCTTAACCCACTGAGCCACCCAGGCGCCCCCTCAAGTATCTTCTGATCGATGTTTTTCAAAATAATTTTTCGTGGCATTGTGTTAAGACTGTACCTTGGGAATATATAGTCTTGGTAATATTTGATGGTATATTTTAGTCAGATTGCTTACACTGGAATCCAGGGAAGGTGGTTCAGGAGGCCATCACAGTTTGGAGGATAGAGATTTAAGGAATGGGCATGTGGGTGGCTCAGTCTGTTAAGTGTCTGCTGTTGGCTCTGGTCATGATCTCAGGGTCCTGGAATCGAGTTCTGAGTCAGGCTCCCTGCTCAGCAGGGAGTCTGCTTCTCCTGCTTCCTCTGCCCCTCCCATTTGTGCTTGCTTTCTTGCTCGCCTGTTCTCAAATAAATGAAAAATAAAATTAAAAAAGAATTTTTAGAGATGCCTGGATCGCTCAGTGGATTAAGTCTCTGCCTTCAGCTCAGGTCATGATCTCAGGGTCCTGGGATCGAGCCCCTCATTGGGCTCTGCTTCCCGCCCCCCCCCCATACCGCCTGCCTCTCTGCCTACTTGTGATCTGTGAAATAAATGGATAAAATCTTTTAAAAAAAATTGTAATTTTGTTAAATGGTATAGCCCCAGCTTCTAGGGGGAAGAAAAAACTGCCTGGCTTTATTAAAAAGTCCGTGGTCAGTAAATGAACCTACTAAATATTTGTGGCAGCCATTCAAGTAGAGATATGGGTAAGCCCATAAGTGTGAATTTACCGAAGCTTCCTTATAGGCCAGAAAGTGTCCTGGAAGCCTTGTCAGTATGCAGAAATCTCCATCATTTTCTTATGCCTCATCCTTCACACCAGAAATTATTCCACAGAACTCAACATTTTCGGGGGGAGGGCAGAAGAGCTCTGCAGCCAGTTGAGTCTAGTAAACAGTGCTTCAGTTTCCCAACTTCGAGTTTCCCAGGATACACACATTGATTGTGTTTAAAAGCTTGAGAAACTCTGTTTGTGAAACCATTTCATAAACTTAGACACCCTTGCAACTTGTTTGTGGTGATACCTTTGATAGCCTACAGATTTTTATTCGATGGTACAGGCATCCTAGGGGAAAAGACTAGAAAGAATCCTGTTCCTAATGTTTCTAGGAAGTAACTTGACTTAGAAGAGCACTTTAGAAGATGAGGAAGAAATTTTGATAGTAAGATATCAGGATTAACCTTGGCCAGAAAGTCATCTGATGATATGTGAAATATATCACCCATCTGATCAACTTTCTCTCCTTATGACATGATTAAGTTTATGTCGGTTATTAATTTTAATTTTCTTAGGTCCTCATTTTCTCTTTAGAGAGTTTAGGAATTGTGTTCTGAGTGATTACTGACATTAGGCTACTGAATAGCAAAAAGGGAACCCATGTATTTTTATCGGTATTCTGTTTAAACAAACTGAGGATCTTCAGCTTCACCTGCCTTGTAATAAACTCAGGATTCCCAAAGTCTTGCTAAAATACTTCATTCTGTGCTTTCACGTAACAGTGTAGTATATACACACTCCTTACTCATTTAACAAAATTGTGAGTGTTTGCTGTTTGCTAAGGACCACTGAAGATACTGGGTGAAAAAGGCAGCCAGGTTCTGGAGAAAATTTCCTGGAGGATGGCATGCATGGATATAAGAAACAGATCTCAAAGAGGAAGCAGTACTGTGAGAATAAACTGAGTCATCATGTGGTAGAGAAGAAATGGGGATATTATTTTGGAATTATTCTGTTGGTAATCAGTAATCTTAACCATTTTTTAGAAGATTAGTAAATTACTCTCTCTTGTTCAAGAGGATAAGCCAAGTTATTTGAGTGAGGAATCTCTTACTTTATTTCAAGGCTGTGGGTAGGGTAATTTGGCAGGCTGACCCTGCTGGTTCCCTTTCCTAAAAGGCAAGTTTTTTCTTTTGAGAACTACTTTCTGCCCATTAGCACGGTAAAAACAAAAAACAAAAAAACCTGTGAGTCCCTAGAGGTCTTCATTTTGTTTCCTTCTCAGTTCTCTCTCCTATGAGGTGCGTTGCCCTCTGTGCCCATGCTGTGGGGCACCCACAATGCATCAGCTTGTTTTTACTCAGTAAAAAAGTGCCAGTTATCTCTAATTATTAGGATGAATTATAAGTTTACTCAGTGAAATTTCTTTTTTCAGTTGCCATATTGTATAAAACTTTAATATGTGTTCTTTATTACGTGCCCTTGAACTATATGGACCTCACCGTTTATTGAAAGGAGGCTTAGAAGATCTTCATAATCTCTTCCAAGTATATCAAGTTATATGGTTTCAAGACAGATTTGTCCTCCATTGTGTTTGTATATGGAAGCACAAAATTGGAATAAAAATACTCAAAATATCAACTCAAGTGATAAAATTCTGGAAGGGGATGTTAAGCAGACTTTCTTCTGCTTGCAGGAATTACAGTACTCTAGATTTGCTCTGTAAGACCATAAACTAAGGTACATGTCAGAAAAGCAATGTTGATATCATCAGGGAGCCTTCATAGATTAGCACCCAGTACTCCAGCATTAACAGTATGTCAAATGCTAATGTAGTATTCCTGAAAGTCAAACCTAATTCTAACTCTCTATCAGGTCTGTGATTGCTCAGCTCACAGATAGCTGATTCTGAGGTCGGGTCATGGGCTTGGAATAAAGAGTCATGGTTACAGAACATGCAGGTCTTAGCACTAAGCCATATTTGAACAATATCAAGCACAGATGTTGGGGTCTGCTGGGGTTAATTAGGATTCCTGATATCTCTAATCCCCTGCACAAACTGTAGCTACCCCAGGCTATATGTAAAACTGGTTATTTTTCCATTAGGTCTGTAAAATAGACAAGTTTTCAATCATTAAATAGATACTGTGTATCTGATTATGTACTCAGTGCAATGGTGGGAACAAATGCTGAAGGACATATGAAACTTGGAATTTAAAATGAAAGTAGACCGGTGTGCCTATGATTTTTTTCATGTAGAAAATCAAAGGCATGCTTACATTCCCAACACTTGTGTTTTTTAAAGATGAGATTGTATTAAAAGTAATATCATGTCTTTAGTGCTTTCAGCTGACAGTTGTAGTAGACATGGGAAGAGTTAACGCTTTATTTTGCTTTATGTAGTATTGGTGGTGGTTAACTGGAAAGAGTAAATTAGGAGCCAGAAAACTTGAATAATCCTCATGGCTCTGCCTTTGAACAAGTCATATAATGCACAGGGGCTTTGGTTTCTTCAGCAGCACAGGACTAGTTCTAAAAGATTGAGTCATCCCTAAAATATTTTCTTTTAACTGTCAGCTAATTGTATTGTTTACACGGAGTTCAGTATTTTTATTATTTCATGAGAAACAGCATGCACGTGTGTGCAAGCTGCGGGGCGGGGACGGCGGGAAAGGAGGGAGGGAACCTTAAGCAGGCTCCGGGCTCCCGGCTCGGCGCAGAACCTAAAGCAGGGCTGGATCTCATGACACGGGCCAAATCAAGAGTCAGATGCTTAACCGATGGTGCCACCCAAGGCACCGTGGCAGTTTAGTTTTTCATTGAATGAATTTGGTCTTTATTTCAAATAATTTTATCTTTGACCCTCACTCTAAACATGTAAAACAAGTGAATATTAACTATGTCAGATTTTTGTCATAAATTCATACTTATCTTAAATGCTAGTAATTTTTTATACATAAACTGATTCTTGCTAAGTTTATTTCTTCTGGAAAAATGTACTTTTTGTCAGATATATTTTAAAATTTTTCGAGAGAAAATAACCACAGTAGTTAACCCTTTCTCCCTCTTCACCCCCCTCCCCTGTTCAACAGGTGAAGCAGTTAGGAAAATAATTTTTTAATTACTCTGGATTTCTACATTTAGGATTTTAGAAAAGCCCTCATACAGAGATAGGGTTTTTTTTAAAGAGCTATAAGATGAAAGGGGTTTGAGTAAATTTCCAGTTCCGGTGAAAAGACTACTTTTGTCTGTGCTGTTGATTTTAGTGCCAGTTAACCCATCCCACAGCAGGTACATACGTATGTATGTGCCCACAAACAAGCAGCCTTGCCTCTGTGGACCGGCTTCCTTGCCTGTAGTACAGTGAGGATGATGGGTTTTGTAAGAGTGGCAAATTTGCAGGACGGCAATTTGTTGTGACTAACTAGAAGCTCAGCAGTATTGTCAGAGGAGTCTGCTGACAGACTGTTTCTGTCCCCATATTGAGTGTAAAAAAAATGAAGAAAAGGGAATACCCATGTGTCTCAGTCAGTTAAGCGGCTGGCACTTGATTTCTGCTCAGGTTATGATATCCTGGTTCTGGGATTGAGCCCCACTTTGGGCTCCACGCTCAGCAGGGGAATCCTCTTGTGAATTCACTCTCTCTTCTCCCTCATCTCCTCCCCTTCTCATGCACATGCTCTATCTGTAAATCTTCTTAAAAACATGAATGAAGAAATACAGTAAGCAGTAGTTTCCCCAGTGTGTGGGTATCTTAATGCTTAAACCTCTGCTGATAATGACTGGGACTAAAGCTCCAGTGTGGAGAAGACCATGCAGCCCGAGCTTAAGATCCCAACCCTTCTTCCCCCATCACTGACAGAAAAGGAGGAAAGCCAAATGGCTCGGAGACTCAGTAGCTGGTTCTCTTCATGTGGAGAACTGGACAGTCCCATGTAAGTGCTTCCTGTTTCTGGTTGAAAGCTGAAGCACTTGCCAGGCCCACGAGGCCAAGGCTCTGGGTCTTGCTTTTAATATTTTCTCTCTAAAGAGAACTGAAGGTCAAAGGAACTATTGCTGTTCTTCAGTCCCTGCCTTAAACTGTCAGTAGAAGACAGAGGGTAGAAGGATGCGTTGTAGGAACTCTGAAAGGGGGCAAGAAAGCTCAAGTACAAATAATCACTCACAATTCGGGAATGCCATTTTCCAAGTGCTATTGGCAAGCTGCACAGATATTTCCCAACTGAATTCAATAACAGTTCAGTGAAGTGTAATTATTACTATCCACATTTGGTTAAGAGGCTCAGAAAGGTTAGTAACTAGGGTGGTTGACTAGAGCCACAAAGATAGTGACTAGTACAGTCATAATTTGAACCCAGGACTTCACCCTGTAATACCCTGCCATGTATTAATAATGTATTCATTCCCTCAGTTCCTGTGAATGTGATCTTTTTAACATTCATTAACGTGGAAACTTTTTTTTTTTTTTAAAGATTTTATTTTATTTATTTATCAGAGGCGGGGGGAGAGAGCGAGCTTAGGCAGACAGAGTGGCAGCAGAGGCAGAGGGAGAAGCAGGCTCCCTGCTGAGCAAGGAGCCCGATGTGGGACTCGATCCCAGGACGCTGGGATCATGACCTGAGCCGAAGGCAGCTGCTTAACCAACTGAGCCACCCAGGCGTCCCAACGTGGAAACTTTGAATCTTATTTTTAAAAGGGCTAACTTTCCTTTTATTCAGAAGGATTTTCAGTTTGGAGTAAAGCAAGGTAGATTTTTTTTGCCCCCCCCCCCCATTTTTTGGTTTTGCTTTATACTTATCTTTGACAATCATCCAACCAGTATCCCTTTTATGAAATGTATTTGCAGTGACAGGGTTTCCTGAGATGTTTCCGACTCTGAAGGATCTCGAATGAATATGTCTCCCTTCCCCCCACCGCCCCAAGCTATCATCAGTAGAAATGTTTTGCTAACATCATCATAGAATTTATTTCTTAAATTTACAAGAACAGTTGGACTTTTGAATTTTACTTCAGTGCAGTGACATTTATTATGCCACTTTAAATTTTTTAGACAAGAGAAGAAAGGAAAATGGAAGCAATTCTGCAAGCTTTTGCCAGACTTGAAAAACGAGAGAAAAGAAGAGAACAAGCTTTGGAAAGGATCAGCACAGCCAAAACTGAAGTTAAAAGTGAATGTAAAGATGCACAGATTGTCAGCGATGCTGAAGTTATTCAGGTATCGTTATTCAGGTTTAGTTTTGTTTTCGTACTTAAGCACTTTCGGAGAAAATTGTCTCACCGATTTAGTTGCATCTGTAAAGAATTTTTAACGCGTTAGTAGCATTTTTCAAATTCTGAGAATTTAGACCTGAGATACGAGGTTCCCTTTGCTTTGTTTTATTTTTATTTTTTTTTTTTAAAGATTTTATTTATTTATTTGACAGAGAACACAAGTAGCAGAGAGGCAGGCAGAGAGAGAGAGAGAGAGAGAAGCAGGCTCTGCACTGAGCAGACAGCCCGATGCGGGGCTCGATCCCAGGGTCCTGGGATCATGACCTGAGCCGAAGGCAGAGGCTTAACCCACTGAGCCACCCAGGCACCCCTATTTGCTTTGTTTTAGACTAAAAAAGGTTATATTAATTTATCAGAATTCATCAACTTCAGGAAATTAGCTTCTGAAGTTGATTAATGCTTTTAGATTTCAACTTGTTACTAATGTAAATGTGTGCAAAGTTCCACTCTGTTGTATTTTGAATTAGGAACAAGCAAAAGAAGAAACTGCTAGCAAGCCAACCCCTGCCAAAGTGAATAGAACTAAACAGAGAAAAAGTTTTTCTCGGAGTCGGACTCACATTGGACAACAACGTCGGAGACACAGGACTGTCAGCATGTGCTCAGATATCCAGCCATCTTCTCCGGATATAGAAGTCACTTCACAACAGAACGATATTGAAAATACTGTACTTGCGATAGAACCAGAAACTGAAACTGCACTAGCAGAACTAATTACCGAAACTGAAGTCCCAGCACTTACTAAATGTCCCGCGAAGTACCCTAAAACTAAGAAGGTAGGGCTCTCAGGAGCAGGGAAACTCTTCTCAGGAGAGTTATCTATGACGTTAAATAGATCTGTGTTTTTAAGATTTAGTCTGTAACATAAGGAATAGAATAGAACAAGAGGCATAGTTTTTACACTTAATAGTTTTTAGACTAGAATGAAAATCACAAAACAGTAAAATCAGTTAATAAAAATGTTTGCACTGTTGTTACAAACAGAGTTAAAATGGTCAGTATATCAAGACTTCCTTTTGGAAATTACAAATCACAATGTAATGATTTTAATCATTTATCAAAATTCCTTTTTTGGCCTATCCTATGTACTAAATTTATACTTCGCAGAAACAAATGGTTTTACATATGTTATCTTTTATTTTTTTACTTCCTACAGTTTTCACAATATAGGGAGATTGTAAGAATAAATGTGAAGAAATTCCTGATTGCCATAAAGGGTAGTTTTCAAGTTTACTCATCTTTGAAAAACTGTTAAGACTTAATAAAGCAATTACAAGAAATTATTCACTGAGCTAAACCAGCCTGAATTTCACAGCTCAGAAATAACAGAGCATCCTTACGAAGCACCCCCAACCCCCAGGAGAATATAGTACAGTGGAGCACAGATAGCAAAGTGGTAATCCTTGGGCTCCTTTAGGGGGGAGGGGTTAGATCATAACTGGATTCTTCTTGTACACAAAATGTTTTGAAACTTTATCTTGTTCTTACCAGATTCAGCACAATTTGTAGGTACTGTGAAACCAAAAGTATGTTCAGTAAACATCTGGGATGAACCTGGGAGTATATTTTAATGGCGAGTCAGAGGGTTAGTTAGAGACTTAAGATCTAAACACAGTTCTAACTGGAAGGCTGTACTCTTCCTCACTGCCCCATGGATTTTGAACAAGCCAGCCATCATTTGCCTTAACGAGGAGCAGTTTAGATGTATGTTAATTTGATAACTGTCAAATGAGCAGTTATTTTTGCCTACTTTGAAAGGACAAAAAAACAGTTGCATCTTTTCTTTGTAACTTAAGATTAGTGAAAAAAACTCAGGTTTTAAAAGAGAAGCTACTTTCTCAACTACAGATACAACATAATTCTGCCTTTTAGTTTTAAATGGCTTAGTTATGGTGGTGTTATCAATTTATTTCAATTCCTGGTCAGAGATGGAGACTTTACTCCCATCTGATTCTCTAAAAGAGCCTCCTGTGCCACAGGTTTTGTTGATGGTATTCCATTCTTTTAAATATACTGTTCAAGCATGAAAGTATCATGATTTCCCCTAATGTGAAGGCTTCATTCAGTGTAAGAAGACATAGTACCTACTCTGCCAGATACTGTGCTACTTGAAGAGCTTTATAAATATTATTTAGCTCTTTCAATCCCCAAAATAATCCTGTTTGTAGAGCTAGTTTCTGTTATGACCTTTCTTTTACAGATAAAGACTGAGATGTAGAGAAGTCACGGTGTGAGTGGCAAAGCCAGGATTCCTACCCAGGCAGCCTGGCTGCAGACTCCATGAGCTTTCTCTTTGTCTGGGATATGCAGTTGTACATACACTGGGGCGGGGAGGTGGGGTGGGGAGAGGACAAAAAGATGCTAGAATGTTTTAATGATTATCACTGGAAGACAGTGCCGGTAGATTATTTTTTTCACTGTGTGTGTATCTATGTGTGAGAATGCATATATTACTTCAAGTACTTTTTTTTTTTTTAGAACAAATTAGAGTAAAAATAACAAGAATATCATTTGATTACCAGATAGAAAAATATGAATGCCCACACAGCAAACAAAATGTGCTTGTGCTGACAGATGTAATCCTTATTTCTGTGCCCATTACAATTGCTTTATTAAATAACTGTAACCAGCCTACAAAAAAAAAAAAAGTGAGTAGTAGGATCCAGGTATATTCATAACAAGTAAAGTCTAAATTACATACGCTATAGATAAAAATAAATAAACAGAATTAATATAAAAAGGGCTATGTAAATTTTAAAGCAGGGTTTTTAATGCTGACACTTTTTTTTTTTTAAATGTATATGCATTGATCTCATCATTGGAGATTCTGATAGGCAGCCAGGGTACAAAAACACTGCATAAAACCAGATTCTTCTTACACAATGATAACAGAAGCAATAACAAACCTAAATTTAATGTTTGTGTTTATAAGATAGTACTGAAGTCTCTTAGACCTTGCTGTTTTACAAAAGGTACCATATGTTTTCTTCCTGGAAGAGTACTGTTGTATACAAAATTTTACAAGTAAGGGAAGTTAATCAAAGAAATGTAATGATTACCCAGTGTATCATTTTGGATAATATATCAATTTCAAATTTGGTATCAGAATGTTCAGTAGGACGATCTGTGCAATTATATATAGAGTGATCCAACTTTTTCTTTTTCTAGCACTTGGTCAATGAATGGTTAAGTGAGAAGAATGAGAAGACAGGAAAACCTTCAGACAGCCTTTCAGAAAGGCCTCTGCGCATAACTACAGATCCTGAGGTGTTAGCTACCCAGCTCAATTCCTTACCAGGCCTGGCCTACAGTCCGCATGTGTACTCTACTCCTAAGCACTATATTCGATTTACTTCACCATTCCTTTCAGAAAAAAGGAGAAGAAAAGAACCTACTGAAAACATTTCAGGCTCATGCAAGAAGGTAAACCATTCTTTGGATATAAAAATCTAGGAATAGCTAAGTGCCAGTCTCCTTCCTTACTACCATCCCTGTTGGTAAAGTGCTTTTAGAATCAGCTCTACATTTATAAGCTGTGTGAAGAGCTACAAACTGATTCCTATTCATTTGTTATGTATTTCAGCGATGGTTGAAACAAGCCTTAGAAGAGGAAAACTCAGCAATTTTACATAGATTTAATTCACCCTGTCAAGAAAGATCCAGAAGTCCTACAGTCAATGGTGAAAGTAAAAGTCCATTACTACTAAATGATAGCTGTTCCCTTCCAGGTAGAATTTCTTTTCAGTGTTGTTTTAGTTTGAAGAATGTGGTAGGATGTATACAGCTTGTATAACAGACACATTCTAGTTGTTACATGCTTTATGAAAGAAGCATTTTGTTATTTTTTTCAGTCCTCTAACCTTTTGTTTGAAGATAAACATGAAAATCTTAAATTTGCAGTACCCTATATATTGGGGCTTATGGTTGAATTTTTGGGCTGCTTCTCAGATCGAAAAAAACTCTCCTGTAGGCACTTTGGCAAGATAATTCATGCTATAGTAGTAAAATTAACTCGTGGGGGTGGGGAGAGCTTGTTTCATGTTAGTAGTATCTTTGAAAACCCTGAAATTTAGTTTGGGGGTGAAATTCATAATTACTATTATTGATGTTTTGACCTTGCCCAGAATACAGAATGTAGCAAATACCAGCAGTATAATGTCTGAATTACTATTTCACCAACAGATCTAACTACACCACTAAAAAAACGAAGACTTTATCAGTTGCTAGATTCTGCTTACTCTGAAACCTCCACACCTACTCCTTCACCGTATGCTACACCGACTCACACAGATATTACTCCCACGGACCCATCATTTGCCACTCCTCCACGGGTAAAATCAGATGATGAAGCCTGCAGAAATGGTTATAAGCCCATATATTCACCAGTTACCCCAGTAACTCCTGGCACACCAGGAAATACCATGCACTTTGAGGTGAGAAATTTAAATGGGGAAAAGACAACCTATGGGGATGGTACTTAACAGCTCCCACCACCCCCAAACTACTGTGCTTTGAGTAGGAAGAAAACATTTTTAAGAAACCAAGAGAGTAAATTTGGAATGTGCATTGATGTAAATTTAAACTTCTACATTTTTATTAAAATGAGCATAACTTGGATCTTACTCAGACTTGGTGTCAGACTGAACGGCTCTATGTGTGTGTGTACCAAACTGACCTTAAGGCAGAGATTTTACAGGGGGAATGGAAATAGAAAGAAGTTTAAAACCAAAGTCTGCGTAATAGTTTGTTTGGATTTCTATGAATATCATGGATTTATAGATGTTAATTTTCAGTTCTACTTATTTATTTTATACAGAATATTTCTTCCCCAGAAAGTTCTCCAGAAATTAAGAGACGCACTTATAATCAAGAGGTAAGGAGTTATTCAGAAAGAGTATTTAAATTGGTGACATTTTCCTATTACCATTATTTTGCTTAAATTATTGGGAGATCTTAAAATAGTAAACAGTCTCAAGATGTGGTTATTTGTGTAATTTTTTTTGTTTTAACTCCTTAAACAGGGATATGACCGATCTTCTACCATGTTAACATTGGGGCCTTTTAGAAATTCTAATTTAACTGACCTTGGTCTGCAAGAAATAAAGACTATCGGTTATACCAGCCCTCGCAGTAGGACTGAAGTCAACAGGCAGTGCCCTGGAGAAAAGGAATCTGTGTCCGACCTTCAACTGGGACTCGAGGCAATCGAGCAGACTGCCTTACACAAAACCATGGAACCACCTACACATGACAGGACTGATCCTAACAGCCAGCTGGAATCTGCTCACTCTGGACGGGGCACAGTGTATTCTTCCTGGGTAAAGAGTCCTGACAGAACAGGAGTTAACTTCTCAGTAAACTCTAACTTGAGGGACCTGACGCCCTCACATCAGTTGGAGGTTGGAGGAGGCTTCCGAATAAGTGAGTCAAAATGCCTGATGCAGGATGATACTAGAGGCATATTTATGGAAACACCTGTGTTTTGTACTTCAGAAGATGGGCTTGTTTCTGGTTTCGGACGGACTGTTAATGACAATTTGATCGACGGAAGTTGCACACCCCAGAATCCACCACAAAAGAAAAAGGTTACAAATTTAACGATTTTAGTCCTTTTAATAGTGTCTTTTTCATACTACTTCTGAGGGTTATTAGCAGTTATGTGTTATGTAAGGCATTCATACTCCAGGTATTCCAAGTTAAATTTGTGTTATGTATACTTTCAAACCTTTTGTAAATGCTCAATTAGAAAATGCAGAGAAGTAGAACATTCTAGTGATGTGGAAAATGCTTACAAGCAGTTTGAGAAATCGAAACCCCAAGATGATTTCACTGAAAGAGTAACTTCAAGATAACCACTTCCTAGCCAAATAAAGAGAGTTAAATAATACTTGTGTTCTTAATATCCTTATTTTATGTAGAACAGGCAGCCTTGTATTGGAGAAATGCTTCTTTATTCATCCATAATATCTATAGTATTTAGGCTGTGGATATGAGTATTTTGAAAAGTGTTCTGTAAATAATTGTAAGTTCCCTGACTTACCACCATTCTTTGGTTGGCAGCAGACATACTGAGACAATTAGAATGCCTTACTTCAGAGAAATGGAATGAACTACGACACTTATTTTATTTGTTAATGGGCTTATTGCTTTGCAAGTCAAAGAATTTTAGTGATGTGTGCTTTTAATTTTTGTAACAGAGTCCAGTTGGCAACTTTGTGGGAAGCAATGTAGTATAGTGGAGAGAGCACGGGCTTTCAAGTAAGACCTAGGTTCGAATCCCGGCTCCAACACTCACCAGCTGTGTGACCTTGAGTGAGTGAGTTACTCAATTTCCTCATCTGTAAAATGGGGATGATAATATACCTATTTCATAGGGTTGTTGTGAGGATTAAATGAGATAATGTATGTAAATCATCTAAATACAATGCCTGGCATATACTAGGCATTGGTAATTGTTAATTATTCTTATTTGTTCAAAATCAAATTATTTTACATAATTTCCCTAATGTAAATATAGTAATTCTCTTTAGAAAAAAAAAAAAAATAGATCGACTACAACATACAAAACAAGAATAAAAGATTTGCTTTTCCTTCACTTTCTCGCTCAAGGTCTCTCTATTAGAGTACCGTAAAAGACAGCGGGAAGCCAGGAAGAGTGGCTCGAAGGCCGAGCACTTTCCACTGGTTAGTGTGTCACCTCATGCAAGCGGCAACTCAAGCAACAGTGGTGACGGGTGTGGCAACAGGACCGAAAGCGGGGAGCAGCTAGAAAGCACCGCTAGCCTGCCGTTACCAACACCAGCTACCGTTTATAGTGCGACTTCGGAAGAAACCAGCAATAACTGTCCTGTTAAGGAGGCTTCTGCCAGTGAGAAGAACGACCCCGAAGTTCAATGGTAAGCCTGTCTAAAAGAGCTCATTGCTAACTTTAGAACTCCGAGTAGTACACCTTATAATTAAAGTAGTCTCTGTTCTTTATCATCCAGGCAGGATCTTTTCTGTAGCTGATTGTGACCGCAGCTAGATCTAGAAAGATCTGAAGTATGCTGTTCTGCAAAGCACAAGCTTTGGGTAGCGAACTCTCTTCCTGTTTGTCATCATTACCCCAGTTCTAAGGAGAGAGATGTTCGCGGTCCTAATTTTGAGCGATTTCTCCTTGCTGATAGGGCTTTAAATCCGTTCTGTATTTGCCTATGTTAAGGGTCCACCTTGCTGCCTCTTTGACAGTTTTCGGTTTTCTCATAATATCCCTCTCCAGAGAACTTTTATCGTAGTCTGTATCCTGCCTGCGATTTCCTTAGATCCCTAACCAGTTACAAAAGAAGAACCAGGTTTTAGTATTTCTTCAGTAGGAACAGCAAAAGCTGGATATGGGATGGGTCTTGGCAAAGGGCAGAAGGGCTCATTCACTTCCCTCTTGGGTCCCCTTCCCCCCAAGCGTGTCCCACTAGCCTTACAGTGCAGACACAGGCTCACCTGTAAAGGGTGTATCTGGTGCCCATGACATTCTGGGTGTGGATGCACTTCAGCTCCCCCACCCCTCTCCCACCAAGAAATTGCTTAAGACAAAGGACTGGAGTCTGGCTACTTTCAAAGCTTTACACCTGAGTATTTTCCCAGCAGAGCAAAAGCCTTGGTCTGAGAGGACATGTTGACCATCAAGGACAAAGACTAATCTAGCTGGCAGTAGCTTCCTTGAATTGAATGTATGATTTTATGTTCAAGGACTGCTTCAACCTCAGTGGAGCAAGTGAGAGAAAGGAGTTACCAGCGAGCACTACTTCTCAGTGATCACCGAAAAGATAAAGACAGTGGTAAGTGAGCTTGTTCCTTTGCCCAAAAGTGGAGCCAGCTAATCCCTGTGCACCCTCGTTCTTTGCGGTTCTAATGTTCTCTTTGGGTCTGCTTCATCTCTAGGGGGAGAGTCACCATGTGTCCCATGTTCACCGAGTCATGTTCCGTCTTCACCTTCATCTCATTCAAATCACATTCCCCAGTTGCAATCCAAGGGCCCAGTCCCTCCTTTCAGTGAACTTATGGAAGGTCAGTAAGCAGATGACCTATCGTGGTTATTGTTTTAAAAACCTTTTTGAATCATCAAGGAGAGTACCTTTCTACAGAGTTGGGCTGAATAATGTTAGTGCGAGGCAGTGCTGGTCGCGCAATGTTCCATTCACTCTAGCTTTCTTCTGCTTTACAGATCCTGACCCTGAAAATGCAGAGCCCGTGACTACAAGTGAATGTCCATCCCCAGACACCTCTCAAAACACTTGTAAAAGCCCTTCAAAAATGAGCAAGGTAATAAAATTGACCTTTGAACATGGCTGTTCAGGAAAGGCGGCGCTCACATGCACGTGGAGATCTCTCCTGCCATCCCAAGCGTCACTTTGCTATTTTGGGACACTTTGGCATCCCACGGTCTAACGTGCTCACTGCTTTTCCGTCCTTTTTATTTTCTCCTGGAGGTCCACCTCTGTCACCCCAGGAAATGCAGTCTTTTCATACAGTTTTGGACCACGTGGTCTGTTCTCTAAAAACAAAAGGTCAGATGACACGTGTTGAGAAGAAATGCTCTGGCCATCCTGATTCAGGAAGAGGGGCGGGTCTTGTGTGGCGGCAGGAGCTGCACAAACTAAGGACGAGGGGTGCGAGACTGGTACTCTTTTTCCGTTTATGTGCCATCATGTACACTGATGTGTCTTATACTTGGATTGTTCATGTCTGAACAACGTTAAGAGATGTTTCGGGTCAGAACAGTTGGGGTGAGCACGTTCATTTACTCAGACCGGGTGATAGGTTGGTGCAGCAGGTTCTGTTACGGAATTGAAACTTGCTCAGTGAATTCTTTCAGAATAAGCCTCAAAAGCAGGTTGGATCACTGAGGGGAAAAAGGCAAATGGAATGTAAAGACCATTCTCTCCTTAAACTTGTCTTCCAGAAAAATTAATCCAGAGAATCTGGTAGGAAGCTCAGCACCAGAACTCGGTAGACTAGTGAAAAAGCTGCCCTTGCAGGATCCCACGCCTCTGTGATGGACCTCCCTAGTCCACCTCACCTGCTTCCCCTTTCTAAAGTGAACCCCAAAGTGCCGTTTGTACCCCTGGTAACGGACGGATTCATTTTCTCTCCACAGCCCGCGTCCCCGGGACCCGTACCTTCTGTTCAGCAGCATGGGAAAATAGCCACAAAGTCCGAGTCCCACTGGGAGGCCGCAGCTGCCGCATCGGAGGTGGAGAACGGGGTGCACCTGAAAGCAGAGCTCCCCCAGAAGCAGCTGTTAAACAGCACCCAAGCACTTCCAAAGAACCCTCCTCCTCAGCCGCTGGCTCGAAGCTCCGTTGAGCAACTTGCACAGAAGCTGCCCTCGGCACCGGTCAAGTTGCACTGTCCTCCGTCCCCTCATGTAGAAAATCCTCCCAAGTCCTCGACACCCCACCCGCCTGTGCAGCATGGGTATCTCTCGCCAAAGCCCCCTTCCCAGCAGCTAGGTTCGCCCTACAGGCCTCATCACGCACAGTCGCCTCAAGTGGGAACACCTCAGCGAGAGCCTCAGAGAAATTTCTACCCAGCGGCACAGACCCTTCCGGCCAGTACTCCGCCGGCCCCGTCAGGAGCACTGTTCACACAGACGCCCTCAGGACAATCTTCGGCGACCTACAGTCAGTTCACCGCCCCCAGTTTGAGCAGCACGGCACCGCCCCCTCCGCCCCCACCGCCCCCTTCTTCCTCGTCTTACTATCAGAACCAGCAGCCCTCTGCCAACTTTCAGAATTATAATCAGCTTAAAGGTAGTCTTTCCCAACAGACTGTGTTTGCGTCAGGACCAAATCCAGCACTTCCAGGCGGTGGCAGCCAGCAGCCGGCTCCAGGCCACCACGTCACTCCGGGGCATTTCTTGCCTTCTCCGAACGCTCCTCTTCACCATCAAACTGCTGCTGCTGGGGTGCCCCCCCCACCCCCCCCGCCCCCGGCCCCAGGGCCACACCTCGTGCAGCAGCCCAGCTCCCATCAGCAACACACTGTCGCTCACGTCGTAGGGCCTGTTCACGCGGTCACCCCCGGGTCCCACATTCATTCTCAGACTGCTGGACACCATTTGCCACCACCCCCTCCACCTCCTGGTCCTGCCCCTCATCACCACCCGCCACCCCATCCTTCCACGGGACTCCAAGGTCTACCAGCACAACACCAGCATGTGGTCAGTTCGGCACCCCCCCCACCCCCGCCGCCGCCACCTTCCAGTGTCTTGGCTTCCGGGCACCATACCACCTCTGCTCAAGCCTTACACCATCCACCTCCTCAAGGACCTCCACTCTTCCCTGCAAGTGCTCATCCAGCCGTACCACCGTATCCCTCCCAAGCCACACATCACACCACTCTGGGACCGGGACCCCAACACCAGCCTTCTGGGACAGGGCCACATTGTCCATTACCAGTCGCAGGTCCTCATCTCCAGCCCCAAGGACCAAACAGTATTCCAACACCTACTGCTTCAGGGTTCTGTCCTCACCCTGGCTCTGTGGCCCTGCCACATGGGGTTCAAGGACCTCAGCAGGCATCTCCCGTGCCTGGACAGATTCCAATTCACAGAGCACAGGTGCCACCAACATTTCAGAACAATTACCATGGTTCGGGGTGGCATTAAAATGGACTCCAAAAACATTTTTTAAAATGTTCTGTAAGATAAACTGTATATTTCATATGTACCTATTAAGGTACTTTTTAAAGCTTGTACATGAAACTTTGTATAAAAAAAACAAACACCAGTGCTCTTTCACTGTATTTTTCCCATTTTTGCTTTTTAAAATTCCTTAAAAAATGTGCTGTTAAGCCAGTATTAGGTATCTTTATTTTGTAAGTGAACATTCCAGCTGTTTTTCTGGCAGTAGATTTGATGCTACATGATCTTTAAATTTTATTGTTGCAGTTAAAATTCATTTAGTGAACGTTTTCTATATTATTTTATACATATGCATTTAAGTACACAGCTAAGTAATGGCACTATGAGGATTTTCATTTTTTTTCCTGTCAGCAGTTCTGTGAGTGCATCTTAGGTATAAAAAAAAAAAATGCAATACAGATCTTTATAGTTTGGTGTGGACATGGCTCATTTTGTTTTATCGGTTATTTGCAAGCAGAATGTAATTTAATGTATAGATGATTTTTAATGTCTCCTGACAAACTGTAAATACTGCATTTCTTTTGCGTACATAATTGCTTACAGCTTTTCTCATTTGATATATAGCATTGTACATATGACAAGTCTTTGCAAAACTGTGTGATCTTTGTGAAAGTAGTACAGTATATGGCCTTTAATTTCTTTTTTATTTTAAATATACTGTCACATTGAAGCACTGGTTGGGCATTTTAATTCATGTTAATAAATCACAATTATGTCAGTTTTACCAAATTGTCCTGTACAACTTCTGAGATTGGAGTCTGTTTAAGCAAGTGTGGTGTGTTTTTTTGTTTTTGTTTTTTTTTTTGTTTGTTTGTTTTTAACAAGAAGTTCCCTTTCATCAGATCTAGTTTGTCAGGGGTTAGCCTTCCATTTTCTTCAGCTACACCTACCTCAGCTGGACTGTAGCAGACATCAGGAGACAGTGAGCAGTTGGGCTGTTCCTTTAACGCTCCTTCCTGTCATTTCTGCAGGAAACTTCTATGCTGGGTGGAGGCGCTACCTCTAGCTGACGTCATACAAAATGAGTCCAATATCGTTAAGTATTACACGTGATCGAATTCTAGAGTGGAACTGACAACTGTTTAAAAACATGGCGTAGTTTTGCCTGACAACACAAATATCTCATTTGTACACTGCAGAACATGCATGACAGCAATGTCCTACTGATGAATCAAAACTATTTGAAAACCTTTTAAATTAAGATTTACCATCTAGCTATAGTATTAAAGAGAAAGTAGTAATGGGATGTCTTAAAAATTTGTTTCGGGCGTATAAAATAAAGGAAAACGGCATCATTCTTAGAGTTCTCAAGTGAAATGAAAACAGCCTCTTAGACACTTTGCTGAAATATCCAATGCTAGTTTTTGTTTTGAAAAGATTCTTTGTTTTCTACCTCTTAGGAGGATTAAGTAGAACCATAAGTAATGACACATTTTTCCAATTTTCACCTGACATAATTCCGCACAGCATTCTGTGGTTTGGAGAAAAACCTCAACAGACTAAACATCATTGGGTAAGATCTGGCAGTAAGGAAAGTCATGTTTTACAGTAACTTTTAATGTCCATTTCCTTTTAAAAACCAGCTAATCATGGTACAGGAAGAAAGCTGCGTTTAGGGCTCAGTTCTAATCAGCTTCAAGTTTTAAAAGAACTTGAAGTCAACTTCACCCTTCTTGACTTGGCAAACAACACTCTACTTACGGTACTTGCTAAAGAAACACTTGTCCAAGAAATCACGGCTTCAGGTCACCCGGCCCGAGGTTTCACAGCACAAAGGTGGTTAATTAACTATCAGCACAGTGAGCGGCAGCCTTCACCTCTTTCAAAAGACTGTCCTAAGGATTTAAAATTCCTGTAATGAATCTGCCTACGACACAAATAATGATAGAGAAGCTTTTCTATGAACTGCAGAATCTCTTTTATTCTTTGACTCCTTGATGAAGGGCACATACACTCTCAAATATTGTCTCTACCAGAATTTCATTCAAGTTACAAAAACAATAATGGAAGAAAAAGTGAAATTTAAGGAATAATCTCAACTGTGAATTGAAACTGAAGTTCTCTACCCAAGGAGAAAAGCAGTTTATCGTGTTAACTAACTAGGAATGATTCAGGTACAAGAAGAGGCAAGTGAGTAAATCAATTTTCACCTGAAAAGTTTGCTTTCCTGAAGCCTCTAAACTTGCTTTTTTTGGCCTTTGAGCGGTTCTAATTTCCAGACAGCCAGCTTCTCATCTGCCACGTTCAGGATCCACTGCTTGTCCTTTTCCAGGAAGACTTGGCACAGACTAACAAGAGGAAAAGCCAGGACATTCACTGAAACCACCGAGCCGGCCTCAGTGAGCCACGCACCAGCGCCGCTCCTTCAGCGCAGTATTCTCTCTCATCAAGCCACCGAGCTTCTGCTACAAACCAGACTATACCTAATACAAATGTACATTCCTTCTAGAACTTTTTTACATTGTGTAAGGGACAGATCTTTCCAAATTCCCAACAATCGAGTTTATTTTCTAACATGAGCCAAAATTGCATTAGATCAGGTTCATTCAAGTGTGCTACAAACCCTGACACAGATTTTTCAGAGTTAGGGAAGACATGTGCTTTGTGGTTCTCGTGAGAATGGCTCCTACGGAAACTGCAGCAACCATCTGTCACAGAACCGGCGGGATAACCTCCAGCCTTGTCAGAACACAGCATGCGCGATGCCTACGGAAGTGGTTACGCTCTGTCTCACCGCGATAGGTGATACCATGGTAACGCCTGAAGGGATGTGTCTGTTCCCTCAAGGTGAATACAGTTAAAAAGAAAATTTGCAATGCTCAAACACAATGCAGTTAGTAGGTTTCTGATGGAACATGAGTGAAAAGGAATTACTGAAATCCTAGGTAGTGCATCTGTCCTATAGCAATTCTTTTAGGTCTATATTCTACTCTTAAAAAACAATGATTTCCTGTAATAAGGCTTAAGCATGTTCTACAGCTACCTTCCCTGCAATGGGAACGTGGGTACTTATTTAGTTGGGGTTACGCTACACTAAAAGGAGAGCAAATGTTTGTTGATTCTATCGCTTCAAATATAGGCCAATGACCAAGGCAATGTCTGGAAAAAAAAAAACCAAAACACTTTAATTTTTAAGACAACTGCAAGCACCTCAAACAATGGATTATTATTACAACACTTGTTATCTTTTCACAATCTAGTTATTGCAAAGGCATATGGATAAATGTTAATGGACAAAGTCAAGAAAAACGAGGCACCTTAATGAATGTAAAATTTTTTTAAAAACCTGACATTCAATCCACTGACTTCTAAAAGAGGCTAAATACACCTCCATATATTACATTCTAAAATTGTATTGCCTACTATGGTTTGTGTCCTGGATTCTACAATATTAAGGAAATGCATCAACAAAAATCGTGTGCAACCTGCAAAGGGAAAATCGTTTTTTCAACCTCAGTGCATGGGAAGACAATGAAAAAGCTAGTGATGTCGTCATAGCCACACAGTTAACCGCCTACGGAATGAGCGCGATCCCTGCGACCTCGCAGACGCCAGGCTCGTGCCCGCTGCACTGCTAACTGTGCATACCATACCTGGGTTTTGGACAAACACAAGCAAACTTCTCCGAAAAATATATATATATACATATATATTTTGTTTTTTCTCATTCCACACACTGCACATGGTTTTGTTGTCCAATTTAATCTATGTAGAGTTTAACTTACAGTGTTTGGAGAAGGCAACACCACATGGTACCAGGCTATCACATTTTTAAAGGGAAATTGCTCTTTTTTCTTTAAAGTACTTTTTAAAATATGCAAAAATATGAATGGGAGTGCTAAAACTATAATACGTATTTTAGAATGAAAGCATGTCTTGCTTTAAAGTGCCATATAGGGAATGACATAACTCAGAGCCACTTCTTTAAAATCCGATGTAAAAGGACTGTTCTGGAATGAAAAGTCTGCCCCACTCCTGGGAGCAGTTCAAGTCCGCTACATGCAACTCAGGCTACAAAGCACTCAAGACTTGGTAGCTTTTCTGAAATTTGAGTCCCCATCCCATATTTAATGGAGATTAACATTTACAGGTGCATTTACATACACTATAGTACAGGAATGATGTCCCTTTGCCGGAAGATAAAATTATACATTTCCTTGCTATTTCTTGGTTCCAACTTGATAATTTCTTAAGATTGTAAATTATATAGTACTCAGCTAAAATATTTCTTCATAAATAGTTACAAAACCTGCCAAAACACAAGGGGGAAAGTATTTTTTGTTCAAAAAAACGGACATTTGAATGTCACACGACACAAACAATGCTTCGAGACATGTTATTGTTTCCAGAAGAGAGTGGGTCAGTAAACTACTAAGCTGAAGACAAAAGACTACCCTTCCCCAGGATCACAGTGCACAAAAAGCAAAATGTCAAACAACAGTACCTCAAAGCAAAATAAAGGTCTGAGGATGAAGCCAGCTCACTTGTAATCCTGTTAAAGAATGAGAGTCACCGTTTAGGTCCAATGCACTGGAAAACATTTGCTAGCTCAGAATGCTCTATTTGTAGAATCTGCTAAGAATTCAACCAAGGATGCCGAAGGCATTCGCCAGCTGAGGCTCGTTTTTCTGGAACCATTTCTAACATGGGGATCAGGAAATCTGTAAACTGTGCAGCATCTTCGTGGGGCCAACCGTACTTTTCCACAAGGACGTCAAAGAGGCTCCAGGGCTTTAACTTGGTGATGTGCCGCAGTTCTCCTACAGGGAAGAAACAGGCAGGGTCAAGAAAGCTCCAGATGTGCATTTCCCATGGGTGGTCCAGCCAGGCGTGTGAGGAAGCAGACACCTACCTGCCCGACACTAAGCCACTAAGCCACAACGAACAAGCCAGCTTCCCCCCCAGATGGTCGTCCTTCAAGGTCTACAAGGCTGTGTCATATTTCAAGTAAGCTTGGCAAATGCAAAGAAGGGGTTCATCAAACAGGGAACAGTCCACTTGAATCAGTTCCAGGTTTTTTTTAATGAGTAGAGGTGTCGAGTCCACTCAGAATGTTTTCTTTTTTTCTTTTCTTTCTTTTTTTTTTTGAGTTTATGTATATATATTTTTTTACTCAACTCTACACCCAGTGTGGGGCTCAAACTCACGACCCCGAGATCCTTGAGAGTCACGTGGCTCCTCCGGAGCCAGCGAGGGGCGCTCCCACCCAGAATGTTTTCCTTAGCAAAGAACGACAAAGGTGCTACGCTCCCACCAATGTGGGATCTCTTGCAGTCTATAAACAGACTTAGAAAAAGCTTGAAGATACACACTATATAAACCCCTTGGAGCATGACTTCTGCATGTGACCATGCAGAGAGAAGGAAGTCTCTCCCTCTAGAGCAGCGCTGTCAGAACTTTCTCTGGTGGCAGAGATGCACTTTATCTCCCTGACAGGGCAGCTGCGAGCTGGAGGTGACCACTGAGCCCTGAGACGTGGTTATCAGTGCGACTGAGGAGCTGAAGTTCCCCTTTGTTTAAATTTCACCAGCTGCTAGCGGCTACTGTAGCAAACAACCCCGCCTTAGAGGCCGACCTGAATCAAATACCATTCATTTCTACACATGTGCTCCAGCATCTGAGAGCAGGACATGGGATCTTGAAGTTAGACTGTGCCAATGTGCTGGCTGCACGTACAAGGTGGAGGTTGTGAGCAGCCCCCACTGACAAGCTATAGGGACTGACGATCCGGTCGATGGTCGGACAACAGCCTTTTCCAGGACAGGAACAAAAGTTGTCACAAGTCAAACTACCGAAAGGTGAGGATCCCTTTCATGACGAGTAACTCCTTTTTATTTTTTTTTAATTATTTTTTTTTATTTTCAGCATAACAGTATTCATTATTTTTGCACCACACCCAGTGCTCCATGCAATCCGTGCCCTCTATAATACCCACTACCTGGTACCCCAAACCCCTACCCCTTGCCCCTTCAAACCCCTCAGATTGTTTTTCAGAGTCCATAGTCTCTCACGGTTCACCCTTTTTTTTTTTTTACCAGTTAGACATCTGCAAAGGACACCCCACCCCTGCCCCTGGAGAGGCCTCAGGAGCAGCTCCCGCAGGTGAGGGAAGCCCTCCCAGCGCCCACTCCCCGCACGGGCTCAGGCCTGGGCTCCTGTCCACTCCGCCTCCACACCCAGCTAGCACCTGAGCCACCAGGGACGCTCCTGGTGTGCATTACAAAGGTCTTCCCACCCCACACACCTGGGCCTGGCTCACCAATTTATGCATCTCAACTTAGCCCACCTCCCCCCGCCTTCTTTCATCACAAAGATGATTAAAAGCACGTTACAGAAAATCAAAAAACACAAGCAGAAACGACTATAATTCCACCCACAAGGATCTTTCCTTTCGGCCCACATGCTCTCTCAGTGACACTCCTGGGACATGGTATGTCTACAGAGCTGTAATCGGGCATGCACAGGATTCAGAAGAACATCCTCTGTCAGAGGATGGTGCGGAAAACACTCTGAGGACAAGGACAGAGGACAGATTTCAGCACAGGCATAGAACTGTTGGTCGGTCTGGTCTGTTTTCCGAGGGAGGTGGACCTGCCATCTGAGAGGAGAGGGCTCCCTCCTGTGGAAGGAAGACCATGTCCCTAAGCACAGAGTCCAAGCTGCCACTCCAAGTTCACCCCCCTGCATCTGCAATCCCAGCTCCGGAGCTCCAGCACCCACCAGCCCATGACCCAAATCACACCCACTGCAAAGTGAGAGGGACGTGCACAATTACAAGTGCTCACTAACAGGAGAATAGGGCTTAAAAAACAACAAACCACGCTCCATCTGCTCGATGAATACTACTTAATACTTAATTACATGGCAGAATGTTTGGTACTAAAAGAACAGAAGACTAGAAGAACATGATCACAAGAGTAATTTCCACAGTCCCTAGAAAGGCAAAGCAGGTGCCCCCGAACTCCAGCTTCATTATGGGGTTTTAGTGACTGTGGCTTTCAGCAGAGCCAGCCGAAGGAAACTAAGAAAGTTCACACACAACAAGCTAAAGGCAAGTTCTTTGGAAAGGGGAGAGAACTTCACTGACCATCTCTTCTGACATGCCCCGAGCTCACGAACGGATATACCTGCTAAGATGCACAGTTTGCCCAGAACAAGGAAGGAATGGCTTTCTGAGGGAGCTGGTTTCAAATTAAAATGCATCAAATTAAGTACAATCTTCCATGTAAAGAAAGAAGCTTTACTGGAGACAGCCACCTTAAAATCTGCATAAGAACACTGATGAAGACAGTACACTGCAGAAGACCAGGGCAATCTGTATTCATACCTAATGGGCTGTGAGCCAACAGAGATTTCTGAAGAACAGACTAAAATATCTACCTTCCTTCCACCAGGTAATTCCACACAGAAAACTATGTGCAAAGAGGCTGTCAGGAAAACAGGAAACGTGCAGAACACTTTTAGGCACTGATAGGTACTGACCACAGCGCAGAATACGGAACGGCCTCCCAAGGAGCAAACATGTGGCCACGCAGACAGCGGGAAAAATGTGCCAAGAAAAACGCAGGACATAAACTCGCCTAGGCCCTATGATTACATGCACAAGTTAGTATGTTCAATTCAATACGAAACACAGTCTTCTAAACAGTTGATAAAGTATGACTTCACTCATACATGGAATTTAAGAAACAAAACAGATGAACACAGCAGAAAGGAAAAGAGAGAGAGAGAGAGAGAGGGAAACAAGCCATAACAGACTTTTTTTTTTTTTTTTTAAGATTTTATTTATTTGACAGAGAGAGCGCGAGAGAGCACAAGCAGGAGGAGCAGCAGGCGGGGGGGGGGGGGGGGGGAGTGGGGGAGAAGCAGGCTCCCCGCTGAGCAAGGAGCCTGAGGCAGGGCTCGATCCCAGGACCCTGAGATCCTGACCTGAGCTGAAGGCAGATGGTTCCGAGCAAGCCCCCCAGGCAACCGGCCCTAAGAGTCTCACTGATAGAGAACGAAAGGAGAGCACCTGAAGGGGAGGCAGGTGGAGGGACGGGCCGTGGGGACTGATGAGCACTGGGTGTTGTAGATAAGTGATCATCACTGAATTCTACTCCTGAAACCAATATTGCACTGTATGTTAACTAAATGTTAACTAGACATTCGATACGAAAGGGAAAAAAAAAGGAAAGAAAACAATAGTTGATAAATGTTCCGTAATAAACTCTAAGTCCCCAAGCCTGTGTAGCTGCTACCGGCAGGACAGCCTCACCTGGTAAGGAAGGACCTTGGGTCCACTCCACAGCTCCAGCCCCGCAAATCACATGCGGGAAATGCAGCCAAGCCACTCCCAGCACTTAGAATACAAAATAAAATAATAACACGTGTAAGGGAGGGAAATAAGAGACCAAAATGAGGGGGGGGGGAATTGAGACCACTATTTCTTATTATACAAGTAGCTCCTGATAGGTCAACAAATTTTTACCTTGACGATTTTTTCTTCCCTAGGAAAATATACCAAGGTATGTTTCATTCAAAGTTTGCAAATAATTAGACACTTAATAGTGCCAGTCTTTATTTTTTAAACTGAGCTTCCTTTCCTTCTTAAAGAATGCTGAGAATCACTGACTCTTTCCTCTGGAGCCCAGCAAGGCTGGATGGATGGCCCTGACCTCGGCAGCCCAGCACTGCCCCCCACCACCAAGTCAAGGCTTTGGGACTACAAATATATTTGCCAATCCTAGATTATCAGAATGCTTTTTAATTTTTTTTTATCTTATTTTTTATTTAGAGATATGGAAGGTGCACACACACGTGCATGATGGGGTGGTGAGGAGCAGAGGGAGAGACAGAATCCAAGCACAGAGCCCAAAGTGGGGCTCAACCTCACGACCCTGAGGTCATGACTGAACTTGTAGCTCAGTCAGTTAAGCCTCTGACCCTTGATCTCAGCTCAAGTCTGGATTTCAGGGTGGTGAGTTCAAACTCTGCATTGAGCTCCACATTAGGCATGGAGCCTCCTTTAAAAAAAAAAAAAAAAAATTTCTCTGTAGAAAACAAAAAAATAATCTCCAGGACCGTGAAGTAGGCAATGGTTTCCTGAATAGACATGAAAAGTACAAGTAACACCGGGGTGATGGACACTGGGGAGGACATGTGCCGTAGTGAGCTCTGGTGTTATAGGAGACTGGGGGATCGCAGACCAGGACCCCTGAAACAAATCATACATTATAATTTTTAAAAATAAATTAAAAAAGTAAAAACAAAAACAAGTAACAGAAGAAAGCGTAAAAAGTTAGACTTGATCCCAATTGAAGTTTTACACTTCAACATCATACACGCACATTCAAGAGCGATGAAAACGCGTCCACCCAACAGCTGTACAAGCTCCCGGCACTGTTATGCCTAAGAGCCGAAGACTGAAAACACGACCCACCCAGCCGTCAACAGACGAGTGGGCAAGCAGGCACGTCTCTGCACACACACGAAGCCCGCAGTCCCAAAAGCAGTGGAGGGACCCTGAGTGCACAGGCCACAGGATCCCACCCATGTGAGGTCACTGGCGGGGGTGCGGAGCGCAGACCAGAGGCGGCGGGGCTGAGGGAGAATGCAGAGCGCGGGATAATAGGCAGCGGCTTTCTCAGGAAGAGTGAAGACGGCTGCCTGACTCTGGAACGTGTCAGAAACTACTCAGCTGTACACCCGGAAACGCATGGGATGCAAGAGATTGCTTCTCGATAAAGCTGCTCTTTTAAAAAAGGGTACAAATCTTACCACAGAGCGACAACTGAAAGAAATCCAACACAGTTAATGCGCGTCCAAACTCCCCCTCCACTGGTTAGCAGCTCACAATGAGCGATGGGAGTACATGGGGTGAGCTCTGACTGAACCTGTTACAGCAATAATTTCATCACTTTTTGGCATCATATGCTTAAACTCAAATTCAAACGATTAAAACACGGATTCGGACCTATGGTCAGCTGTGGCCTGGGGTCTGTTCTTTTCCAAAGTGTCTGCTGTGTTCGGTATCCTGAATCGGCCTCTACGCGGTGGCATCATGGCTACAGCGTCCTCCCATCTTGCACCCCAACCCTGGGTGGGGGGTGCCTGGACGGTGCAGCCTTCCAACAGGGCCCCGTGAGAGGGTGCGGGATTGCTGCAAGGGCGTCCAGGCTGAGAGAACACAGTGCCACCTAGATCTGGCTCAAGAAGACCTCCAAAAACCAAGATGGAACAGGGCTCCGGTTTCTGAGTGTACAAAGCCCTCGGGTGCCCCCTCTGCATCAGGCTGTAAAAAGACACAGCGAGTCTCGGATTGCGCCCAGAACCTCACCACTCAGAACTCATGTTTGAAGTCTGACTGTCGCGCAAGTCGTCTACAACTAAGTGTCAGATTCACTGGCGTGAGGAGCCTTTTCTAGGTGCCTGCACCGCACCCATCTCCTGCGGAGATGATTCCTGCACGCGCAGCCCCCCGCGCTGTCACCCGGCCGTCACCCACGGCCAGCACACCCTGCCCAGCCACAGCGGCCCCACGCTTCCCAGAAATCAGGCCATCTGGTGATCTGGGGTGATTCTGGGCAGCATCACAACCTTTCCAGCAGCTTCCATCTCAAACTGAGAACGAAGAACACGGAACAGAGTGTCTTGTTTACAGAGCTCCCCGCAGCGCCAGGTCCGTCTGGGGCCGCGCTGCATCCCCGCGGCCACAGCCTGGGACATGGGAGGGCAGGACGCTGCCAATACTGCGGACACGCAGGTTTCATGCGTGCCCTGAAGTCTCCAGTAGCAATTCAGGGTCTCTGGTCCCACACACAGATCATCCTACACATTCCAGCACACTCGATGGCCTTACTTAGAATCAAAGCAATTAAAAAAAATAGTCAACTCCTCTAATACTTCCCTTCTCAACACAGTGACCTTTACTGAAACGGTGGCAGCCACCTCAACCCACAGGGAGGTGGCTCCCGCCGGCACTGTCTATGCCACCACCACTTGAGCGCCAGGGCTCTTCTGGAGGACAGCTCATTCTGGGGCCCTGTCAGCCTGCTCTAGCCACCATCGCAAAGTACAACTGAGTAGCTTATAAATCAACATTATTTTCTTGCCCATGGTCCTGGGGGCTGGTAGTCTGGGAGCGGCCGCCAGCCACACTGGCTTCTGCTGCAGGCCTTCCTCTGGGTCACGGGCTCCTCATGTCCTCCTGGGGCACATGCAGCGAGGGAGCTGGCTGGGGTCTCCTCCACAAGGGCACTAGTCCCACCCATGAGGGCTCCGCCTTCATGACCTTCTGTACTTTCCCAAGGCCCCACCTCTTAGTGCCACCATACCTGGGGGGTTAGGATTCCAACATATGAATTTGCAGGGGGGAGGCACCTTCAGACTGTAACAGGACAGGACAGGGACAGAATTCACAGAGATGCTTGTTTCCCTTGGGGCACATCTTCACACACTGATCAAGATGATTTTTATGAGCAATCTTTGGTGGCTAATGTCCACATCGGAAGGAATAGCTTGCTGGTTATTAAACCCTAACAGGGTGAGAACAGGAACTACCGTTTGCCCAAAAATCTAGCTCCTTTTAATAATTCCTGGCCAAGAAATAACTCAAACTAGTAACAACCATTTTACCCAGAATAACTGAGATGTCACTTAGCAGCACTTGATCTCGAGCTCGAACACACACAGCCTCCTTTCTCCCCGGCCTTCCAGTGGGGAGGAGATCTGCTTCCACCCAGGAGCACAGAGAGCACAAAAATGTGGTGCTGTTCACTCCCTCTCAACCACTGGCTATCTTCCAAGGTGACTTCAGCAAATTAGTAAGTATTCAGCTTTGCTTTTATCAGTTCTGGTAAAAAGGTGTTTTTAAAAAAATTCTTTAATGGATAACACTGAAGATCTCATTACTTTCAAAACGTATATTCGCACATCTTACCAAAGCCCACCTTTAATGTAGCATCATCCTAGGGCACACGGTGAAATCTATTTTCACGACAGGCCCTCATTCAACATCGTACTAGTTCTGTGACTTTTAACCAGCCTAAGTCCCTTCTTGTCTCCAGTTATTAGAACTCAACAGTGATCAGGACCAAAGCCTCAAGTCCCAGTCATTTTAGAGGATGTCTTGCCTAGTCACAAACACTCCCTTACATCCAAATGAAGAAGAAAAGTAATACCAGGTCACAGTGTTTTCGGTCTATATTTACCAAGGATGCCAAACACACTTCCACTCTGCAGCTTGACAAGCCCCACAAAACTGCCCCAAGCACGTGAGTCCCAAAGCGCATGCGCGACCGGGACCTGCCACTCCAGCAGCATGGTCCTGTGCTAGCACTCGGGCTCCCATGGGGCAGCAGGCCGTGACTGCGCACAGACCACACCGAGTCCCAGGACCAGCAGTGTTGCTGACAGGGAAGCCAGTGTGAACATCGCCTACCAGCACCAAGGGCTATGGGATGGGCAGCTCTGAGCGGAGACCCGCCGGCGACCCGGTATCGGTTCACTATGCATCACTCATCAGCCTCTCCTGTAAAGACAGCACCTGCCAGCTGGGCCGAGGCGAGGCTTCCGGGCCCCGTGCCAGGTCTGGGCTTGTCCTTAGCAGGAGCTGTCCCTGGTGGTCTGCAGCCCAGGCAAAGCATGAGAGCATGAGAGGCTCAGAGCAGCTGCCCCCAGGAACAAGTCCGAGCACATGACCTCAAATAACTCCCACAACATCACTCTCTCACCATTCAGGTCCCTCTTCCTCCCCAGGGACAATGCACTGAGGGAGCTGCAGAGCCCAGGTGTTGCAAGCGGCTCCTCACTGCGGAGCAAAGGCAGCAGCAGCACAGTTAAAGGAACAATCCCCGCGTGCCTTTCTCAGCTGTCACCCCCCACAGCCTGACGCCGGAACCTGCTCACGCACCCGTGGCAGACCCTGCTTGGCTGAAGGGGCAGGTGCTGTGGTCCAGTGCCCTGCAGTGCCTGTCCCCTCCCCGAGAACGTCAGCAGGTCAGTAATGTCCCCTCTTTCAGGACAAACTAGGCTGGTAAGCTCTCTGCCATCATCCCCTCCAACCCCCACCTGACAATGGTGGCAGCCGTGGCTGGGGGTTCACTGCAAGTTGTCTGCCAGCAAGTCCTCCTGACACCTCTCCAGGCTCTGAAAACATTCTCCAGTGTGGAAGAAGGGGTCTGCCTGATGAAATCAGAGTTCCTCAAGTCACACGGAATCCCAAGCCATAACCATCTGGAGCTTTCCCTCGCTTCAACCATTTTCAAGTAACATTTTCTGGAAGTTTCCTATGCAAACTTGGTCCACTCTCCCAGGAAAACCACTGTCTAGAATTTCACCCTCTTTAGAGTGTTCTCTTGTTTCCAACTTTGCCTTAGTGGACATGGCACGAGCTACTAGAGTGCCACGCACTGCACAGATACCTCTTACATTTCTTTGTAACAACCACACGGAGGGGACGTGAAGATGAGACACGCCCAGCCTCACAGCACGCTCCCACCCCAGCTGTCGCTGAACACGGTTCAGTGGTAAAGCCATTCGGTTGCCCTCGAGCCTCCCAGGGCCTCAGTGTGAGGGGAACCGTGCACGGAGCTTGCTCTCGGGACCCAAATCCAAAGACCACATAGATTCTGGAAACCAAAATACAGGCTGTCTGAAGAACCGTTCTCCCTGACAATCTTTTCTCCTGTGATAAGCCTTTAATGGGTAATAAGAGAGTAACTACATCAGTTACATGCTTCAGAGGCTGCCCCTCGGGTGATCCCAGAACAGCTGGGAGTCGGGGTCACTGTGCTCAGAGTAAGAGGCTCAGGAAATCGCCAGCTTCGGCACGGTCAGTTCTCAAGTCTCCGTGCATTTCACAAGAATGTGTAGAAGATGAAATGAGGGCTGATTAGGTCAACATCACCAATGGGTATAAAAAAGGATTATTCCTCTAAAAGAGTAACTCATCTATCTCATAGGAAAATGCAAAGTCAAAACCAGTCCTCTAAATCTGGCTAAAGCAGAGAGGAACAGAGTACCAAGGACTTTCAGAAATTTCTAGAAACTCCATGTCCTGCTCAAACCAACTTTAAAAGTTATTTATTAAAGGGTGCTGCAGCCCTCACTGCCCACGTCACCCCCCGCAAAAAAAATCCAAGCTGGGAAAATACGAAGAGGACCAACATGCTCACACAAAGGAAAATGGCAATGGGGAGGGTCCTTCAAAAATAAATTCCTGGGGCTTTAGGGTATTTTAAAAACTTGATCACTAATTAAAGACTACACAAGGCAAAGAAACATCTATTCAGAGTCACGTCAAGGGAAGATCAACAGAACTTATCAAAGTAAATCGGCTACAACACAGTGTAAGTAATGCAACGAGAGAACAAAATTTGATTTCTCTGAGTTTGGGGCATCGGGCTTCACAGGCCCACGGCCACTCCCCAGTAGCTCAAACAGACCCAAGACGACAGGGACAGACATTCGTTAAGTCCAGCCCCTTGGCTCCCTCCACTCTGTGGCAGAAACACCGGGGCTCCAAGAACAGAGAAAAGGAGATCCTGAAGGTCACTTAAACTCCTTTTTCCAAATCCACCAATATACACACGAGCTCAGACTGGGACAGGGAGGTGGGGAGGAGACCGAGGGTTTCAGGGAAGTTGTGCTCTTACAAAATCCGAACTCCACAGATACGAGACGGTTCGAGCTTTTGTCTTGAGAGCTTTCTTCAGCAGAATTCCCCAGCTGTAAACGTCCAGGTCTTTCTCCACTGCCCAAACGGAAATGCACAATTTCTCCTTTTGGGAGAGGATTATGCTGGAAATTAGCGTTGCATAAATACCGTTACCTTTTCTGGTGAAAAACTCCTTGGAATATTTCCCCAACATAGCGTATTTTCGAGGGACTTTCCCCAGCAGTTCAATGATCAATGCTATGTGATCTGCATTGGGAAACATTGCCAGCAAAACAGAAACACACGACAGTTTAATCAGTACACTGCATGCGGACACTGCTGCCGCCCGCGCAGACAGAAACAGAGCGCCACCTGGTAATGCAAGCACAGATGCACGGGGCGACCACAGCCCAGGGCTAGTGCGGTCTGCCCTCTCAACTTTTAAATCAGCAGAGGAATTTGGCTAGGTTGCTTTTTGAATTTAGGAGACAGGTCTGTCACCATTAATGCTACGATCAGCAGCTGCTGTCCCGTTTCTGTCTGCATCATGGCGCTTTTCAAAAAGATGAGGTACTACCTCTGCGATTGAAGAATTCCCGAGAATATTTTCCAGACAGAGCAAAGTGCCTTGGGATACTGCCTAGCAGCTCTATGATGTGGGCTATGTGGTCTATGGAGGAGAGAAAAAAAAGGATACGGGAATGGGAGGGGCAGAGGGAAGGATGGGATAAAAGAAGAGGGAAAAAAATTGAAATTAGTAAAAAATCCAAAACAGATTCAAATCAACAATGTCTGCGCACACCATGCAGAGGATCCTGGGGCTGGCGGGCCTCAGGCACCGTCTAGAGCATTAACGGTGACTGGCCCCAGCTCACCCCCAGGCCACCCCAGCATTGCAAGCAAATAAGCATGGAGATGGTCAGGTTTACAGATGGAATTCAAGCCAGAATTCCCCGGTTTTCAACTCAGCTCCCCAAGAGGACAGAGAAATGGGCAGCAGACTGGTGGACACAAGGACCACAGAGAGGCTCTGCAGTTCCCACAGCCTGTCCTCTCCTGGCCACTGGGCACCAGACCGGGGGCAAGCAGGAGGCTAGGCG
Source organism: Mustela nivalis (assembly GCF_964662115.1). NCBI lineage: Eukaryota > Metazoa > Chordata > Mammalia > Carnivora > Mustelidae > Mustela > Mustela nivalis. The sequence continues at coordinate 84,815,290 of NC_139031.1, forward strand.
AGCTCGGGCCAAGGGCTCTCCACAGAGCTGCACATCCACTGTGCCCAAGGGGGCTTCAAGCTCAAGGAAAAGTGACTGAATTGGGCGTTTGAAAACCGGAACACAGCTCTCTTTCAGTATAAAAACACATTACTCTCCGGAAGCTCGGGTCTCTCAGGAACCCCGCCTGGGATACGCGGCAGGCAGCGATACTCACCTTCATCTCTGGAGTAGTCTTCCCCAGAATGTGGTTCAAACAAATAATCTCCCGTTGCCAGCTCAAATGCCTAGGATACAACAGATGACATGCTAAGCACTCCAAGAAGCAGCCCCCAAGGCAGTAACTTTTTCTCCTTGTACCAGAGACCTCCATTTTATGAGGATCTGATCAAACCAAAGGGCTTTCTGAAAGAGCTCAACACCAGCTTTTTTCTTCCCTCCAAAAAGTACAAGGAAGTTTCAGAAATACTCTTCCATTTCCTCTCCTGGAGGATGTCAAGTCTATGTCCTCCCCTCATCCTGCAAGAAGCACGTTGGCCAGGTCCGCCAGGGACCGTACCCCCCTCTGAATGGCAGGACTGGGCTCGATTCAGGACCAGGGCTGACTCGTGCCTGCCCTCCGCCCACAGGCTGGCCCAGCCCCTGGTGAGCAGGTGAAGCAAGGACCCTCGTGTCTTGGGAACCAAGAAGTATTCCCAGCGTCTCATTTCTTTCACTTATGACTCAACCAAGGGAAAACCCAGAGCCACAAAGAAGGCTCTGTGGCTCCTGCTTTGTGCCCTGGGCTAGGAGGACCCCGGGGGGAGAGGGCAGGGAGAGCTGGCCTGCCTCCTGGTTTGCCACTATCTGCCCCCAAGCCTGCTAGCTGGCGGGGGAGGCCACGTGTTTCCATTTCTGCTAGGCAGTCTTCTCCCCCTGTCCTCAAAAAAACCCTCAGGACCATGAGTTTCATCTGCTAACGGTATATAAAGATGGCAATTGCTGCTGCTGTGCCGATCCAATACCATGTTCTTAAAATCTTTTTTTAAAAAAGAAAAGGCTCAATCCTATTTTTGGGTTTTGTACACTTCTATTCTGTATTAGATCTTGCTGTTCTGAAAGGCACTCAGGGGCTCTGCCCTCCCGCATCCCCCATCTCCTCCCGAGGCCCCAACCAGGGTGCAGGGCAGGGCCTCCACCATGGCCTGCCACAAACCAAGGGTGGGCACGGGCAGGCCATGACCAGATCGCCCTCCTTTTATTTATTTTTCTTTTTTTTTTTAAGGAAAGGGTGACAAGATGGTCGTCAGCTACCCTGTGAGAGCACCAGTTCATGAACTCAGAATCCCGCAGGATCTGGACATACCCAGTGTCAGGTCACGCAAGTGCGGCAGAGCTGCAGAAGGTCCTCACCTGGGGCCTCTCCCCTCTACCCAATGAACAAGAAATACCTATTGCAGATCAGGGCACAAAACCTCACACGTGGCTGCGAACGCAAAGGGAACAGTCAGATCTCATGGTAAATGGCCAAAAGAGTCTTCCTCGCCTGGGACAAGCCATGAGGAAGAGGGGAGACCATGAGGAAGTGAGAAGCTGCTGCGGAAGCCCCGAGGACGGAGCTGGGGCTGCTCCTGACCCCGCCCTCGAGCCCTTGCTCACTCTTCTAGTTCGTTTTCAAGAACATTTCAATCGGGCGAAGTCTACTTCTTACAACCCAACACAAAGATATTAACTGAGTATTCCTTGAAAGATGACCGTTCTGATTAGCACCCATGTTATTTCCAACGAAACTCTCAAATCAAAGAAGCCCACAAAGAAAGGATTTAAAAGAAAAAAAGGAAGAGGAAAGGTAAGCTGGAGGCTGTCCTGTCAGGCTCTCTGGTCCTAGTTCTCTGAAGAGGGATGAGATTTTCTTAACAAAAAAACCTGTTCAACACTGCAGAGGCAGGTATTGGGAAACGTCGGCCGGCGTGCTTTCTAGTTGGCTTCCATAGTAGAAGCCACAAAACTGTGGAAGATGATTGCCTTCCAATCACCAAGTCCCTCCAATACAACTTTTACTGTTACTGGTTCAATACTCGGGAACTGTGAACGCTTTCTTCCTTACCTGACCAAATCCCCTATCAGGATGGCCCCCACACCAAACTCTGTTCTCAGGTTCTGGGAAGAGCGCACACTTCTTTCTTGGATGCCCTTCCACACCACTCTATATCAGTAAAGTTGCCTCTTCTTTCTGAGATGTGACCAGTGCTGAGGAAGTCGGGTGACATCTGTCAGACTGGCTTTTCCTACTTCTAGGGCACTCACTGGGGCCCCCTGCAGAGCCTGAGGAAGTGCCCTCTACTGGGGCTCTGACACAACTCCACACCTTGGCCCGCAGAGAACTTTTACATCACATCCGCTTCCATCTGGAGGGGTCCCAAAAGTCCAGAAAAAGACAAGAGGATCAACAAGTGGCATATTTCAGTTACTCTGCCTCGCTCTGTGGTCCGTCCTGACAACAGCACAGGCACTCCTCACTGAGCTTGAGCACCAGCTGCTCACGGGCGCTCTCAAGTCCACTGGGGCGTGTGCGAGACTGGCGCCATGATGCCATGAAAGGACCGCATGCCGCACCCCCCCCCCCCCCGCTTCAGGCTGGAGCTCCAGTATAGCGTCGGATGATGACTTTAATATACTGTTGTACTTCCAAACTTCAACACAAGCAAAGACTGCGAAAAACTGCCTTGTGTTTACCAGGTTCTCTAGGAGAAGGGACCTCTCAGCCTCGCCCTCCGGGATGGAAGGTGGGGCTGGGGAATAAGGCTTGCCCTCTTCCAGAAAGAAAAAAGAAAAAAAAAATCACCCTGGTGACAACCAACTGAATTTAAAACTTTTTTTTTTTTAAGATTTTATTTATTTATTTGACAGACAGAGATCACAAGGCACAGAGAGAGAGAGAGAGAGAGAGAGAGAGAGAGGGAGAGGAGGAAGCAGGCTCCCTGCTGAGCAGAGAGCCAGATGCGGGGCCTGATCCCAGGACCCTGGGATCATGACCTGAGCCGAAGGCAGAGGCTTTAACCCACTGAGCCACCCAGGCGCCCCTGAATTTAAAACTTTTAAAAACCCTCCAAATAGCCCTCAAGCCCTGAGGGAGTTTACAGCTACTCTGGGGGAGGGGAGGCAGGAGAAAGGAGACAGGCTGCTACTTCTGTGCCACTGTTTACAGCAGCAGAAGTGGCCAGGATGCGGATACCGTGTGAGGGGACAAGTCCGGGCTCATGGAAGACGAGAGAGACAACAGGTATAGAAGTATTCTGACATCTCCACCATTATTCTCCTACCTCTGAGATCCTGTCCTATTTTTCTGGTTATATCACCAAAATTTAACACCCCAAATTAGAAGCACAGGATCTCAGAGTTGAAAGAGCCCTCAGGATCTAATTCAGGCAGCCTGGTATGGTCCCTTCTGTGTTGCTGGGGACATGTAAGCTTGACCTCACCACATCCTGAAATGGAACATTTCTCTCCTTCCTACTGACCTCGGCTCCTGCCGCTTCCAGCCCCCCCCCCCCCCCCCCCGCGCTCCAGAGTTCCGACCCTCCCTGTCCCTACTTGCACAGCAGTCTCCAAATTCAAAGCAGCCACCACAGGCCCACAAATTCTTCTCACCATTCTTTTCCATACCTAGCACAGCAAAGACCTAAGTTCTGATACTCACTGAAAAACTTAGTTTTAAAAATTATTATCTAGTATAATTTGTCAGAGCAAAGTGGGAACAGAAAGGGACAGTTGCGTTGGTGGTATAGTGGTTAGCATAGCTGCCTTCCAGAAAGGCACAATTTCCAATCTATTGCCTGAGATCTTCGTAACTTTACACAAATATCTACTTTTTTTCATATCATCTAGCACCACGCTAGAGGTGGGCTAGCGTGGTGCTAGAGGAAGGCTTCCGGCACAGCCAACTCTAAAGAACTGTTAATCTCTGAATAACAATGACATTCATTCCTCATTGCTCTTTTTATTAAGAAGACAAGTGCCAAGTTTCATACACAAAGCCTCTTGTTTTAAATATATCAGAGAATTTGGAGGAAAAAAATGAAGTTCAAGAAAAACATGAAATAGCACCCCAAGCCCCCCCCCCACCTCCCCCCACACACCCTGGCTGGGAAACAGGGTCAAGAAAGAGGAACTGAAATTGGCTTATGGATGAGGGCCCACTCATGCTCATCAAGTCACAGGTCAGCAGTAAGTGAGAAAAAGGCCCCGGTGAGGGCCTGGGGCGCAGTGTGGACACAAGCAATCTTGTTATGCAACCAAGAAATGAAGACACACAGGGCAAAGAAGAGGCATCCTGAGGCCCTGACGAGATGCCGGCATGTTCTCCCTGGGAACAGACTCAAAGGGGATCGTGCAGCTGCTGTGTCTGGAAGTCCGTGGACAGCCTATAGCAATAAGCCAGAATATTCTCTAGGTTTTGCCTTACAAAAGAGAGACATTCCACACTGGCACAAAGGGAAATCCTTTCCTTTGCGGTCAGGACAAGGTCTGCCAGAGGTCACCAAGAAAGGCTCCTGCCTTTCGACCTCCACCTTCCCCTCAGACACCACTGCCTCCTCCACAGCATGAGTGAAGGGCAAACCTGCAGACAGCCTACAAGCTTTCAGAAACCAGGAGGAATTACTTGAAGTGATTTTGTCTCCAGAGCAGAGGGTGTGGCTCTCGGGGCGGTGGCCTGAAGACGGCCTTGACCAGAGACTGTCTATCTTAAGACTAAATCAGAGATGCTCAACCAACAAACACACCTGAGAAGAACTCAGCTCTTCCAGTTCTCAACAACTCAAAGCAGCACACATGCCCTCTCCCATCCCACAGTCGGGAAAATGCACGCCACAAGCCGCGGTGGGACTGTCCCATCACAAGCATTAAGGGGATGAGCCTTTACACAGAAGAGAGTGGCCGAGGCCGTCCTTACCATACACGCTGTGCTCCAGATGTCAGCAGGCGTACTGTAACCTGCCCCTATTAAAACCTCTATGGATCTGTACTGACGCGTCTGGATGTCTTCTGTGAAGTGTTTATGCTGCAAGGGAACACATTGCATTACCAGGGAGGAAAACAGGTGTTAAGAGCAGAAAGTGTGTTCTAATATATGATCACGAGCAAAATGTTCTAGAAAGAAAACTTTTACTTACCACCCAACAAGCATTTCCCAGGTCGGCAATTTTAACTCTAATTTTCTCTGCATTCCGCGGATCCAGGGGATTCACCAACAGGTCGGCCGCCCGGGTTTTTGCTGGCGTGAGCAAACAGCAGGACAGTTAGTGTTGGGACACGGGGTCTGATGTACGCATACAGTGCTGGCCGGCCACAGTCTCCTTTTCCAGACAACTGATGGGATGATCGCTTAGACCTGGAACTCTGTAAGTTGATCTCAACAGCATTTTAAATTCTTGGTCTCCATTCCTGGAAGATAGTTCATAAAAGAGAGCACACTGCGCTGCCCAGACACCTCCCTGCTCTGGCCTTGTCTTTTCTCCTTATATCCTGGCTTCCTTCACCTCTAGGTTGACCCTACTCGGCTCCCTTTCACGTCTTTCTAGCCTCTCCTCACTGCAGCAGTGCCCACAGTGGACCACATCGAGTTTACCTGCGCATCATCACGTGAAACCTGAAGGTAGTGAAGACATGTCCTGAGGTCCAATCCCCCTGTAAGTGACACATGTCCACCTGGTCACCACCTCACCTGTCTCTCCTTCCACTTGGGCTGAGCACACAGACTTCAAAGTTTAGGTGACGGCTGATTCACAAATACAGATGAAAGGCCACAGCTAATCAGCTTGGGTTTGGCCCAGATTTAAACCCAGGGTGAACCGGAGAGAAGCTCAATGGCAGACACAGGGTCACCAGGCTTCCTAGCCCTCCAGGGCCAGAAAAGCTTCTCAGACAAATCCAGACCATGCTCGTCTCAAGCACAGTTAACCAGGGGCAACTGACAAAGGAAAGCCACTGGGAGGGGCCCAGAAAGAAAATCCTGAAGCGAGTAAGCATCTTCAAACGTCCCGCTGACCAAAAGCTTGTATTTCTAGAGGGGATGAGTTATGACCATGGCTCTTATTTCCTGTAGAAGTCATCCTGAAATGGTATTTACAGACTAAACCGAAAAGTCCACTCAACACAGAACATTAAATACCCCTTCGTTCGCTCAAAGCTGGGCACTGCTAAAGCACACATAGCCTCCTTCAGTGACACCTGTGCCACAGAGCCCCGGGCTCAAGGGCACTCTGACTCCTGGGCATTCCCACACAAGGCCACCACGCTCACCTGTTAGCAGCTTAGCAAGTAAGCAAGGCAGCCAGGAGCTGGGGCACCCACAGAGCTCTCCAACATCTTAACCCTCAAGACCCACTCCTCAGGCCTGTGGGTCAATGTAAACAGGCCAGGCTCACATGTTCCCTTTTTGCCATCTGTCCTATGACCACTTTCTTCCAAGGATGCCGGTGCACTATGGGCTTCACCAAAGGCGGTCTGAGCTGGTAGAACAAACAGGAACTCACAAAGGAAGAGAAGGAAAGCAGAGACCCACATGAGGAGCAAAATGTTTATGGTGACTGGGGGGCAGGCAGAGAACAGAGCTCCAGGAGAAACATCAACACGCTGACCCAATGGAGAGGGGGCCGCACTAGAAATGGTCAGACGAATCCCGCATGTCATTCAGTCAAGGAGAGCCAACAGGCAAGAGCATGGAAGCTGAAGTCTGCAGAACTGGGCTCCAGGGGTTAGAGCACTGATCTCGTGAAGTCTGCAGAACAGGATTCAAATCGAAGTTTCAACATCAACAAGTTATAAGACTCTGGCACGTGACTCAAATTCTGTGAGGCTCAGTGCTCCAGAAAGAGGAGGAAGAGGCCATGCTACCCCCACCCAAACCAACCAATCAACATAGGAAGCCAGGCCACCCTCCCCCCAAATCCCAGGCAGAGGCTTCCACCAGCCAGAACCAAAGCCCCACTAGCAGAGAGCAGAGGAGAAGCGAAACAATTCCGATCGACAGTCTAAAGAAGAAGGGGGTGAAGCTCCAGTTCTGACCAGCGCAGAGTAAGTTGGTGCCCTACGGTACTCGAGGGGAAGGAGGGGTCTGCGATCACCACCCATTCCCAGGTATTTATAAAGATGTCTCCCAGAAGCTACATTATTCAAGTAAGTCAGAGGAAATGCACTGTAAAAAACACAGCATTGCACATGTTCTATATAGTTTCTTTGCATTTAACCCCTCTCATCACTAGACAAAGTCTCTCTGGTGACAGGTAGTTATCCTCCTGGTTCAGGTTGGTCAGCAGGGACCCTGCTCATGATGCCTTCCAAGTAGGAGGGAATTCATTCCAGAACTTTAACTGGTGAAGAACACAAAGCAGGCTTTTAAAGGAGAATCAACTTGCATTTCTGACTTCCTTCTCTCAGTGTGATGATTCCCCAGGCTAGGGTACTTGACTGCAACCCTCAACAAAGCCCATTTAAACACAGGGACGCTCGTGCCTGCTGTGTCCTCATACCAACTTCGCTTGGCCCAGAAACCAGCTGGCTCCTCTGACTACATCATCACTGCAGTGGCCTCCCACAGCCCTTCCGTGTTCTCTGCCTCTGCCAGGACGGGATGAAAGTGGGAGGAGAGAGGTGGGATAGGTCATTTCTGGAAGGACCGGAGCTCTCAAATCCTCTCAGATGACCTGCTGTCTGAGGGACGCTGTTCATTCCACGTGAAGCCATCTTAGAAAGGAGTGAGAGGGCAGTGTGGTTCCTGAGTGACCATGCAGCCGTCCCCGCTCATCTGCAAGGTGCTGTGCTGGGCTCACGCTCACGGACTTTAAAACGTCCTCCCAGTAGAGGCGTGGATATCCTGTCGATAAGTGGCTCCATTGCCAGGCCCAGGAAGGAGCAGCACTGGGAAAACTGAATGCCCCGAGCCTGGTCCATTCATTTCACCCAATATGTACTGAGTCCCTTCTGCGTACTATCCTGGCACTCAGAACAGCATGAACAAAATGTGTAAGGCTCCCACCACACCCCAAATGAGGAAACTCACATGTCAGTAGGCAATGAAGTAAATAAAATAGTGGAGTCACACTCCATGTCAGAAAAGAAAGAAGAAAAACAAAGAGAGGAGATGGGACGATGAGGGTGTGCAGGGGACGTGTTTCCAGAGACGGTGATGTGTGAGGAGAAGCCTGAACAAAGGGAGACGCGAAGGGCGAGAGGCTCTGGGCAGAGGCCACAGCAAGTGCGGAGTGCCAAGAAGCAGAAATAAGCCTGCATGCTCGAGAGCCACGAGGAAGGAGCCATTGTGGGAGGGCGGGGTGGGGGGGGGCAGTGCCAGAGAGCGAGCTGCCGGAGAATGGGCTGCAGAGAGCTCCTGAGCTTTACAGAGTGATGCCTGGGGGTGTGACTCTGAGTGGAACCACACTGGAGGTCCTGGGGAGAGAGCAGGAGGGAAGATGACAGGATGTGCTTTGAAAAGCTCTCTCTGGACTGCCCCACAGAGGACAGACCAGGCAGCAAGAGCCACAGCGAGGGCAGCGACCCAGGTCCTGTTGCCTCAACCTTCAGTGGCCACCCAGGCACTCCAGGGAAAAGTCCACACCCTTCCACCTGGCATGTAAGTTCTCCCTCCACCCTTTCCTCTTCTACTATGTCCTGACGTGTGTAAGCTCTGCTTTAACGACAAGGACCCACCAACTCTGAACAGAGCCTTCCTTCTCTGTGGCCTCATGCTCACGCAGTGGTAGGGGGCCGCCTGGCCGCCCTGGGCCCTGCCCCTCCGACGCAGGAGGTTACCCAAGGTTGTCGAACCAACACTGAGGGCCTCCGGACCAAGAACTGGATGATGACATCCTGTCCCAGGTGTGTACCTTGAATTTTACAATAGTGGTAAGAGATTTGGATCAACATAAAAAACCGGCTTCGTATTTCTCCCTGACAGGACACTGGTACAGCAGAAAGGCTGCTGGGGACGGAGCGTGTGCCAGACAGAAAATTCTGGTGCTGAATGGGAAAGGCGGGACCAAGTGAAGAAGGGGAGAAACAGCCATCAGGGGTCTGCTCGTTACTCCGTAAAGCGCTGGCTGAGATGCTGAAGATACAAAGATAACACACACAGCTCTCAAAGATGTCACATCCTAGCGAGGAGAAAGATAATGGAAAAAACGAGGGTTCAGCTAAGAGAAGCATGAGCAGTAGGTGAAGAGGGGAAAGGCAACAGGCCAGCTGGGGAGACTAGGCAGGGCCTGTGTGGAGCTGCCGGCTGGCAAAAGAGTGAAGTTGTCCAAAAAGACGAACCATGGATCCCGAGGAGGAAAGGTTCCGAGTAGAAGAAAAAGCGTCAGCAAAGGCACAGAGGCATGAGCAAACATGCCATTTGCACAAAGATGCTCTTCATAAGATCCTGAAAATAAGCCGGGGGAGAAGCTATTATACTTGTGATCATGGAACTCTTCCACCGTTTACTCCTTTAATAAAGAATGTTTGCATATCCACGTCCACAGAGACATGTTTATGAATTTTACATGCTACTGTTCCTATATATTCTGCACATGATAAAAGCTTAAAAAAATTAAGTCACAAGAACCATTTGGAGACACACTGACTCCAGCCTGGGTCAGGGAGAGTCTGAAATGGGAAGGTGGTTCCGGAAAGCAAGGAAGCGTGCGAAGAATGACGGGGTCGTGTCAACAGGACAGAAGAGACAACTGGAAGAGGCTTGTGTGGCCCAAATTTGGGACAGTTCAAGCATCAAACAACTAGAAGCTGTAAATGATTACAGACATAATCCAAAGTGTTTATCAGAAGAACGAAGAATCCACAAGCACATGCATGGCAGGAAGGGACGTGTGAGAGGCGGCAGGGCGGGAGGCTCGCCTGGAGAGAGCGTGAACAGCCTCACCTTCTCCATCTCCTCCATCAGGCTGCTCCTGAGTTACAATGTTTCGTAACAGACCAGTGACCCAGCAAGCAAACCGTTTTCCTGAGTTCTGTGAGCTGCTGTAACATGTTAACTGAACCTGAACCAGGGGACATGGGCATCTCCGAGTCATGGTCATTGGGTCAGAAGCACGGGTGACAACATGTGCTATCACTGGTGTATGAAGGGGGTGGGGGGGTGGGGGTGTCTTATGGGACTGAGGTCATTTTTTTTTTTTTTTTTTTAAGATTTTACTTATTTGTCAGAGAGAGACAGAGAGTGCACACACCCACAAAGGCAGGGGGAGCAGCAGGCAGAGAGAGAGGGAGAAGCCCCCAGTGCAGGGCTGCATCTCAGGACCCCGGGATCATGCCCTGAGCCGAAGGCACCACTTAACCAAATGAGCCACCCAGGCGCCCCTGGAACTGAGCCCTTCACCTGTGGGATCTGATGCTGTCCCTAGATGGTGTCAGAATTAAGCTAAATCGTAGGACACCCAGCTGGTGTCAGAAAAGTTTCTGGTGTAGGGAAAATGGCCTACATACCCATTAGGTGACCAAAGATGTCAGAAGTAGTGTGTGAGAGTGAAGGAGACACACAGAAGTGAGGCTTTCCCTCGATGAACCCACCTTCCATGTGAGAGCATTTTATAAGCACCTTCGAAGAGTTCTTGATCAGGGTTAAAGTAAAAAGGAACAGGGTATTCCATCCAAGTAAGAAAAAAAAAAATAATAATAACCCACATCCTTAGGACAATTAGCTAGAACCAATGAGGAACACAGATGGCTGTGCAGGTCTCCCACCTGCTGGCCTGAGGGGCTGCGGGATTCTGTGGGCTCTTGCAGGGCTGGGTCACTGGTGCGCCATGTGGTAAACTCTCTTGTCAGCAGAGGGAGCAGAGGAGGTTTCTGAGCCAGTCCTCTGCGGGCTGGATCGGAAACCATCCGAGATGCCCCACGTTTGCTTACTGGGGCCCCTAGCATGACACAGGCAGAGACAGGTCATGTGGCATTCACTCTCAAAATACGGGTTTGACAGAGGTCATCATCACATTAAAATCCATGCCACTTCCTCTAAAACAGCTTTAACATTTCAATAGCAGAGTTCTACAATCAGGAACAACCATCTCCTCAATACAGACAAAGAGCAGGTGTATTTTTTTTCCCCTGAATACAAACGAAATGAAACAAAACCCAAAAACTAAATATAACCTATCAGATGGAAGTACAAATTAGGAACAACACACTCTATAAAAGCTACAGTACGTGTAAGCTGCTGGACCGGAAAGGTTTTTGCAACCGTAGATGTCACTAGTTACAGAAGGAGTAACAGAAGCTCCAAAACGCGACTGATACTCAGAGAGCAAGAGAAAGCCTACGTGGCACTGAGTACGTCTGAAATTACACCACAGATCCGGGAGCACAACAGAAATACAATGAGAACGGTTAATGCACACATACATGATGTGACCATCTCCAGCCGATCCCCTTCACAGCGTGTGTCAAAGACACGATACCCAGGCCACTGTAAGCAGACACCTGGTGGGGGAGGACACTTACTTTTTGGCAAATCTCCAGTGCTGGAGGCTGAAACCGTCCGGCTTCTGTCGTGGGATGGACTGCTTTCCTCAGGCTCAGTAAGTGGGGATCCCTCGGAAAGTGCAGAGCCACAAGCCACAGGTTCTAAGGGCCCAGAGAACAACGGTGTGGAAAACTCTGGAAACTGTGACTCGGGAATTTTATGCCGTCCATTTGGCAATTCACCATTGAATTGTTCATAGGAGCTGCTGTATGTGTAATCGCTTTCTGCATTGGGCTCATCGAGGTTATATTCCTCAGGATTTGGGCAATCTTCTTCTTCATCATCTTCATCATCCAGCTGCTGTTCCAGTAAGAACGGGCCATTCTCAATATGGCCGTTGGTTTTGGGGGATTCTATCCACGCAGGGTCTGTGTTGGTCAGTTCCTGTTCAACATCGTCTTCATCTTTCTCAGTGTTTTCTTTCTCGGTGTCTTCTTTCTCTTCCTGGTCCTCAGCCTCACCTTAAAAAGTTGATGGGTTCAGAATCAGAATGTGTCACTCTCCTTAACACAGTGGCACTAAGCACATACTTCCTCCAACAAGAGATAATTCTGAATGTATTCAATTTAATGTACTTAATCCCTCCATCCCCCCTCCAAAGTAAGCTCTACACCAAGCATGGGGTTCGAACTCATGACCCTGAGGATCAAGTTACATGCTCCAGCGACCCAGCCAGCCAGGCGCCCCTGGATGCGCTTGATTTATGTACTATAGAGCAAAAGGCCTCTTGGCTCTCAGGGTAGGATCTTAGGTTTTCTAAATCTTATTTTTCATTTAGTAAATGACTGGCTAACTCTTATTAAGAAAAAGTCAGATTTGGGGAAAAATGACTATTTACAAATAGAGGTGCCTTTCCACTTCTACCCTCTCCTCTACAACCTTCTGAAAATGTCTGTGGGTACATTACTGCTAGGTTAAAGGTTAATTACAAAATAAAGAACAATCATTAGCACAATCAAGACATGGTGTCAGACTTTCTCCATTTTTAAAAAACTATTTTGAAATACTAACATATTTCTGGCATTCATTTTACAAATGAAGTGGCAGGTGGTTTGGTTTCCCATATTCCCCAACCGCGAGCTGGTGAGAATCACCCTCGCGTGTGGAGGAGGAGCACAAGCGAGCCTGTGTGGCAACCCGGCGGGAGCCAGGGAGGGAGATGCAGGCCCCATGCAGACTGACCATTGTCGTTGGTGGGCTCGCCCTCCGCCGCGTCCTCTAAGCCAGCAGCTTTGAGTTTGCCCTCTGGGCCGTACCCGTCGTCCCGTTCATTGGAAGGTGCCGCCGATGTGATGTTTTCTTCTATTATTTTCCTTTCGGCTTCTCGCTCCAATTCTTCTATTTCCTGCAGGCGCTTTTCCAGTAACTCAGCCTGCCTTTTTTGCTTCTTCTTCAGTTTTTTCTTTTTGTTCTTAGATATTTTTCCTATCTACATGTCAAGAAAATGCCACAGGTCAGTCTGCCTCTTGGGGAAGCACTACACGAGAGGTCCAGCACCAGCGGCACAGCTAACACGGACAAGTCTTGTTTTCTCGGGGCTTATCCGTGAACACCAAATGCCCAGACATGACAGCCATGTCGTGCTTGGGGTTACAGTGAAACCAGAAAAAACAAGCCTAACATCAAGTAACGGGGCTACTAGCAGGCCCTGCTCTCAGAGGGACACAAGGCTCCCTTCCCAGAAGTCTGTTTCAGTTCAACTTTAAGAATAGAAAATGCTGAGACACTCTGGCCTTTGAACAAGAAGCACCTCCGGCAGGTTCTATCTCCTGCTACCTCCACACAAACTAACAGTATGTCCTCTCTGCCTGCCGACACGGGTGCCCTGCTCTGTCTACAGCACTGCCGGTGTTTGGGTCTCACACGCTGAGCTGCTACCAACAGCCAGGACCACAGAAACAGTCAGCCACCAGCCCACCAAGTCAAGGAGCAAAAGACAAAGCCACAGGCTTGGCCTGCCTCCGATCAGGCCACATGACTGGGCAAGTGCTAGCAACGACAGCCTCTAGTCTTGCCACAGAACCAATTCTCAAAACGAGGGGCTCAGACCACCGCAGCCCTGGAGGCAACGACTCGGCAGCTCAGCAAGCTGGGTGGCGTAAGTATCACGACTTCCTCTGGTCCTGGGACTTTTGTTCCAAAGATCAATTTCTCAACATTTCCTTTCAAATGCTTCTGGTTCGTAAAGCTCTTTCAAAATTTCGCCAACTCAAGATCTATGTATTCTATCCTCTACTGGAGCTGTAGCTTGTTTCATACCACACACAAACAATATTCTTCCATATTTAACTACTGGCTGGAAAACAAACTGGGAGTACAAGCTTCAGAAAAGTAGGTATCTTAGAGGCAAATCAGAACTAATGCTAAGGGTTTTATAATAATCACTCTTGAAGCTCTATCTCAATCACGTCACATTTCACCAGGCTCAGCCAAGAGCATCCCAGAAAGTGCACAGGGAAAATGAAGATCAAAAGTGGAAAAGCTCAAACTACACCAACTCTAAAAATCACAATCACTTCAACTTTCCAAAATAGCAAGTCTCATATATTCAAGGATACACAGCATTTACAAACACGCCTGTCTTTTGCATTACTATGTATTAAATATCTACAATTGAGAACATAACAAAACAGGTAAAATCCATTCCCCCCCCCAAAACCACCTTAAATGAAAAAAATGTTGCAAAAAAGCAGAGACTACTTTTGTAACTTGAAAAGCTCAGTAAGGAACAGCTGTTTCTGACGTAACAACGATGAATACAAGTGTACAGGTAAGTACTTACGGGCTTTTGCTGCGGAGCCGTACTCACTAAAACAAAATGAGACAAAATGAATGTTTAGAGGAAAACAGATCTGTATCTTTACGCAGGTAACCTGAATTGTAAAACGAAAGCAATTATTGCCCTTTAATGGCTATCCAACATCAAAGGAGCCAAACATCAGAGCTTCTTAGTCATCGAGATCTAAAGAAAACTGACCCAACTCAAATGACAGGCTCTGCAAAGGCATGTGCTCCTATGAAGGCACATCTCTTATTTATCAAAATTTAAATACCCACTCATTTCAAAACAGGTCAATCCTAAGCTCTGACTGGTAACTTAAGAAAACCGGTAAGAGTTCACAAATGTCACATGGTCATCTAACTAAATTTGTTTTATAGACAATAAAATGAACAGTTTAGGAGATGTACATCTGTGTTTGAAAACTAGTTGGCAAGTCTATGCAGCGGAAATAAATCAAATATTCTAGAAATGCCATGACTGGTCTTTGCGGGCATCTTTAAGAAACAACCCTAGTGGGAAACAAGACGAGGAGGCAGTGCCTCTCCTGAGAGCCAGGTCAGTCACTCGACCATAGCCCCTCAGTGACACACTCGCCTGACAACACACCAGGGGGCAGATCATGTGATGAGATGGCGAGAGCGGTCCCTGCGTACCCACAGCCATTACACTCCATCAAAAGCAGACGGAAAACTCTAGATGCCAATACTCAAGGCAGCTGGCCTTCTCCTACCCTCAAGGGTAACCTTTGAATCGGTCTTTTGTAACCGATTCGAACCCCGCCAGTTAGACTCGGATCGATGACTAACCAGAGGCTAGGAAGCCTTCTAACAACCAGAGAACAGTTCTGATGTCTACAGGTTGCTATAAGCAAGCTGTTACTGTGCAGCCCTCCACAGACGAGTGTGCAGCACAAGACAATGTTCCAACGTAGATGAAGAAGCTCGTAAGATTTCAAATGCTCTTTCAAGGGAGGATAAAGTTAAGCAACTCAAATATTAAAGCAGATTTAATTGGGGCATCTTCCTTTTCAAAAAAAGGTCTCGTGATTTCTAGCAATCAGACTCATCCAAAAGTTCCTACGAGGTACACATTTGACTCAATTGCCTTCAGTGTGCAGCTCTGCCAGCTCTCGATGCCCCCAAACAAACTGGAACCAGCCAGCTCGGTGCCCTCACCTGCAGAACCTGAAGGAGGAGGAGCACCTGCTTTCTGCCACTCGGTGGCCTCAGCTGCCATTCTTCTCACATACGCGTCATCCACACACATCAAGATGTTCTCCGGCTTTATGTCAGTATGAATGATCTTGCACTTACTGTGCAGATAATCTAACCCCTGAAGGACCTGGTCGGAGTAAATCAAGAGATGACATGAGTTATTAATACCTTCATTGTTCAACATTTGTAAAATTGGTAACATAATGATGTGGCACCAAATAAAACAGACAGGAAGGCTGCTTCATAAAAATCTGCCCCCGCCCCGGCCCCCAGCACAGCCCAGCACCTTCCCATGAGCTACTGATGTGCATCGTTCTGGTGATTCTTTACGTTCACGGGAGCGAGCTCACCTGCACATATAGTTTGTTTGTAACAACTTTTTTTAAATGTAAATTACATACGATTCACCCTTTCTGGTGTATAATTCAATGGTTTTTACATGTGCACCATCACCACTATGTAAATTAAAACATTTTACCCACAGGCAGTCACTCTCCCTCTCCTCTTAGCTCCCAGCCCTAGGCAACCACAAGTCTACTTTCTATCTGCACACATCTGCTGGCTGTGAACATTTCATAGAAACGGAATCTACAAAGTGGTCTTTTGTAACTGGCGTAACGTTGTAAAGGTCTGCCCCTGCGTAGCGTGTACCTCCTTCGGCTCCTGTAACTGCCCAGTAATACTCCACTGGACATGCCGTATCTCGTCGAGCCGTTCAATTCATAGGTATTGGGACGTTTCCCCTTTTTGGTTCCTATAAAGAGTACTGCTCTGCACATTCACGTAGGAGTTTTTGTGCACACACACAATTTTATTTTTGGGGGGGGCGCATACCTGGAGTACAGCCATTGGGTCACAGGGTAACTGGTTTTCTACAGCAGCCGCACCTTATCACATTCCCACAAGCAACGTAGAAGGTTCCACCCTCTGCGTCGAGGTCTACACTTCGTTATCTTTTTATTTTAGTCACCCTGGTGGGTGTGATGTATGATCTGCATCTCTGTGATGCTTAATGATGTGTATGAATTTTTAATAGCGCAAGAAAGGAGGATTAAACAGCTGTGGAATCCAGACCACGCAAGAGCACCAAACCCAAAGAAACTGCTGGACCAGAATATCCACAAAAACTAAACCCACAAAACTTACAGAGTGCAGTGACCTAGATACAAGGTCACAATATTTCTGGAATTCTTTCCGTTAGAGAGGAATTCTTTCAATTCTTCCCGTCAACAAAAATATATTTTCTAGGGACACCTGGGTGGCTCAGTGGGTTAAGCCTCTGCCTTCAGCTCAGGTCATGATTCCAGGGTCCCGGGATCGAGCCCCGCATTGGGTTTTCTGCTCAGCGGGGAGCCTGCTTCCCCCCCTCACTCTGCCTGCCTCTCTGCCTACTTGTGATCTCTCTCTGTCAAATAAATAAATGATTAAAATCTTTAAAAAACAATAAGTAAATAAATAAATATCATCATATACTTTAAATCATTTAGAGGTCTTGTCCACAACAGACAAGGAAGTGGGAAAAACATAAGCAGCAGACACATAATATGTGTTTCCAACTCTCAAAAGTTCTCCCCAATAGCCCCATGCTTCTGTCTGCTGTAAATGCCTAAGGAACCTTAATAGACAATAGCATTGGGAAATGAGGGGGCAGAGGTTCCACAAGGAAAATGAGAAAAGGAAAAACCCATCTCATAACCAGGATGACAATCTCTATACTCATCTATGGGAACCTTCCCTGGGAAGGGAAGATTGACCAAGCACCAGTCAAGCTCCTATAATAGGTCAGGCACCTAATTCCAGGTGTCTGACACACAGCAACAAACGAAGCTCGTCGTCTCTTGGGGCTTAGAGCCCCTCTGTCCTCAGAGAGCTTACTGTCTTCTGCCAGGAGGAGGAAAGGGACTGGCCAAAAAGAAACCAAGATGAGCATGGGCATAACAAATAAGTTCCTAGTAAACACCAAAAGAGTGAAACAGATAAAACCATAATAACAGAAGGTAAGACACTTGGTTTTTTTGTTTTTGTTTTTTTGCCTGAAAATTACTATTTAATGTTTGCAATGGTACTGCAATTAGAACTATTAAATTATGTTTAAAACATCAAAGGACAAGGAAGAAAGATTCATTATATGTTTCTATAAAGAATTGGGTTATAATCCAGATACCTATATGTTATCCACTGACATTCATACATCTTCTTTGTTCAAAATGAAATAATATGGGGAATTTTTATATTTGAATAACAAGAGAGATTCTGAGAAGTGCAAGAAATTAACAGACAGGAACAGTAGTGATTTCTAACCTACAGAGGCAAAGGAATATGATTTTTGAGAAACTTTAAACAGTTAAAAATTATTCCAACTGAAATTGCATTTCAGTGATCAAATATTAACTCAAAGTAAAAATGTCAGCATCTCTCACTACCATTTCATGCCTGAGTCACTCCTGTCTTTCCAACCTGAGCTCTTTTGTGGTGGTCTGGTTGTCTTACTATGTGGGAGGCTACATAAGTAAGAGTTAATGTGATCCAGCATCCAGATGTGTTCATGAGTTCCCAATGAAAAGCAGGCACTTGAGATGAACACAGTGTTCTCAGCAAGAAGTTAAGGTTCCAGATTTTTAAAATAGTTGCAATTGCATGCCACTGGGTTACCTTTCCTTAAGAAGCACAGCTTATAATGTCTAACGATGAACACAGACGAAGAATGGACTGCTGAGACAGATTAAGTATTTAATTAAGATAATGCAAAATTTAAAGGAAATAACTGACAGACATAGCACAGTGTGGTGTTAAAACACAACCCTGGGGCTCACCCACTCCCAGACTGCGGCCACATCACTCACTCACTGGGGAAGGGCCACACACTGTCTGAGCCTCCATTTTCACATTAAAAAACGGGAGGAATGTAGCTACTAAGTAGAAATATGATAAGAGTTACTCTATGGAAAATCTACAAAAAAACAAGGTCTAGCACACAGGATGCTCAACATTAATGGGAGAACTGAATTAAGTCAAAACACTTGTATTGACATCAACAAAATAACTCTAACTTTACTTTTTTTTTTCTTTTAAGATTTTATTTATTTATTTGACAGATCACAAGTAGGCAGAGAGGCAGGCAGAGAGAGAGGAAGGGAAGCAGGCTCCCTGCGGAGCAGACAGCCCGATGCGGGGCTCGATCCCAGGACCCTGAGACTATGACCTGAGCCAAAGGCAGAGGCTTTAACCCACTGAGCCACCCAGGCGCCCCGAT
Organism: Mustela nivalis; assembly: GCF_964662115.1. Taxonomy (NCBI): domain Eukaryota; kingdom Metazoa; phylum Chordata; class Mammalia; order Carnivora; family Mustelidae; genus Mustela; species Mustela nivalis. The sequence continues at coordinate 84,834,012 of NC_139031.1, forward strand.
AACTCTTTAACTTTTCTAAGTCACTTACTAAACTTCTCGGAGTCCCTTTTCTCCCACCTACAAGTAGGCTAGCCCTGATAAATTCTGTGGTACATCCCAGCAATGAAATTCTGACGCCTTAATTCCGAACTACAATTTTTTTATAAAGTGTCTAGATGTAGACTAAAAAGAATGGTTATTTTGAAAAATAGCATTTCTCTTCTCAGCCAGTGAAGTTTAAAGCAATAAAGCACCCCAGAATCCAGAATAAACAGTAATGATGGGCAATCTCATAATCATTTATGCAGAATAACTATGATGACGCAAAAAAAGAGAAAAGCAGTGAATCAAGCTTCATGCCCAAGGATAGAGCTCTTCTTGCAAAATCTGAAAAACAGAGTTCAAAGGAGCCTTTACTCATTTTCTGTGTTTCCTGCACTTGCCAGGCCAGTATATTTCTTTCTTGCCTAAAAAAACATACTTCGCCTCATCAGCAGGAGGCAGCAGAGGCTGCAGAGAACCCTGCCGACCGGCTGCTGGAATCTAAGCCACCAGGAGCGCTGAGACCAGTCTGAGCACAGGAGCGCTGAGACCAGTCTGAGCACAGCCTAGGGCGGGGCTGCACCTCATTCAGAGGAGCTGGATCACACCCTCAGAAGCGGGGCCAGTTCTGTGAAGTCGGAGGGACAGGCTAGCAGCTTATCAGTGAAGGCAGAGCCCAGGCCTGGGAGCCAGAAGCCCCCAGTTCTGCTCCAGATACTAACTAGCTAGGCCTAGAGCAAGTCCCCTTCCCTGACCTCAAATCCATCTGTAAAGTAAGGGGGTCAGACAGTCCCTTAGGTTTCTCTCTGTACGCCTGTGAAGATGGTGGAGGTGGTCTGCTGCTGGTGTGAGTGACATAAAGCTGCTCCTCTTGGAGCACGCTACAACAGTCCCATCATGATGCAGATACAATAGCAGGAGTGAGCTGAGAGGAATGTGGGAAATTCCCTCAAAGATGTCTTCTGGGCCCTGCTCACGCCCCAGAAAACAAAGCTTCCTTCAAAATCCTAAACTGTAAAGAGAAACAGAATGAGAGCAACTTTCTAAATTATTTTCTGACTCTGGTCACCACACGGGGACTTTCTTCCTTCCACACCTGAACAAAGGACATGGGGCGAGGAGACTTGGCCAGGCTCTTACTCTGTAAGGCCTTACTATGCAGCGGCTGGGCCAACAGGCAGCGGGAGGGGCTGGCCCACGCAGGATCCCTTCGACAAGATACTTACACCTGGTGGTGTGAAGGAACGCATACCTGAGGATTCTCCTCAGGCCTGGACACTTTCTACTAGGAAAGCTAAGGCTCCCATTGGATTTCTTTTCTTCACTGAACAGACATGAGGTAAACCCTACAAGCTGATTCTGACAATTCTGACAATTAAACTGCATGGGGAAGTGTGGGGATCCCCGCTCAGTGGAAAGGGTGGGTGTGCACGCGCACAAAAGTTTCAGTGGACACTGTGCTTGTCTCCTTTGACACGAAACAGCCTTCTGCCCCGTGTTCTAACTCAGGACTACTGAGAATCCGTGAGAAAACCTTGCAGCCGTTCTGAACACAGTGGGAAGGAAAAGAGAAAGCCTCCGTGCCCGGCCTGTAGAGGGCGCCACAGAGCACTGCGCTGGGAAAGCGGCTCACCCCATTTCATAGATGAGGACCCACCTTCCGAGGAGGATTCCGACTTAGGACAGAACCACCACAATGAATATAAAAATGTTTACCAACTTAAAATTAATCTTCTGTTCTATCATTGATTCCTGGCTCAGTGATCATGAATTCACAGTAATTAGGAGCAGGGACATAAATGAAATGGTCAACAGATACTCAGTGTAGACAAAGGCATTCAGTGCTAACAGTCGACTCAGCCTGCCCAAGCACGGCCCCAGAATCTGCACCCCACAGAAGTGGGGTGTGGAAAAGCACTGCATTGCACAAGCCCCCTTGGCTAAACAGCACAGCACATATTACCAATTACAAATCACTTAATAAGTAACACCTGATGGTTATTCTTTTAAATATTCTAATTGCCAGTTCTACTATTAAGGCAAAGAATTACCACAAACAGACCCCCAAAGGCACACTTTTCACAAACACGTGCTATCACCTAAATGCTCCCGGGTCTTTCCATGTAGACGTTTCACAGGACCTTGCAATTGAGAGCATAGGTTCTGGAATTACACCACCTGAATTCAAATCAGCGCTTCAAAAAGAGGGGTGTCAAAGAGTATTGTCAATGCTAGTGACAACTGCAGTTATAGAAAAGAGTAGTAAGAATTTTTTTTAATATATTTTATTTATTTGTCAGAGAGAAAGGAAGGGAGACACAGAGAGCAAACACAAGCAGAGGGAGCAGCAGGCAGAGGGAGAAGCAGACTCCTTGTGTAGCAAGATCAATGAAGGACTCAATCCCAAGACCCTGGGATTGTGACCCGAGCTAAAGGCAGCTGCTTCACAGACTGAGCCACCCAGGCATCCCAAAAGAGTAATAAAAATTTAAGAATCCAGAGCTACAAGCTGCAACTGCTAGTTTTTCCAGTACGATAGCAAAAGTCACCAAAATCAGGGCCTTGCCCTTACCAAGAGGCCACTTCCTTTCACATTCCTGTAAAAGGTAATGAACTAAACCGTAAGGTTTTAAAAAGTAAAATGTCAGCTACCCCTTCAATGTACAAGCAAGTCAAAGCCAGGCCGAGAGGAGAGCAGCATGTAGAGAAGCCGCACCTTCTACGCTCCACAATAAACACGGCCAACACGAGCACCCATCTCTTCTCCTGGATGCAGAAGGAAGAGTAAGACATGAACCAGACCTCACTACAGATTTCAAAAGCAGCAGGGAAAGCTGGGGGTGAACAGACTAACACAAGCCTCCACACCTGAGCCAGAATAGCCTGGGAGAGGCCGCACAGAGCTTGCCAGACACCACCAGCACGCACGGGCCTCTCCCCCGCCAGCACAAGCCACCAGGACTACACGAGGACAGCTCAGAACTGACCAATGGACTGACAACAGTGCATGGAAAACCCTGGAAAGACAGATGATTCAATTATGTCATTACTTTTAAAATACAATCTAGGGGTAATGCTGGTCTACAAGCCCATAAATCACAGAAAGTAAGCCATTTTGTAGAATAAAAAGAGGAATGTATACTGCTTTCCTTTAAGGAAAGAGCATATCAAAAACATTCTTTGACCACCTCTGGCACGAGGGACGCTCCAAAGAGACACAGGAATCACAGAGAACTCATAACTCCAGAAGCCCGCACACAGGTGGGGACACACTGGCCACTTCACACTCGTCACCACGCTGGACGCTTAATCCACAGTCCCTCCATGTTAACTCCACAAATTACCTATTACCATTTCAGCTTTACAAAGGAGAAAACAGGCTCACAGAGGCTACATCATCAGAAAAGGGTCACAAAACAGTACGTGCCAAAGGTATAATGTGAAGTGAGGCCTACTGGCAAGGCACCTAGCAGGGGCACCTTCCTCTATCCCAGTGGTTTTCTCCCAAGAGGGAATTCTGCCTCCTCAGGAACACCCGACAAAGTTGAGAGACCTTTAAAACCATCACAGCTGGGGTGGTGGTGGCTGATACAGGCATCTAGTTGGTTGAGGGTAGGGGATGCTGGTGAAGATCCTACAAGACAAATCCCCACAACAAAGAACTGTCCAGTCCAAAACGTGAGTAGTGGCGGGGCTACGGGGCTGGGGCCCCTGCAGTAAGATGCTGCAATCATCAGGAAAGGCCCAAATGGAGGTGCAGGTAGACTGAGGCGGCAACAAAGAGCATTCCTAACCGGGGCAGTGTGGGAAGCCTTCATCATGGAAACAGGCTGAGTCTTTCAAAGCATGGGTAGAAAAGAAAGGGTGGTATTTTCGGCAGCCTAAGACAAAAGAACTGATCAAAGATGTGCAGCTAAAAAATGGCCAGGTGAGTACTTCCTCTAAAAACGTACAAAATGAAACTAGTAGAACTTCATGAACAAACAACTCAGGTAAATTTGCATGTATTCATAAATGCTTGGGCATCTTCGAACATTCATAAGAGACTGGTAACTTGGTTGACTCTGGGTGAGAAACTGGGTGCCAGAAGGACGTAACTATTTAGAACACTTAAACGCATTACCTATTTAAAAGATTTTTAATGGGAAAACATTTACCTGCCAGGAGATAAAAGCTGAATCGGGATTTGCAAGGGGAAATATGGGCTGATACCAGATGGCAGACAACCTTAAATAGTTTCATAGAAAGAATAGTGATTTAACTTTTACTGGACATTAGGCCAAGTACAATTCTAAAGATACACTATGCCGCTTGGCAAATGCTAAAGGTAAAACCTCCATAGCCAAACGCTCTGGGTACGAATGCCCATTCCACAGCTTACTACTTTTTAAAGTCACTTCCTGACTGGGGGAAAGTTCCCTAAACTCTCCACACCTCTGTTCCTCTTCTGTAAAATCAGAAGGGTAAAAATACCTATTTCATAGAGTTACTGTGAAGAGTCAATGGATTAAAATTTGCAAAGTACTTACAATGCTGCCTGGCACATACTAAGTAGTACTGAATAAAAATCTGTGATAATTAATAGTAGCATCCCTTTACATGTAACAATAATAGTGCAAGGAAGGTATCTTTATTATTCCCATTTTATTCATGATGAACTTGTGGCTTAAGGAGGTTAAGGAACTTAGCCCAAGTTCCAAGCTAGACACCAAAACCCGAGTTCATTCTCCTGCCACATGTAGCTTCCTGAAAGCAAACGTTAAGCTTCAGACGACACGCATTGGAAAGCCACTAAAGGTTTTGGAGTGAAGCAAAGTTTTGTTTTGGAAGGTAATTGCCAATGGAAAGCAGATAAAAACTGGCACAGGGAAATGGAGTAGGTATGCGCAGGCCTCTGGGAGAGTCGAGAGAAGCCCATTAAAAGGTACTGGATGGAGGTGCTAAGGGTCTGAACTAAGGACAGTGGTGCTGGAAAGGGAAAGATCCGGAGTAAAAGGCACAGCACAGGAGGGAAGGAGGGCCAGGCGACCAGGGAAGCTTGCCAAGTGAAAGAGGATGGGGGACTGGAGCGGGGTCAGCCACACCTGACTTCGAAGACAAGGGAGGCCACGTAGTGACAGAGTATTAGAAAGCTGGTCTACCTTGTCTGTTCCAGGAAGCACTGAAACTGTGAGGTCTATTAATAAAGGATTGTCCCGCTATTACCTAGGAGTCAAAAGTACTGAATCCATAGGCTAAATCTAAAGAAATGAAGGGAATTCCAGGTGACATAGATTATTAACTGGATAGATAGATAACGATTTACTACTTTGAAAGTTACAAGTTTAGGGAAAGAACTCCAGAATCGACATCTTCCTTACATAAAATTAAAGGTGGGGTTCACACTAAAAGCAAAACTTCTAAATATTGCCTATTAATAACTAAGTACAGAAAATGATAATTTCACTTTGAATTTTTTCTAGACCAATAAAACACTGTAAGAGCGCTCAGTCCGCAAAGCTCAGTGTATGTGAATTACACACTCATTAAAATCATTTGTTCATTTGGCAACAACCCATGAAAATTTCATTAAACTCCAAGAATTTCATCTTTAGATTTACAGACTCTTTCACTTGCTGAGAAAGGCCACATTTTGTTTCCGTGTTCAGGAACACAAAATAAGTATCAACGGCTCATCTGCGAAGTCATGTCCTTTCAGTGCCCAGCGTGAGCTGTGCCGTGGTCAGTGACCTCAGACAGCCACAGACAGCTTTCAAAAAGTACCAGCTTCCAGGGGATGACAGACCTAAGTGAAACAGACGCGAGCTGGGGTTTCTCAAATTATATGCTTTTTGTTAGAATCTGTAAATCTTAATATTTTCAGGATTTATGAAGAGATAATTAAGGCATTTTTTCAGAGTTTTAACAAGATGACTTTTTAGAGTTCAGAGTTGCCACTAATCGCTATAATACCAAAGTGTCATTTAGGAATTAAGAAATTCCAATAAAGGTTAATTGCCATTGCTTTTTGGTTTGAGATATTAGCTATGTTAAAATAATAAGTTAAAATGCTACTACCTAAAATCTAAAAGGGAACAAACAGTATTTTTAATCCAGAGCAGGCCACAAGACCACAAAGGGCATGTGTGTACCCAACATAATACTGTGCACAGAACAGATTTCCCTGAATAAGCCAAGGCAAAGCGCCTTTCTCTCTCAGGCCTCTCCTTTCACAGGACATCTATAATGCTAAAAGACAAGCTGCCAATTTGCAATGCAAAGAAACAAAGATAAATGACAACACTCAGGCTGACTAAACAATCCTACCTATATACAATTTCAAAAGCAAAATCCAAGATGCTTTCACAAACCAATTTAAGCTCCAGAATCTTCATAAAATGGGTTTAAAAACCTAGTCCTGTGCATGTATGCAAATACCATCTGAGGAAGGTTCTTTTGTAGGCGCCCAGCACTTGAATACACAACTCTTTAATTGTGAATCATTCCTTGATTCTTTTCCTATGTAAGAATTGTAGACGGAGGCCTGTGTTTTGGGTCTAGAAACCTCCCCCACCAACCCCAAGCACTAGCTTAAGCTCTGGGCCTAAACGGGCAAGGGATGGGTGCCAAATCACCCAGCCCTTTTCTTGAGCAAACCAAGTAAACCCCCTGATATATCACTTACTCTGCAGAATTGTCCATGACAATTGTCCATGATACCAGAACAGGTAATTCAGAATAAGTCGTATCCACAACTTTCCTAATGTAGGCTACAAGGGCAATGAGGAATACAGACTGATGTATTCCATGCAAAAAACCGAATCTGGTAAATTTTCTAATTAGGAGATCTTCTACATGTGTAGACTTTCATTCTATCAATCTTTGCTGGAACATCGTCCCTGAACCAGACCCATGCTAAAGGTTTCCTTCTGTCCAGGCAACTGAACAGAGTACAAATCTAACATAAGACTCCATAAAGAACCTCAACATTCCTTATATTACCTTTCATTTAACCTCCATCCAAAAAGACATAGAAATAGTAAAAGAGCACAAATCATCTATTTCTTCTGAATTATTTTCTAAGGAACTAAGTGGGACACTTCACAGTAATGATATTAGATAGAACAATTTAATTTCTCAGTATGCCGTATCACTTACCTTAAAAAAAAGGTCAGTACACCAAAAGAAATGCATGCCTGACATTTACATACTGTCCTCTGTACAAGACAGGATGGCACATGACTAAATACCTATAAAGTTGACATAACAAGTTCAACATGTTACACACTATACTATTCACATATGTATTTATGAAACAGGGATTATATTTATACGAGCGTGTGTGTGTATTTAAGAACAGGAGCTTTAGTTGAAAGTCGAGCCAGTTAGGAACTGGAGGATGGGGACTGCCCTCACATGCTCACCTGCCGAATGATACTCTTCACACAACGAACTGGGAGGCCTTGGTAGTTGGACTTGATGATCCACTTGAGGAGATGGTGGCCAAGTACTTCGAAGACCATGCAGACATCTGGGACATGGTAAAGGATCATCCAGATACATTTCCTGGAGTGATGCAATTACTCAAAGCAGCAACTTTGTGGCACTTGGCAATTTTTTCTTTATAAAATACAACATCATGGGCACCTGGGTGACATAGTCGGTTAAGTGTCTGACCCTTGGTTTTGGTTGAGGTCATGATCTCAGGGTTGTGAGATCGAGCCCTACATGGGGCTCCATGCTCAGCACGGAAACTGCTTAGGGTTCTTCCTCTCCCTCTCCATCCCATTCTGCCCCTCCCCCCGCTTTTGCATACCTGCACACTCTCTCTTAAAAAACAAAAACCAAAACCACTTTAAAATGCAATGTTACTACTATCAATAGTGGTCATGTGCTGTTTCTCACCAAAATAAATAGATCTAACATTTCCTAAGTACTTCTATCTCCTATGTTTCTCAATGTATGCTCGTCAAACAATGTGCCTAGCCCCACACAGAAGTGGCCACAGTGAACCCAGGAGCTGGAAGAGCTTTCTGGCATCACACAGTCCCAAGGTGGCCTAGCCATGACATAAACCCACACCTCCCTGCACTCTTGCTCATTTCAATTCCCTCCCTGATCATCAGTCATAATGAAAGCGAGCAAGGCTGAAACCTCATAAAAACTAACTGGGGGGGGGGGGCAAAAATTCTGTCTTTAGGCAATCAAGGAGGACACTTAATTCCAATCCATGAAACACTTTATAAAATAGAAACATAAAAAACACAGTGAAGATACTTAATCTTTTCCTTCAATAGTATCTTTCATTGCAGAACCAGATCAACTTTAATACTCTAAGCAGTTTTCAATAACATAGGATCACAATATAAGACATGGCACTTAAGACCCACTTACAGGGGCACCTATGTGGCTCAGTTGGTTAAGCGACTGACTTTGGCTCAGGTTATGATCCTGCAGTCCCAGGATCAAGTCCAGCGTCCAGCATCCAGCTCCCTGCTCAGGAGGGAGTCTGCTTCTTCCTCTGACCCTCCCTGCTTTCATGCGCTCTCTCTCTCTCATTCTCTCAAATAAATAAATAAAATAAATTTTTAAAAAGATCTACTTAAAGGAATTAAACCTATGGAATCTGAGGTGTTGTGTTTCTTGTTGTTTTAAAGATTTTATTTATTTATTTGATAGAGAAAGACACACTGAGAGAGGGAACACAAGCAGGGGAAGTAGGAGAGGGAAAAGCAGGCTTCCCGCCAAGCAGGGAGCCCGATATGGGACTCAATCCCAGAACCCTGAGATCATGACCTGAGCCGAAGGCAGGTGCCCAACGACTGAGCCACCCAGGCACTCCTCTTGTTTTTTTTGTTTTTTTTTTTTTTTTAATAGAAATCTAGTCCAAGGGGCACCTGGGTGGCTCAGTGGGTTAAATCCTCTGCCTTCGGCTCAGGTCATGTTCCCAGGGTCCTGGGATCGAGCCCCACATTAGGCTCTCTGCTTGGCGGGGAGCCTGTTTCCCTCTCTCTCTCTCTCTGCCTGCCTCTCTGCCTACTTGTGATCTCTGTCAAAGAAATAAATAAAACCTTTTAAAAAAACATTAAAAAAAAAATCTAGTCCGCTGCAGACTTTCTGGGACTGTGACCCACCCAAGTCCATCATACAAACACATTCATGTTATTCATACAGGAAGATTGAAAATGGCTCTGAAACTTCTTCAGAGTACATCGTTCGTCCCTGGAAGCCTACAGATAGATTATTAAAGCAGGTTAGTTGATTTAATATTTTCTACAATATCTGGATCTACCAAATCACATCATCACAATAACTGCTGCTTTAAATATTTTTAATGAAAATTTTAAAAAGAAAACATTTCTACAGTGGAGAACATTATAGACTTATGCATAGGTAAATCTAAAGCCAGAAGTTTCTTACTATTTCCCAAATCATTATAAAAAAAGGCAAACTAAGGATTAGCATTAGTAAAAGAATCAAAGGCCAAGATTTCTAAATTATGACCTAAATTCTTCTTCAAAGCGCTGACAACCTGGATTATAATGGTTTCCTAGCATCCTATTTAATGGTAAAAACAGCCATTGGAATATACATACCCCAAACACTCCATTTACCTATATATCAGGTAGTTTCTCCAAAGAAATCCTGTCATCTATCCCAATAAGCTGCCTTACAGAACTGATCCAAAGAAGAGGGGCTGCCCTACCTGTCCATAAATAAACAGATTCAGCAGGAGACTGGTCAGAGGACCAGCTCTTTCTGTCTGTGGAGGTGGGGTGGGGGGGACTGGCAGCTGAGTGACTCGGTTGGCTGACCGTGTGAATCTTGACTTGGGATGAGGTCGTGATATCCGGGTCTTGAGACGGAGCCCTGCATCGAGCTCTGTGCTCAGTGGGGAGTCCTGCATGAGATTCTCTCTCTGTCCCCCTTCACTCTTAAACTTGCTCAAAACATAAATAAATCTTTTCTTTTTTTTTTTTTCAAGTGGGGAAAAATGCACTCAGCAACTAGCAAAAATAATCTTGAGGCAAAGGTCAAGGTGACATTAGCAGGCATTGGTACTTACTAGTAGTAGCTTCTAGTCCAATCTCTAGAGGAAATACAGAACCTCCCTCAGACATACAGGGTATGAAGAAGTGGCTCCCCAAGGATTAAAGCTTAGGAGATGCAGAAACAGGGTGCCATTCTGGGATCTGAAGTGGGAGAAGGCTTTGTCCTTGGGCTTTTGGAGTTTGACCAGGTCAAATACAGAAATGATGGATCTGATCCAAACATGGTAAGATGACAACCCTGGCTACTGACACATGAACTTTTGCTCCCTGTAGTCTGTAAAAATGACTATAACCCATCTTTCTCTGCTCTCCCCTCACACATATACAAGGCCCTCCCTAGCTTGGTAGTGAAGGTAGAGGGACTGTCTGTAAAGAGCCCAGTACCTGTGCAGTAAGGATGCTTAAGATGTTATCCAACCTCAGAGAGATGACACCAGACACGAAATGGACTGGTGGCAGCTGGGGAGTTTTTTTGGCATACCATTTTATAACAATCTGCAATGATATTAGAGGCTTTATGTGGACAGTGATACAGCAAACAGAGGTTTAAATAAGCTTAAAATATTTCCATATTTTAAAAGTAAAAAATCATTAGGAAGAAAAGGAACTGTCAATAAGGATACGTATTCCATTCATGCCTGAAATCTTGAAGTCATCGATTAACTGTACTACCATGTCTTTATTTGGGTCAGTGGGATCACTTTCTCGAACCTATGGAAAGAAAAATGAATTCAAGAACAGAACCATTTAGGACTGAAAGTTGTTTCCATTATAACCAACCAAAAACATTTTAGCAAAAGTAATGTTTTTAAAAATAAAAGATTCAGTATTTGAACATAAAAATCCTTCTGTAAAATTTTAAGTCATTAATTCTTCTTGCATTATTCACATTTTTGCCGTACTTACACATTTGAGCAATTTTATTTCATCCAAGGCTGTCTCTGTATAATGCTGGGCACTCTTTACAACTTTCATTGCAACAAATCTTTTCCCCCTTAAAAAAAATTTAACATTGTCAGCAGAAGTTATCATTATAATAAAATCGATTCAATAAATAGAAACTTCTAATAACCTTCCCTTTAAAATAGTACTCTTCAAACTGTGTGGCCACAATTAAGCAATAGGCTAATGGATCAAAACAATTTCTTTTTTGCTTTGTTTTTACCTAATAAAAGTAAGGTGGACTAGAAAAATGTCAGAGTTCATCATACAGATTAAGGGTAATTCTTATAACACCTGTGTTTTATTACACACACATACACACCATCTGTGTGTGTGTCCTGGGTAGGAGCTCGGTTTCAAACTATGGGGTCATGACTTTTTTTTTTACAAGAAAGTCAGAAACCACAGGTTTTAAAGGCCAATACATTATTATTTTACATGTGAATATTTTTCTGATGTGGATGAATTACCACAAGAACAGTATGTTTGACATAATGCTATTTCAATAAACAAGCTTCAGATATAAAAGCAGAAAAAGTTAATATATTAAGATAACACACAAATGAACTTCTTAAGGGGAGCGGGGCCGTGCAGGGTGGTGTCTAGCTGGGTGAGGCAGGCCTGTGCTAAGTACTATACACACCACAACAGAAGTAGGTGTGCTCCTCAGCCATACCTGATGATAAAGTTGAACCAGACCAGAAATCAAATGCACAAATGACAAAGTACACTTACTGCATATCCCAGCACAGCCAGACGGTTGAGAAGTGTCCCCATCCTAGTTTCCTAATGACATGGTATCGGCCATTGAAGAGGTCTCCAATTTTCACTGGATGGTAGCCACCTTTTATTAAAAAAATTTTTTTTAATTTCCGAGAAATAGTAATAAAATCTCTTCCTTTGTGTCCGTTTTTCTTCAAGATTTTATTTATTTTTAAGTAATCTTTATATCCAACCTAGGGCTTGAACTCAAGACCCTGAGATCAAGACTTACATGCTCTACTGACAGAGCCAACCAGGTACCCCCTTCAGTCAGTTCTTGATACCATTTAAGAAAGCTCTAAACAATAAAATCAGATAAAGGTATGTTTAATAATTAAACATTTTTCTCAAAAACATCTTCCATCAAGACAAAAATGTCCTTTACCTTCCTATTACACTTTCTGTTCATTCTGATTTAACTCAGAAAGACAACAAGCCATTCAGTACTCCATAACAATAATTTTGGGTTTATATTTAAGTCTAGGTATACATAATATGCACACACCAGCTTGCCACCTTCCCACAAGTCATTGTCTTCTCTTTTAAGCAATAAATTCAACACAAATCTTTTTGGGTCAGTAGAACATAACTCAACAAAATAAAAGATGTGTACTCTACCTCGTTTTGCATACACCAATAGTTTATGCATAACCAATAAGGAATCAAATAATGTACAGCAGTTTACCCTCCAACAGAGCTTGCTCCTCTCCCCATACTTCCTCCAACCTCAAAAGCCCTGCTGAGAAACAGGCTGGAGAGAGAGAGAGAGGACACCCTGTTGAGGCAGATACTTGGGAAAGGTAAGGGTACTTTCATAGATGTCTAGCATTAAAAGACCTTTACTTTGCATTTGGAAGTAAAATAAGCAGGCTAAAAAGTAGCATGTAGAATGTGATTACCATTTTTGCGAAACACACTAGGAAAAATCTAGGAGGATAAGATGTTAGCAACAGGGGCGCCTGGGTGGCTCAGTGGGTTAAGCCTCTGCCTTTGGCTCAGGTCATGATTCCAGGGTCCTGGGATAGAGACCTGCATGGGACTCTCTGCTCAGCAGGGAGCCTGTCTCCCCACCTCTCTCTCTGCCTGCCTCTCTGCCTACTTGTGATCTCTGTCAAGTAAATAAATAAAATCTTTAAAAATAAGATTAAAAAAAAAAAGATGTTAGCAACAAACATCTCTGGGTATAAAATTACTTTTATTCTTTTTTATCTACCTTAATTTTTTAATTAAAACAAACAATGCTTTCCTACTTCTTATTAACATCTGCTTTTTTACTGCAATGTTGTTATCTCTCATTTTTTAAATCTACAGAATTCTTACAAATCACTCAAGAAAGACTTGGATAGTTCGTGTTCAGAGGCTCAAAGCAGGTGCAGAAGTATTCAAGCCACATCTTTTAACATATCTCAGTATCTTTCAGAGGGCTAGGAATAAACTTCAAATAACACTACAAATGTTTATGAATTTTTAAACTGTTACTCAATGGAATTAGTGAAGCAGGAATCTGACCAGATACTGAGTTTTTACTCTCCTCCCACTATATTAACATTTCTCAGATCTTAATATCGAAGTCTTTAACAATATTCTGGGTCAAAGATATGAGCTAAAAAATAATAAATTAAGAATATGGCAAATTATTAAATGAATGAAAAGATGGTGACTAAACTCACTGTAGTAATCATTTCACAATAAATAATATGTCAAGTCATATTAAGCTTATACAGTGCTGAATTATTAAATACATCTCAATAAAATTGGAAGAAAAAATAAACTAAAATTGAACTGGGCTCTGAGTTTACAATATAAGTTTTCAACCATTAAAATTAACACTGGAAAGGAGGAGGAAAAAACCTATAAATTTCCAAGTACAAATTAGGGGCACTGTGCTAGGCACTTTATTTTCAAAACCAGATTCCAAGAAAGGAAAGGAAACTACAATATGGTGCAGGCATTCCATGGTGGGGGTGGGAAGAAGAAGGGAGGAGAAGTCCTTTTGGGGAAATTTGAAGTTCAACAAAGCAAAGCAGATTTCCTGACCAAGGGGTTCAAAGAGCCCAATGTCTTAACACACAGAGGGACCTCAAAGAGAAAAGAGCAAGCTGCAAATCCCAGACATATTTGCTCATGAAATGATTTCTTCAAAAACAAAGAAAGAAAGGAAGAAAGGAAGAAAGGAAGGAAGGAAGGAAGGAAGGAAGGAAGGAAGGAAGGAAGGAAGGAAGGAAGGAAGAAAGAAAGAAAGAAAGAAAGAAAGAAACAACAACAGCAAAAAACACCAAATCACATTTCATAACACAAAGTATTTAGGAAATACCGAGGTCTAGGTCATTTCTTACAATCACCCCACAAAGCTGATGGTGTGATTGCTATACTGCTGAAGTGGGCACAAGTCTCTGAGACAGTAAGAGGGTCAGGGCTGGAAACTGGGTCAGATTCCGAAGTCCATGCTCTGTCTACCAGGAAGAAATGTATTTCGTTTTTAACACGTGCAGGACTATTTCCTGGTCTTAGTATTTGGGGAACACTTGAGAGCTTAATTAAAAGCTGTTTACTACTTAATTGCATATTATTCCCAATATTAAAGTCTCTAAATTTAAAAATAATTGAATTATGCATAAAGAGAAGAGATTTGTATCCTTATGGTATGTTTCAGACTTGGATTCTCCAACAACCAGAAGAGCACTAGTTCCTATATAATCACAGTGTAAGCACAGCTACTCCTTTTCTCAGTAAGACTCTGAAAGTTGAACAAAAGAAATTACTAGTTTAGTCCCAGTATCTCAGGAGCCCACAGATGAGCTAACAATGATTTACCTAGCAGAGATTAAAAATAATAATAATAATAATAATATACCTAAAAGTAGGCCAACTAAAACAAGATGGGGTAAAGAAGCAATTTTCTAATACAAATATAAAAACAATAAAAAGTACTAAACACCTATCTTTTTATTTTGAAAATATGACAGAATTTCAAACCAGTATTCCATATATTCTCCTACTCTAACTACCAAATCCATAGAAAAAAAGTCTCTTCTGACCATTTTTTTTAAAGATATTATTTATCTGACAGAGATCACAAGTAGGCAGTGAGGCAGGCAGAGAGAGAAGGGGAAGCAGGCTCCCTGCTGAGCAGAGATCCCAGGTGTGGGGCTCCATCCCAGCATCCTGAGATCATGACCCGAGCGGAAGGCAGAGGCTTAACCCACTGAGCCACGAAGGTGCCCCTCTTCTGACCATTTTTCAACCTCTTCCCTTAGAAGGGTAAATAATATTCATGCTGCCAGAAGGTAGACTATGACTCCCCCTAACAAACCACACCAACCTGCCCAACACCCACAGAAGTAGAGAAAAAGGACACTCCAGTAACTCTTGCAATTAATTCTCCAATTCCTTGAGATCAGCTAACAGCGTGCACTGCAGTGACTGCTAGCAATGGACACTCCATGGCTGACAACACTGCCTAGCACACAAGGAATCTTAAGAACAGTCACAGAAGAGGTAAGGACATCTCCTGCTGCTGTTTAACCAACAGGCACTACAGGAATTTATCAACAGTGCTACCCACAGATCCTGTTCATGGCATCAGGCAGAGTACCAAAAAGGATCAAGCACCTGAGAATTACCATGCCTTGGGGTTCAGCTGACACACTTGTACTTCAATATTTGTATTATTCAATATAAAAACCATGCACTTATCACTTAGAAGTTCATCTCTGATTATTAAAAAATAAATACTAGATTGGATTGTAAATACTAGAGAATAAAAATTGACTGTTAAGTAATTAAGTTCACATGCTGATTTCTTCTTCAACTCCTATCCCTCCAGTACATTGAAGAAAACTGTAGCTAAAGCTCTACTCCAACTATCAAGGCTCCAAAGAAGGCAATTCTAAAACTATCCTTCTTAGCTGTGTTAGAAATTGTTGGCCAAAGATACAGATGACTCTTCTTTCCCTTGCTGAGCCAAAAATAGGGTCAATTTGAGTGAATCAAAAATTCAGAACACTGTCATACAAAATAGTTTGGAACGATTTTCAGCAAAGTCTTTATTTTCTAATAAAGATACTATATAAAGTACTCATTTCTTTTGAACCAACACTAGTTTCTCAGGCCTCTGGTGGGGAGGTTGTCTCTACAACCACCGAAGGCTATCAAAAGGTCTAAAGAAAAACTGGAGAATCAACTCCAACACATGCAGTCTTAAAACAGGAAGGTGTGGGGGCGCCTGGGTGGCTCAGTGGGCTAAGCCTCTGCCTTTGGCTCAGGTCATGACCCCAGGGTCCTGGGATAGAGCCCCAGATCGGGCTCTCTGCTCAGCAGGGAGACTGCTTCCTCCTCTCTCTCTGCCTGCTTGTGATCTCTGTCTGTCAAATCAATCCAATCAGGGCGCCTGGGTGGCTCAGTGGGTTAAGCCGCTGCCTTCGGCTCAGGTCGTGATCTCGGGGTCCTGGGATCGAGTCCCGCATCGGGCTCTCTGCTCGGAAGGGAGCCTGCTTCCTCCTCTCTTTCTGTCTGCCTCTCTGCCTACTTGTGATCTCTGTCAAATAAATAAATAAAATCTTTAAAAAAAAAAAAAATCAATCCAATCAATCAATAAATCTTTTAAAAAAAAAAAAAAAAGGAAGGTGTGGTAATATGTAAGTCATTCACAGAACAATAATAAACACACCTGGGATCACATAAGATATCTGTGCTTCTTTCCTCAAAAGTTAATAGAAAAAACAGATACAAAAGCAGTAAAGCTATGGATGATTTGAATACACCACCAACCAACTTGATATAATTGACATTTATAGAACACTCTAATCAACAGCAAACATATTTTTTTTTCATTTTTTACAGAATATGTACCAACATAGACCATATACTGGGCAAAAACAAGCTTCAACAGATACTAAAAAATTCAAGTACTATAAAGTATGTTCCCACACCACAAAAGAATTAAGTTAAAAATGAGTAACAGAAAATATCACAAAATTGGAAAACACACTTCAGAATAACCCACAGGATAAAGAAGAAATCAAAAGGAAATTAAAAAGAATTTTACACTAAATGAAAATGAAAACCTAACATCAGAATCTGCGAAATGTTGTTAAAACATTAAAACTTAAGAGGAAAATTTAGAGCACTAAATGCCTATTATCAGAAAAAAGTTCTCAAATCAATAAGCTCTGTTTCCAGCTTAAAAAAACAGAAAAAGAACAAATGTAACTTCAATTATGCAAAAGAAAGAAAATAAATACATGAGCTGTAATCAGTGAAATAAGAAACATAAGAAGAAAGAAATCAGTGAAACCAAAAGAAAATGAAAATAATAAACTAAGTTGACCATGGACAAAAGAAAGAAAACAGAAATTACCAACACGAGTGAGGTGACATCACTACATATTTTATAGCTAGTAAAAGGACAGCTATAGAGAATACTACAAATTTATACCTATAAATTTGAAAACATAGACAAAATGAACAAATACCATGAAAAACACAACATACCCAAGCTCCAATCAAGAATCACATACCTAAAAAACTGTTTCTGTTTCTAAAAAAATCAATTCGTAGTTAAAAACCTTCCCATAAAAAATGAACTGGTGAATAATCTCAAACATTTACAGGAAAAATACTTAAAATTCTACATACTTCCTGAAAACTGAAAAGGAGGAAATACTCCTAATCTCATTCTATGAAGCCGGCATTACTTTGATTCCAAAGCCTGGCAAAGATATTATAAGAAAGTTACAGGCCAATTTTTCCCATGATGTAGATATAAAAATTCTGAACAGAATTTCATCAAATCTAATTAAACAACATATTAAAAGGATAAAACTCCATGACCAAGCAGGTTTTATTCCAGGAATGAAAACTTAGAACCCATATGATTAGCTCAATAAATAGGAAAAAAAAAATCTCCTAATAGCCAACACACACTCCTGGTCAAAATTCTGGACAAAGTAGGAACAGAAGAGCATCTGTGAAAAACCTACAGACAGCATCAGACTTAAAGTCGCCAAGGAATGGAAAGAAGAGGGGGGTCATTCCTAGATTAAAAGAACTTTAAAAAAAAAGTTATTATAATGGGTAAATCCTATTAGGCCCCAAATTTAAAAAGAAAAAAAATATAGGTATAAAGGACATTTCTTCAGACAATTAGGTAAACTTAAATAAGATATGGATTTTAGATATTACGGAATTATTCATTTTCTTAGTTCAAACAATGACATCATGGTTATATAATGAGAATGCTTATTCTTAGATAAGTCTGCTGAAAATTTTTTGGAGTACAGTGTCATGATTTTTCTAACTTCCTTTTCAGTAATTCAGCAAAAGAAAAAATATATATGTATACAATAAAGCAAATAAGGGAGAATGTCAGCAACTCCTCATCGATGCTAAAATGGTAACACCCTCCTCCACAGAGGAAATGCAGGAACTCCCTACACTATTCCTTCAACATTTCTGTATGTTCAACAATTCCCATAATAAAATGCACGTCATTTTTAACCAGTCTCTTACTCATTCCAAATGTGTGCAGGGGAGAGGGCTGTCTAGAGGCAAGCCCCAAGCAGCTAAAAACCAGTTTCAACCACTGAAGGACAGAGAATGCTCTGCAGCGTGACCAGAGAACACACACAGGTGGGACCCTACTTTTACTAAAATGACCTTTAAGAAGGGGTGCCTGGGTGGCTCAGTGGGTTAAAGCCTCTGCTTTTGGCTCAGGTCTTGATGCCAGGGTCCTGGAAGCCCCGCATCGAGCCCCGCATCAAGCCCCACATCGAGCCCCGCATCGAGCCCTGCATCAAGCCCAGCATGGGATCGAGTCCCGCATTGCGCCCAGCAACTGGGCTCTCTGCTCAGCTTCCTCCTTTCTCCCTGCCTGCCTACTTGTGATCTCTGTCAAGTAAATAAATAAAAATCTTTAAAAAAATTATAAAATTACCTCTAAGAAATAAATTAGAAGGAAAGCAAAATAAAAAAGCCTACTGAAGGTCCACTCTTGATTACTTGCATTTATGATACTTATCATTCCTACTGAACAAGTGTGCGTGTGTGTGTGTGTGTGTGTGTGTGTGTGTATGCACGTGCGCACGTGTATATCAGGGGGTGGCTAGCGAGGCTCCACCATCATCAATCCCCTGCCCCGAGGGAAGCACGTGGGAGTCAGAATTAGCATCCAGATGCGCCAGACTCTCAACACTGGGCTCTTTCTGCAACACCATGCTTTACTAGTCACCCATGAGCTAAAACATGTAGCCCTTTTCTTTCTGTCTACAATTCTAATATGAATTAAGTGAATACTGGCATTGTGAATAAACAGAGAGAAAAAAAACTCCAAAATAAAAACTGCCATTTTCAATGATATCTCTTTTCTCAGTATGAGGTATTGACAACATGCCTGAGTTGGAAATGGTTTGCCTGTCAATGACTCATAAGAATCTATTGTAATTGGTCTTTATGAACAAGTTTTACAAATATTTAGCAACCATAATTTTGGTTAAGAACTAAATATGAAAATAAACTATTGCTTTAAAATTTTATCCCACATAAGCTTTGTAAAATTTCACAGTTGCAAAAATGATGTTTACACAACATCAAATAAAAAATGTTGAAATCTACGAAAATACTCTTTTATTCATTAATAAGTTACAGCATAATTTAAATCACATGCACCCCACCCCAAACCATAAGATACCTAGGAATAAACCTAACCAAAGGGGGGGAAAAGGATCTGTACTCAGAAAACTACAGAACACTGATGAAAGAAACTGAGGAAGGCACAAAGAAATGGAAAAACATTCCATGCTCATGGATTAGAAGAACAAATACTGTGAAAATGTCTATGCTACCCAGAGCAATCTACACATTCAAAGCAATCCCTATCAAACCACCATTAACTTTTTTCACAGAACTGGAACAAATAATCCTAAAATTTGTATGGAACCAGAAAACACTCCGAATAGCCAGAGGAATGTTGAAAAAGAAAACCAAAGTTGGCAGCATCACAATTCCAGACTTCAAGCTCTATTGCAATGCTGTAATCATCAGGACAGTATGGTATTGGCACAAAAACAGACACACAGATCAATGGAACAGAATAGAGAACCCAGAAACGGACCCTCAACTCTATGGTCAACTAATCTTCAACAAAGCAGGAAAGAATGTCCAATGGGAAAAAAGACAGCCTCTTCAACAAATAGTGTTTGGAAAATTTGACAGCCACATGCAGAAGAATGAAACTGGATTATTTCCTAACACCATACACAAAAATAGACTCAAAATGGATGAAAAACCTAAATGTAAGACAAGAATCCATCAAAATCCTTGAAGAGAACAAAGGCAGGGACTTCTCTGACTTAGGCCACAGCAACTTCTTGCTAGACACATCTCCAAAGGCAAGAGAAATGAAGACAAAAATGAACTATTGGGACTTCCTCAAGATAAAAAGCTTTTGCACAGCAAAGGAAACAGTCAATAAAACCGAAAGACAACCGACCAATGGGAGAAGATATTTGCAAATAACATATCAGATAAAGTGCTAGAATCCAAAATC
The DNA here is from genome assembly GCF_964662115.1 of Mustela nivalis. NCBI lineage: Eukaryota > Metazoa > Chordata > Mammalia > Carnivora > Mustelidae > Mustela > Mustela nivalis. The sequence goes on from NC_139031.1 coordinate 84,854,313, forward strand.
TATAAAGAACTTATCAAACTCAACACCCAAAGAATAAATAATCTAATCAAGAAATGGGCAGAAGACATGAACAGACATTTCTGCAAAGAAGACATCCAAATGGCCAAAAGACACATGAAAAAGTGCTCCACTTTTTCATCAGGGAAATACAAATCATTTTGTATGTCATTTCATTTCATCAGGTATCAGGGAAATACAAATCAAAACCACAATGAGAGATCACCTCACTCCAGTAAGAATTGCTAAAATCAACAAGTCAGGAAACAACAGGTGTTGGCAAGGATGCGGGGAACCCTCTACACAGTTGGTGGGAATGTAAACTGGTGCAACCATTCTGGAAAAGAGTATAGAGGTTCCTCAAAAAGTTGAAAACAGAGCTACCCTATAACCCTGCTGGGTAAAAAATACCACTAGTGGGTATTTACCCCAAAAATACAAATATAGTGATCTGAAGGGGCACCTGCATCCCAATGTTTATAGCAGGAATGTCTACAATAGCCAAGCTATGGAAAGAGCCAAGATGTCCATTGACAAATAATTGGATAAAGAACACACACACACACACACACACACACACACAGAATATTACACAGCCATCAAAAATGAAATCTTGCCACAGTGTGGATGGAACTAGAGGGTATTATGCTAAGTGAAACAGGTCAATCAGAAAAAGACAATGATCATATGATCTTACTGATATGTGGAATTTAAGAAACAAGGCAAAAGATCGTAAGGGAAGAGAGGAAAAAAATGAAACAAGACAAAACCAGAGAGGGAGACAAACTGTAAGAGACTCTTAATCTTAGGAAACAAACCGAGGGTTGCTGGAGGGGAGGAGGTGGGAGGGATGGGAAACTAGGTGATGGACATTGGAGAGGGTATGTGTTGTAATGAACACTGGATATTATATAAGAACGATGAATCACAGACATATACCCCTGAAAAAAATAATTGTATGTTAATGGAAATCTAAGAATAAAAATAAAAAATAAATCCAATGCATCCCAGTAGAAACATTAATAACACTATACATTAAAAGGCAGCAGAAATTAGAGTATTAAAAAATATCCCTAGTAGCCATCAAAACAAAACAAGGCAATAAGGAAGCCTCTGAGAGAACTATTAAACTCCCTTTATATTAAGGGAGATTCAATAGTGATTCCTTAAACAAAGGAATCACTATTATTTAAAGACTCTTGAATATAGGGGTGCTTGGGTGGCTCAGACAGTTAAGTGTCCCACTCTTGGTTTTGGTTCACGTCATCATCTCCGGGTCATGAGATCAAGCCGCCAGCCAGGCTACTGCTCCCCACAGAGTCTGCTTGGGATTCCTTCCATCTCCCTCACTCCACTGCTCCTCCCCACACTCCACCGCTTGCTTGCACACATGTGCACATGTGTTCTCTCAAATAAATACAATCATTTTTTAAAAACCCTCTGGAGGGGTGCCTGCATGGCTCAGTCAGTTAAACATCTACCTTCAGCTCAGGTCAAGATCTCAGGGTCCTGGGATTGAGCAGCGCACCAGGTTCCTTGCTCAGCAGGGAGCCGGCTTCTCCCTCTCCTCCCCTCTCCTCCCTGCTCATTCCCTCTTTCACTGTCCCTTGTCATTATCTTTCTCAAATAAATACAATCTTATTTTAAAAAAAACCTTTTGAATATAAGTTAATCTGTTGTTATACCAAATACTCTCTGTAACACTCATGAATAGGAGAGAGCTCTACAGGGAAACCCAGAGCAAAGGAAAATGCTCCGCAAGAAGACTCCTACTTATCTATGACCTAAAGAAGTAACAACAAAAATGACCTGAGAGTAAAATATGATAAAACGGAGGAACAATTTCAGTAGTAGAGCCACAGAGATTTAAGTAAAATCCATAGATTGAGAGACCCTGAATATATAAAATGTTCATATAAAGTCCCATGAATAATTTTAAGCTCTTGCCTAACTGCCAATTACTTACTCAGATTTGTTCTTTTAAAAGGGTGCTGATTTGAATCACACTGGCATTTACTAGCTATGTGACACAGAGCAAATTAGTCTGTTTCTCTGGGAATTTGCCCCTACAAGTCACCTGATCAGGACCGTACCCGGGTACACACTCAGTGCCACGTAAGTGTTCCCTATTGTTCTGCCATTACCCAAATCCACTGTGACTAATGACAGACTAACAAGTCAGCAGACCAGGGTTCAGAGTATTGTCTATAGCTCTTTAATTCACTAATGTAGCCCAATTTGTAAAAGGTTTGTGATACACCAGATATGATGATTAAAAGCTGCCAAATGTCAAAAAGAAAGAAACTCATTTTTTTCTTAAGGTTTTTGTTTCAATTTCAGTATATTAACATATAGCATTATATTAGTTTCAGGTATACAGTATAGTGATTTCACAATTTTATACATTACTCAGTGCTCATCATGGTAATTGTATTCTTTAATCCCCATCACCTTTTTAAGTCCCCCCACTCCATTCATTTGCAGAGAACAAACTCTATAGTTAAGTCTGGGGGCATCTGAGTGGCTCAGTCGGTCAGGCATCCAATGCTTGGCTTCAGCTTGAGTCGTGATCTCAGGGTGGTGGGTTCCAGCTCCATGCTGGACTATGCTCAGCAGAGAGTCTGCCTGAGAGTCTCTCTCCCTCTTCCTCTGCCCCCTCCCAGTTGCACTCTCTAATAAATAAATAAGATTTTAAGATTTTATTTATTTATTTGGGAGAAGGAGAGAAAGAGAGAGAGAGCATGAGAGGGGAGAAGGTCAGAGGCAGAAGCAGACTCCCCGTGGAGCTGAGAGCCTGATGCAGGACTCGATTCCGGTGCTCTGGGATCAAGACCTGAGCCAAAGGCAGTTGCTTAACCAATTGAGCCACCTAGGCACCCTAAATAAATAAAATCTTTAAAAAAAAAAAAAAAAGGTCTGGTTCTTGGTTTGTCTCTTTTTATTTTGCCCATTTGTGTTTTAACTTCACATATAAGTAAAATCATATAATATCTGTCTTTCTCTGGCTGACTTATTTTGCTTTGTATTATATTTTCTAGCACAGTCCACATTGCTGCAAATGGCAAGATTTCATTTTTTTAAGCTTTTTATTTTAAATTTATTTATTTGACAGGCAGAGATCACAAGTAGGTAGAGAAGCAGGCAGAGAGAGAGAGAGAGAGGTGGAAGCAGGCTCCCTGCTGAGCAGAGAGCCCAATGTGGGGCTCGATCCCAGAACTCTGGGCATGACCTGAGCCAAAGGCAGAGGCTTTAACCCACTGAGATACCCAGGCACCCCAAGATTTCATTCTTCTTTATGGTGAATATTCCACTGTATATATGTGTGTATACACACATTTTCTTTACAATCTCATCTACTGATGGACATTTCGCCTGCTTCCATAATTTATGGCCTATTGTAAATAATGCTATAATAAACACAAGGGTGCACGTATCCATTTGAATTGCTGCTTTAGTATTCTTTGGGTAAATACCCACTAGTCCAATTACTGGATCGTAGAGCAGTACTATTTGTAACTTTCTGAGGAAACTATACTGCTTTCATTTTTAAAAGATTTTATTTATTTATTTGGCAGTGAGAGAGAGAGAGCAAGCAGGGGGAGTAGGCAGAGGGAGAAACAGGCTTCCTACTGAGCAGTGAGCCCAATGTGGGGCTCGATCCCAGGACCCTCAAATTGTGACCTGAGCCAAAGGCAGCAGCTTAATGACAGAGCCACCCAAGCACTCCCATATACTGTTTTCACAGTCACTGCACCAGCTTGCATTCTCACCAACAGTGCTAGAGGGTTCTTCTTCTACATCTTAACATGTTTTTGTTTGTTGACTTTAGCCCTTCTCACTAATGTGATACTTGTGTGAGTGTTATCTGACTGTAGTTTGATTTGTATTGCCCTGACGATGACTGATGTTGGGCATCTTTTTATGTGTCTATTGGTGATCTGGATGTCTTTTTTGGAGAAATATTTGTTCATGTTTTCTGCCCATTTTTTAATGAATTATTTGTTTTTTGGATGTTGAGTTGTATCAGTTCTTTATACATTCTGGATACTAACCCTTCATCAGATATGTCATTTGCAAATTTCTCCCTTTCAGTCGGTTGTCTTTTAGTTTTGATTGTTTCCTTCACTGTGCAGAAACTTTTTACTTTGATGGAGTCCCAGTAGTTTACTTTTGCTTTTATTTCCCTTGCCTCAGGAGGCATATCTAGACAAATTTTGCTATGGCCAATATCAGAGAAATTATTGCTTGTGCTCTCTTGCAGGATTTTTATGGTTTCAGTTTTCACATTTAGGTCTCTACCCCATTTTGAATTTATTTTGTCTATGGTATAAGAAAGTGGTCCAGTGCAGCCATCCAGTTTTCTCAACACCATTTGTTGGAGACTTTTTCCCACGGCATATTCTTTCTTGCTTTGTTCAAAATTAACTATACCATTATGGGTTTATTCCTGTGTTTTCTATCCTGTTCCACTGATCTATGTATCTATTTTTGTTCTACACTGTTTTGATCACTACAGCTTTGTAATGTAGCTTGAAACTTGGAACTGTCATGCCTCCAGTTTTGCTTCTCTTTTTTAAGATTGCTTTGGATGTTCGGGGTCTTTTGTGGTTCCATACAAATTTTAGGATTGTTCTAGTTCTGTGAAAAATGCTGCTGGTATTTTGATAGGGATTTCATTACATCTGTAGATTGCTTTGGATAGTACAGACATTTTAACAATATTTTTCTTCCCTCAATTCTTTGTGTCCTGCTCATTTCTTTCATCAATGTTTTATAGTTTTCAGCATCTAGGCCTTTTACCTTTTTGGTTAAGTTTACTCTCAGGTATTTTATAATTTGGGATGCAATTGTAAATGGGATTGATTTCTTAATTTCTCTCTCACTGATTCATTATGGGTGTATAGAAATGCAACAGATTTCTGTACACTGATTTCGTATCCTGCACCTTTAGTGGACTTGTTTTATCAATTCTAGTGGTTTTTTGGTGGAATCTTTTGGGTTTCTGTCTTATCATGTCACCCGCAAATAGTGAAAAGTTTTACTTCTTTCTTACTGATCTAGATGCCTTTATTTCTTTTTGCTGTCTGATTGCTGTGGCTAGGACTTCCAGTACGAATAGAAATGGTGAGAGTGGCTGGGTGGCTCAGTCAGTTGAGCATCTGACTCTTGGCTTTGGTTAAGGTTGTGATCTTGGAGTCATGAGGTTGAGCCCCATGAAGGGTTCCACACTCAGCGTGGAGTCTGCTTGAGATTCTTTCCCTCTGCAACCTCCACCCTAGTCAATGGCTCATATGCTTTTGTTAAATAAATAAAGTCTTTTTAAAAATTTATTAAAGAAACTCTTCTTTTTATTTATCAATGGTGTATTCAAACATTAAAATATACTTTTAAAAGAATCGAGGTTTTCAAAATTCAAGTTTAATGTCATTTCCTAAGAGATGTGACTGTGGCTTATCGTTGTCTTATAAAAACTGTGGCTTCTATCTTCGGTGCTCCCTCCTCTCCCTTCTCTGCTAAGTTAGCTGCCTTGTTGTGAGCAGCCCTGTGGAGGGACGCACATGTGGAAGGTAACTGAGGCCTCTAATGAACAGCAGTGAGGAACTGAGACCTGCCAACAACCACCTAAATGATCAGGGAAGCAGATCCTTTGGACCAGTCAAGCCTACAGAAGACTGCAGCCCCAGCTTGATGATAACCTCATGAGAGAACTTGGTCCCAAACCAACCAGATTTCTGCACACCTTTTGAATATAGACATTGATAGCCTTTGTTCCAGACTATCTTTCAAAGGATTCCAAGGTGAATAACCTTGGAAAATAGACATACTATCTCCCACTGGAGAAGAGGGCACACTGGTTTGCTATCCAGTATGATAAGCATCTCCCCCCACCCCCAAGAACAAAGGTTGGGCAGGTTTGGTTGCATACCAGGAAAAGATTATAGTTTCCCAAGCTTGAAGTTCCTCAGCTTTGATACAAAGGCACAGTGTGAAGAGCACCGACCTGGGCCTGCCTCCACATGGCCTCTGTGGGACTGGGGCAGTGGGGGAACCAGTATGGACATGAGCACACGCTGCTTCTTGTGCTGTAATAAAACCCTTGGTTTCTGACGCAGGAGTATCATGTCTTCTGCAAGCATCTGTGAAACTGGCTGGCTAAGTTATCAGCTTGCAGGAAGAATAAAATCTCACAAATGTCTTGGTTCATGATAGATTTATTTTTAGCACCATGAGAAAGCACTCTTGTTTAGAGTGACTAGTTTGTTTTCATCTTATGAAAACTGTCAGTCTCACAACCACTGCATTTCCTTCCTTGCTTTGATGACTAAGGAACCCAGAGGAAAATCTGCAACACTCTTAAATTGTACAGATACCTATTTATATATCTTTATGTATAAACCTTAATGTGACTAATTTTTTCTATAATTTCCTCATTATTTGTCTATTATATTCTATGTATTTTATGTGTAAAATGTCTCAAGTATGTAAAGTGTTAGGATACAATTAACAGCTACTTATCATTCAGGATAAGCTCAAACAAGGCCCTCTCCTTGGAAGCATTTCCTGATTTCTCCTGGATGAGGAGAAGCTCCTGTCCTGTACTACTCTTATGAACCTCTATAATGTCTCATTATGCTGTTACAAAGCACAATGTTTTAATTATTTTCTCATTTGTCTTTCCCCAGATTTTACTTTAAAGATTTTGTTATTATTATTTTTAAAGATTTAATTTATTTATAAGACAGAGAGAGACACGCTGAGAGAGAGAACACAAGTGGGGGAGTGGGTGAGGGAGAAGCAGGCTTCCCACTGAACAGGGAGCCTGATGTGGGACTCGATCCCAGGACCCTGGGATCACGACCTGAGCCGAAGGCAGACACTTAAGGACTGAGCCACCCAGGCACGCCAAAGATTTTTTTAAAGTAATCTGTCTACCCAATGTAGGGCTCAACTCAAAACCCAGAGATCAAGAGTCACACACTCCATGGAAGGAGCCAGCCAGGCGCTCCTTTCCCAGGAGATTTTAAACACTACGATGAGAGAGACAGTGTCCCTAGCACATAGTACCTGATCACAGCAGGCAAGTCAATAAAATACACGAGAGAGAAAGCAGAGAACACAAGAGACACAGATGGGAGCGAGGCTGGTTGTCTGTTCCTTGGTGTGGTATGAGGATGTGGGCTAGCATTAAATTCTGAGTTAATATTACACCCAAACAGAAAAACAAAAAAATACAAAAAACAGAGGAAGGCCCAGAAAGAAAAAGAGATAGCAAGAGGAAAATTACAACAGCAGGAAGGCAGGCTCACAGTAAAATCAATACTTCCGTTTGCTGCTAAGAAGAAAACAAGAAAAGCACTTTGGGATCAGATTGTGAAAAGCCTTGAGAGTTGATCGAGAGTTATTTCATTATTAACTGCGAACAGAATTTACTAATACAGCATATCCTTAGAAGATTTCCCTTTATTTCTCTTATGAACAGAAAGGGGAAAAGTAAACTAATAATTTAAATGTATCCCAAGTAATATCAAATAAATACACCGCTAAGAGAAGCAGTGGAAAAATTATACTTTTTTATATTGCAAAATTAAAATGTACAATACTTAAGATAAACTGATAAGAAGGAAAGTGAGCCCTGATACTATTTCTAAGACCCTAAACATGGCCATCAAGGATCTACAAATATTTAAGGGTTAAAGTCCACTAACAGCTCCAAATATTTACAAAGTTGGAATGTGATTCTAGACAAAAATCAAATAGAGTAAGGATTTGATCTACTTTTATGATCAATAACTAAGTTTCTTGTAATTTCTTTAGTGCCATAATTTTATAGATACAGCAAAGTTTTTCTAAAATATAATGATGTGGACATTTTCACTTTGCTAGAAAAGACCCTCAAGGGGCATCTGGCTATCTCGGTCAGTACAGCAAGCAACAACTGGTCTTGGGTTGTGAGTTCGAGCCGCATGCAGGGTGTAAAGATTACTTAAAAATAGAATCTTTAATAAGAAAGGAATGCCAGGGGCGCCTGGGTGGCTCAGTGGTTGGGCCGCTGCCTTCGGCTCGGGTCATGATGTCAGGGTCCTGGGATCGAGCCCCACATCAGGCTCTCTGCTCAGCAGGGAGCCTGCTTCCTCCTCTCTCTCTCCCTGCCTCTCTGCCTGCTTGTGATCTCTCTCTGTCAAATAAATAAATAAAATCTTTAAAAGAAAAAAAATTAAAAAAAAAAAAAAAAGAAAGAAAGGAATGCCAGAGCCCACAGTGGACATGCAAATCCCATGGTGGAGCAAGGCAAACTCTAAAAGCCTAATCTCTACAGTCTGTAGTCTAGAATACTTCTGAATCACTTCTTAATCCAGGAAGAATGGTTTAGAACATAGTATTCTATAAATGCACCTTGAAGGTAGGTAGACCGTAAAATGCAGAGGAGTTAACATCAGATTATAAATGGTTAATGGATGTTTCTCATGTTTATGAGTTTCTCATACATATACATACAATATTGCAATTTCACTAAAAATATATTTTACATACAATAATCTACAAATCTCAGAATTCACAGCTAAAGAGTTCACAGACACATTTTGTATCTATTACTAATACTTTCTGTTGTTTCTCACACAGTGCCAGGCACAGCCATTTATCTCTTCATGTGTCTTTGATAGGAGAATCTAAACCATTGCTCTATTAAATATGTTGTTATAAAATTTACCCTTAAATTGAAAAATATAGTCAAAAGAAAGTAAATACTGATTCTTCAAAGTCCTTTTGAGCATCTAGCTAATACACCTACTTAATAGTATGTTGTAAGATAAATACTCCGGAGGCTGATAGAGCTGTAATTTTTCAGGTATAATTTTGTCATTTAATGCAATCAGTCTTTATGTCTATCCCTCTACATTAATTTTGGTTGTCTGCAGTTAATTTTTTGAAGAACAGATTTCTCAGAGAAAAATACTCCCTCAAGACTTGCATGTACCTAACAGTTTACATGGGACCTTTAGAACTGAAGGTCAGTGTGACTGGATACAAAATACTTGGCTCAGAATCTCTTTCCTTCAGTATGTCAAATGCATTACGCTATTGTCTTCTGTCCTACAACACTGGTGTGCAAAAGTCTGATAACAATCTGATTTTCCTCCGATAAGATGTGGTCATTCTGCCTAAAAATTTTATCACTATATCAAGCAGATTAAGACTGCAGTGTTTATTGGGGTTTCATGATCTTTCCAGCTTTTATATCTTGTTTCTTGTTCTTAGCCTTCTCCTTACTTGCTTTCTGGGCAAAGGAAGAGTATATATATATATATTATTTGAAATTCTGAAAGGGCGTTACTCTCCCCTTTTAGTAAACATGAGCTTTATAGTACAAGAACTTGGACATTATTCATATGTACTCAAAGATTCTGGGCTCATTCTTGGTTCTTTATGTTCTAGATAAGTTCAAATATATTAATATATGAACTGGGAAAACAACTGATCTGGGAAAACAATTGAGAACATCTTAATTGGGTAAAAGCAGAATTCAGAAATCTGAAAACAAAAAACAAAAACAAAAACAAAACAATGAGATTTCCTTTAGTAACTAAGAAACTTTTCAAGTAAAAGTAACCTGAACGCAGTTCCCTGGCCATTTGAATCCAAAGCCCATAATTACACGCACTCAGATACCAATATATAACTGAAAGACTACACTCCTTTACGAAGTCAAGGCCCTTGTTATTTCTGGCTCCTATAAGACAGCAAGGATATACCGAAGTGCACAGCAAGGTCAGGCTCAACCACACAACTGCAGGTGTCTTCCCAAGCAGATGTTACATCTTTTAGAAAAAATGAAGAAGAAACATTGTGTATAATCCAAATTCTCAATTATTCTTAAGAAATTTTTAAAATGGGGAAAAGAACATAGGTATTAGAGTCAAAGGACTACAAATATAGTAAGTAAAAGATCTTCAACACATATATAGAAAAGATCTTTAACATATATATAGAAAACAGAACTTACTTTGAGCCTCAATCTGAAGTCCCATCTAGATTTATAATCCAAAAGCAAAGAATGCTTTCTAGTTTAATCATCTTGAGAAAGCCCAACTCATGTACCAACTTGTGCATACTCCTTTATGAGGCACCAGACATAGCAATTTGATACAGTTAGTGGGCTTTAGGCTGAGCACTTTGAATTTATGCCAGACAAAGAGAGTATTAAATGAATTTATGCTCTAGGAAAAGTAAAAATAAACCTAGCTAAAAAATAAACCTAGCTAAACATTCATGGGAAGCTGCAATGTCCTTTCATTAAGTTCTTGTGACATTCTTCCAACAAATCATATTCCTCAAAAAAGGACACAATATCTTCCAAACCACTTGGTCTTCTAGAACCCTGAAGTTCTATCATTAAGAAATGGACTCTACTTCTCTTCCTTGTGGATCTGATCGGCTTTCAAAATGCTTTGAGCAGAAGAATGTAGCATGAATGGCTGCATGGTTTCTGAAGCTAGGTTGTAAAAGGCAACACAGCCCTGACTTTAAAAGGTGGATGTCTGCCTTTGGAACTCTGAGTCACCAGGGAAGAAGCGTGACTACTCTGAGGTGGCCATGCTATGAGGAAGCCAAGCCACATGGCAGGGTTCCAGCTGACAGTTCCAGTCTTCCATTCCTCTGTCCCAGGGACCAGATATGTGAGAGTAAGTATGCTTCCAGATGATTCCAGTCCCCAGCCATCAAGTCACTTCAAGCCTTTGAGATGTCTTAGCTAAAGCCATAGACACCATGCAGCAGAGGCAAACCATCGTGCTTTTGCCCTTTCCAAATTCCTGATCCATAAAATCATAAGCAAAATTGAAAGCTGGCATAAGGCTGCTGAGTTCTGCGATAATTCATTATTCAACAATAGCCAGACAGTCACTATTCTGCTTACCACAACAGCTATGTAAAACCTCCCTATTTTGCGAGAAAGAGGTAATCTCAACCTCTCCAATACTATCTCCAAAATTCACTCATTCAATTCTTTCTTTGCTAGCCCTTCAACTTCTCTTCAGATTTCTTCTCTCTTTTTTTTTTTTTAAGATTTTATTTACTTATTTGGCAGAAAGAGATCACAAGTAGGCAGAGAGTCAGGCAGAGAGGCAGGCAGAGAGAGTGGGAAGCAGGCTCCCCGATGAGCAGAGAGCCAGTTGTGGGGCTTGATCCCAGGACCCTGAGATCATGACCCGAGCTGAAGGCAGAGGCTTTAACCCACCGAGCCACCCAGGTGCCCTGAGATTTCTTCTCTTCTTCCTAGAAATGTGTTCAAGGGATCCTGTCCTAAAGTCAACTTTTCCTTGTTAATTGGGTAACCAATATGCCTCGCCCCCAGCAAGTTAAAATGTTTTCATTTTACCCAAGGAACTGCTATGATCAATCTAGAACACCTGGTCATCTCCATGACCCCATTGGAGGGGTCTCTAGGGCACTCCCTGCAGGTAGGTCACTGACCCGGTCTTAACCTTCATCCTCCTCAAACTGTGGCTTAAGTGAATACTGCTATTACTAGATCCTTCCTTCCTGAAAACTGCTTCTTCTGTGCCTCAGACCTAACAGCCTTGGAGAGAACTTTACCATCTCAGTGTATTATTAATAGAGGAAAAATTACTATTCTCCCAGCAAGAACTTTGGTCTGGAAGTCTGATGCGAGATTTAAGTTTAAAGGTTCACAGTGAATATGAGTGATATAGTGAAAAGAGCTGAGTAGCCTGAAAGAATCGATGAAAGTCACAAAGCTATGTAGAATGATTTTAGTTAGCATATAAAAGGACAAAAGAGTAAAGCCTAATCAAGATATGATGAAATTATTATAAAAGAACTAAACCTTTAGAAAAAGAAACACAAGTTCACATGACACAAAAAGAATAAAATCAAGCTTTAAAAACCCAATGGTCAAAAAAATATGAAGGACACAATTAACTTTAGAAATGTTAAATACAATTGGCCAATCTTATGAAAAATCAAATGAGTAAAATAAAAACAGAGTTTACTGGTGACACTGTATAGTGGTGCTATGTGGAACCCTCATAGGAGTACCCTCATGTACTCGTGGTAAATGTATAAATCAATATAATATTTCTGAAGAGCAACTGGTGACTTTTTTCCCCTCTAAGATTTTATTTTTAAGTCATCTCTACATCCAATGTGGGGCTCGAACTCACAACCCTAAGTGCAAGAGTTGCAAGCTCCACTGACTGAGCCTGCCACCCCCCAATGGTGACATGTTCTCAAGTCAAAATGTACTATGCATCAAACCAGCTAATCCCATGTAAACATTCATGCTCAAAACAAACCCATAAGATAAATACACAAGCAGTTCCCAGTACTATTATTTACAACACCGAAAGGGGGAGACATTTAAGTATCAAAATTAAAGTAAATAAACAGAATATAATATTATGCAGAAAATAATGATGCAGAACTAAATTTAGATTCATGGAACTGTATCCATAAATATTACTGAAAGAAAAATAGCATGATAAGGATCATGCACAGATTAATTTCATTTATGGAAATTATACACATACGAATATACATATACATTATATATATATATCATATATACATATACATTTAATTTATATATATATGCACATATATACACACACACATACATACATACATTAATTTCTGTGAGGACACCTAGGAAACATTTTTTTTTTTAAGAGAAAAGGTTGGGGTGGGGCAGAGAGAGAACCCCAAATAGAGTCCACACCCAGCACAAAGCCTGATGCAGGGCTTGATCCCACAACTCTGAGGCCATGACCCAGGCTGAAACCAAGAGTCCAAAGCCCAACTGACTGAGCACCCTTTAAATTCACCTTGGAAAAATGGACTGCGAATACTGTGTTGGAACTAAAGTGAGAACTTATTTTGCTTACTTTCCACTTGGTTTGAACTTTTAACATTACTAAAATCATTAATAATAAATTAGGAGAGGGTAGCAGTATGGCTTTCCCATGTACTGAGAGTGGAGAAAAGTTCTCACAGACCCTCATAATGAGAACATGTGTTATTATGAACCATGAGCTCAGGAATAATGGAATTTTCATCTGAGTACATGCACACATATACACAAATAGCAATGCCAAAGAAGATATGGAAATGGCCAATAAGCATATGAAAGGATGATCAGTATCAATAATCACTTAGAAAATAAGGGGTGCCTGGGTGGCTCAGTGGGTTAAAGCCTCTGCTTCAGCTCAGGTCATGATCCCAGGGTCCTGGGATCGAGCCCCGCATCGGGCTCTCTGCTCAGTGGGGAGTCTGCTTCTCCTTCTGACCTTCCTTCCCCATCTCATGCTCACTCTCTCTCTCAAATAAATAAAAATCTTTAAAAGGAAGGAAGGAAGGGAGGGAGGGAGGGAGGGAGGAAGGGGAAAAAAAGGGAAGAGGAAAATGAAATCAGAGGCTCCTGGCTGGCTCAGTTAGAAGAGTATGTTGTGAGTTCGACCCCTATGTCAGAATTAGAGATTACCTAAAAGTAAAACCTTAAAAAAAAAATCTGTGTCGGGACGCCTGGGTGGCTCAGTTGGTTAAGCGGCTGCCTTCGGCTCAGGTCATGATCCCAGCGTCCTGGGATCGAGTCCCACATCGGGCTCCTTGCTCCGCGGGGAGCCTGCTTCTCCCTCTGACTCTTCCTTCCACTCTGTCTGCCTGTGCTCGCTCTCATTCACTCTCTCTCTGACAAATAAATAAATAATCTTTAAAAAAAAAAAAAAATCTGTGTCAAAATAACAATGAGATTCCACTTCAGTACCACTAGCATTGCTACAAAAGAGTTAAGTATTGGCAAGGATGTGGAAAAACTGTAACCTTCATATACTGCTGGTAAGAATATACGGTGATATGTAGTTTCTTCAAAAAAATAGTCCGGCAATTCCTCAAGATATTTAAACATGGAGTTAAAATATGACCCCAAAACAATTCCATTCCTACGCATACCCAAGAAAATGAAAACACACCCATTTAAAAACTCATATACAGGGGCACCTGGGTGGCTCAGTGGGTTAAGCCTCTGCCTTTGGCTCAGGTCATGATCTCAGGGTCCTGAGATCGAGCCTCGCATCAGGCTCTCTGCTCAGCAGGGAGCCTGCTTCCTCCCCTCTCTCTGCCTGCCTCTCTGCCTACTTGTGATCTCTCTCCCTCTCTCAAATAAATAAAATCATTAAAAAAAAAAAACAACTCAGATACAAATACCCACACATACACACACACAGACATACATACACACACAGTAGCATATTATTAGTAGCCAAAAAAAAAAAAAAAAAAAGAGAGAGACCAAATGTAAATCAACTGATAAATGGACAAACAAAATGTAATACATCTCAAGCACAGCATATTGCAGTGTAAGAAGGTATAAAGTAGTAACATACACTACAACATGGACCAAAGTTAAAAAGATGCAAAGTACGCCAGCTACAGAAGACTACGTTCTACAGGACTCTGTTTACATGAAATGTCCAGAATAAGCAAATCCATAAAGAAAGAAAGTAGATTAGTTGTTGCCTGGGACTGGGAAGAATGGGGATGAGGACTGACTGTTAATGAACATGTTTCTTTTTTGGTTTCATTTTGATGAAAATGTTATGGAATTAGTGCTAATAGTTGCCCAATCTGTAAATATACTGAAAAACAATGAATTGTAGCTTCTAAAGTGGTAAATTCTATGTAAAGTACCCCCTTCCATTGTTTGCACTAGCATGGCCAACCGCAGCTGGGAAGCAGGTGAGCCTCCCTCTGCATGTCACCAGATGAGCAACAAGCAGCCTAACATGAGGTCACGATACCTACATCATTCACCTCACTTCATCTCATCTAGCAGGCTTCTTTTTTTTTCTTCTTAACGACTTTATTTATTTATTTGACAGAGAGTGAGCACAAGCATGTGGGGAGAAGCAAAGGGGGAGGGAGAAGCAGGCAGCCAACACGGGGCTCGATCCCAGGACCCTGAGATCACAACCTGAGCCGAAGGCAAAAACTTAACAGACTGAGCCACCGAGGATGCCCTGAAGGAGGCTATTTTATCATCTTACATCACTACAAAAACAAGAAGGGAGAACAGAAAACAATAAGACATTTTCAGAGAGAGAGAGAGAGAGAGAGAGAGAGAACGTGACCACATAACTTTGATTACAGTATATTATTATACTTGTTCTATTTTATTATTGTTGTTAATCTTTTTACTGTGCCTGATTTATTTAGAACTTAAACTTCATCACAAGCATGTATGTATAGGAAAAACGTATATATAGGGTTTGCCACTCCCTGCAGCTTCAGGCATTCATGCGGGTCCTGGAACATAACCCTAGTGGTTTGGGGTTGGGGGGCTATTGTAATCAATACAGAAAACTGTATGAGGGGGAAAAAAAAAAAAGCAAGCTTTCAAGTACTGCTAATCAATACCAAATAGAAGGAAAAAGAAAAAGAAAAACCCTTCAACAAAATCTAAAACTGCTTTACTTCATTTCAGTCTTTTCAGTTCTAGGTTAAAACAGGATCTGGTACAGATAAATAGGAAAATCACCCTGCCCAATCCATCCTACCAATTCAGAATATCAATGCTAAGAGGGAGCGAGAGAGGGATCTGGATAAGGAACTCTTAAGAATACAGCTCTTTTTTATACACGCCTCAAGAGAGAAATAAAAAACACAGGCAACTCTATTGTAAACTTCAAAGTTGCTAAGAGACTAGACTGTAATCGTTCCCACTATGAAAAGGAAATGATAATTATGTGACATGATAAAAGTGTTACCTAACACTAAGGTAGTAATCACAGTTCAGTATACCAATGTATCAAGTGAACACCTTACTTACACAATGTACATCTTACAGAGTGTTGTATGTCAATTATACCTTAGTAAAAATAAATTCAAAAAAAGAGAAAATAAATTATTCTAAAAACTTGTCTCATTACTTGGTTCTGTTTGTAAATGTTTTCAAAATCCTAATTTAGGTCCCAAAAGAATCAAACATGCTTGGGGCCCACTGAGAGAACTGGTAGACAGGCCCAAAGAGCTAGAATGTATCAGTTTGGGGTCAAAGAAGGAAAGTAAAGGAAGTTACGGTCCAGTGAGCTGGTAAGTGGACTGGGAGAGGATTGGACGGAGAAGTGAGCTCTCACATGGCCTGCAGACTCTTCCGAGATCCAGCCTCCTGGGCCCCGTAGTGCAGACAAGCAGGGAGGGGGCTGTGGGGCGACCGTAGGAAGTGTTTGCACCAGGGGGACGGGGAGGAATGGAGCGAGGGCAATGCTGTGCAGACCTCTGCTGGACTAAGTGGAAACAGAGGAGGAATTTGGGCTGCACTACCCGGTCCTGCTCTGCCACCCAGCACAGCAAGGACAGCCCCACAGCATGGCCAGGAGCAATCTCACAGCAGGTACCAGCAGCACTGGGTCAGGGAGAGGCTGAGAGAGGCGAGAGGGAAAGTCCATGGCAGACAGCATGTGGTGGTACTGGCCCCAATCCCACGCCACCCACCTCTGGGGACATGCAGACCCAACGATGGCCAACGATGCAGAGGACCTACAGGTAGGGCAAGAACCACAGACATTGAGAAGACGATTAAGACCCCACAGGGCACCTGGGTGGCTCAGTGGGTTAAGCCTCCACCTTTGGCTCAGGTCATGATCTCACAGCCCTGGGATCAAGCCCTGCATCAGACTCTGCTCAGTGGGGAGCCTGCTTCCCCTCTCTCTCTGCCTACTTGTGATCTCTCCCTCTGTCTAAGGAAAAAAAAAAAATCTTTAAAGAAAAAAAAGACCCCTCTGCACCAAAAAATGGAAAACTCCAGTTACACAACTGACTACGCACAGAGACCAACAGCTGCTGTCTGCCAGTTCCTCGATCCGCTCCATGTCAAGCCGAACCCCAGTTCTGACTGCTCTCCTACCTCCCTGCCTGCTCTCTCTCTCTCACCTTGTTCCTTCTCCTCCTACATTCCATGGCCTCTCCCAAAGGCCTGTCAGTGAACAGCCTTACTGCATCTTTTGTATTCACTTAACATCTCTTCCACGATTTGCTTTCCTATCAGATCTGTAGTTCTTGTGCAAGGTTTGGGAAGAGTCACAAGAACCACAGAACCGTGGAGCTGAGGAGTCCCAGAGACCCCGCCGCTGACACCAACTGCAATTCTGCAGGTTCCAAAGACAGGCTTGGCTGCAACAGTTAATCCTTAAGAACTCACAGAACTCCCTGAAGGCTGTCATACTCATGATTACATTTTATTACAACATAAGGGCCACAGATGACAGTCAACCCAGGGAAGAGAGGTAAGGCAGGCTTTAGGAGGCTCCCAAATGCAAAGCATCCAGGTGCTCTCTTCTGCCAGCATTACATCATGACTCTAAGGCTTAACCACCTGAGCTACCCAGGTGCCCCAGCAGCGTTGCTTCCTTACTACACCATTTCCTAGCAGCTCTTCTGAGCCCCGGATTCCTATTTCCAGCTGTCTTCTTGATATCTACGCCAGTGTCTTTAAATAAATGAATAAAGTCAAACTCAAAATTTCCCCAGACCAACTGTGATTTCACTGTTCCTGTTAATAGCTCCAAATCCACTCTTTCCAATAAGGAATTGAGGCAGTTCATAAAACCACGGTAAAAGATACAAAATTAGAAGGAAATTGGGGCAAAGAAAAAATAGCCTTGAAAAAAATAAAATAGAATAATGCTGCAGTGAAGTTAGGACACAGAATACAATGCTGGAAATTCTTGCTCATTTTTTAATAGGAGGGTTGCACATTTGGCTCTGAGTTCTTTAATAGCCAAATAACATCCTAAACAAAGAAGAAATGGCAATCAGATTCAGAATTCAGAGTCCTTTAAAAAAAAAAAAAAAAAAAAGACGTCCAGAATGCACTCTCTTCTTCCAGTCCCACCACACACAGTTCAAGACCCTGTCCTCTATGGTCAGTCTTTTGTCAAAGACAGAGATGCTTCCTCTATGATGCTACTTACTTTCTGACCCCTCCATTATATGTATCTTCTCTCTCTAAGCATTCAAGATTGACAAATGAATCTTTCTTAAATACAGCCATTGCGCATGCAAAATCTGCAATGGCTTCTCACTCTGTTTTTCTTTTTTAAACATTTTTTTTCTATTTACAAAAAAACGCATGCTTAGTACAAAAAAATCAAGAAAAATTAAGACAAAGCGGTAACACACACACACACACACACACACACACACACAAACAAGAAATCCTATAATCCACATTAACTAGGTATGGCAACAATTTTTTAAGTTGAGGTAAAACTGAGACGCCTGTGTGACCCAGTCAGTTAAGTGTCTGTGTTCACCTCAGGTCATGATCCTGGGGTCCTAGGATCAAGTCCCACATTGGGATCTTTGCTCAGTGAGGGGCCTGCTTCTCCCTCTGCCTGTTGATCCCCCTGCTTGTGCACTCGCTCTCTCTTTTTCTGACAAATAAGTAAAAAAATAATAAAAATTTTAAAATGGAGTTAAAATTTACATACAATGAAGTCAAACATCTTATTACATAATTCCCTGATATTTGACAAATGTATACACCTTAATCAACATGAAGAATATTTCTCCAGACTTCCCATGCTTGTTCTCCCAATCACATTCTTTGTCAGCTATCTAGGTAACCAGTATTTTCTTCTAGTCTGAGACTAGTCTTTTCATTTTTAAAAGTGCCTTTAAATCTGCAAATACTTTTTTATTTTGATGAAATCAAATATATTAATTTTTATGTTGTAGTTAATACATCTTGCATATTCTCTAAGAAATCTTCCCTACTGCAAGTTTGTGAAGATATCTTACTTTAAGCTTTATAATTTTAGCTTTACATTTAAATCTATGATCCATCACAACCTTTCAAAGAGAGCTAAAAAATACCTACACATCTACCGTAAGGTCGGAAACAATCGATGATGTCCACTCTTACCACACTTCTATTCAACCTTAGGCAAGGGAGCAAGGAAGCAAGAAAGAGAAATAAAATGCATAAAGAATGTTGAGGAAAACAAGTATCTGCATGACACTCTGGGATATGATAAATGACCCGTGTGCAGAAAATCTCAAGAAATCTACATAGACACAGAACTAATCTGTGTTCCTTCATATCTTACTACCCGGTGTTTTAATTTACTTCATGTACAAATTTCTTTCCCTCATCTTCATCCTCTACATGATGCTCCCAAATTCCTCTTCAACCTAATCTACGCATCAGCCTTTAGCTCACCATGGGCTAGGAAAACAAGAGCCTCCAGCGCTTCCCAGAAACACTGGTTCCAGCCTCCAGGGCTGAATCAGAGAAGTGTCTTGTGCCATCAGTAAAGTCCAATAATTCTCCAGTGGCAGGGCCCCCTTTAACACCTTCTAGGAAGTCTTTTACCTCTAACCAAATACACCAATCCTCTAAAAGCTCTCACCAATCTTCCTTTTCCCTCTTATAATTATTAACCACACAGTAAAGGTAAAAAAGTCTATTTAAGTAATTTCTCGATGTGGCCTCTTCAGTCACTACTCAACAAGCCACACATTATTCTACTAGGTGCCAGGGACGAACTGCAAAGGCAAGAGCAACGAAGGACTGACTGGCTTCTACCTACTCTAGCGGCAAGTCCCAAGCCCACGAACTCCCGGGGAGTCGGGGCTGCTTTCTAATTCACCTTCCTAGTCCCTGAGGTAAAACATAACACCTGACACAGAGTAAGCCTCAAAGAATTGAACCGTCACGCTAACTAACGCTTAGTGATCCATCCCCCTGTCAGTGGCAACTGGCAGCACCGGCGGGCCTATCAGGTGTCAGGATGTCCTCAGTCTCCACGAAAGAAACATAATGAGGCCTTCTGTGATTAACTCAGGAGCATCTATGACTTTTCTCACACAGATAAGCAGAGTTTCTTTTTAAGGCTTCAGGTAAGCCAAATTAAGTCGAATAATTTTAAAAACATACACAACCACGGTAGGATTAAGGTGTGCACAGCCTTAGTGGTTTATAAGGAAAAGAACTGAATGAATAAAGGTGATCCTTTTTATAACCCTCCCCCCAACCCTGCCAAAAAAAGGGAAAAAAGCAAACTAAGGATGACACTTCTATAAAATACAAGCTGTATGACACTGGTTTCTAAGGCAACCCTATGTAAGGTGTACTGTGTTCTTATTTTAAGACAAGCTAAAGCTATAATAGTCCCAAGGCACACACTGTAGAAAGACAAGGCCAGTGAGAACATATAACCATCAATGTGAAATATTGAGTTATTAAAATTCAGCCAATCCAAACTTTTCATAGATGGAAAGGCAAGTTGTGTGTAAGAAAGTCATCAGACATGTTTATACTGTGTGAATATTTATACTGTTTATCCTACCTTTTGAAGAAATTTCTAAGTTTCAAAAGGAACCAACTGGAAGCTACTCAAACGTGGATAATAAATAAGACCTCTGGAGCATTACGGGTCATTTTAAAAAGATCTAGGGAAGAAATGAAATCTGTATTCTGACTTGTGTCCCCTTCACGGCATGTCAACCTCCTCACTCTTGACAGGCCTTCTGAGACACACGGGAAGTATCGGCGTCATTTGTCCATCCATTGTAGACAGTTCCTTCATCCAACCAAAAATACTTATTGCACTGCGGAGAGTACACACGCAGAGGGTGCTGACAATACACAGCCCCTGACTACAGGGAATCTTCCAAACTGAGGAGGAGGAGATCACAAATGAACCGAAAAATAACTGTAGAATTACACACCCTGGTGCCAGCTGGGGGCTGGGAGGCTCTTGTGGGGGGCAGAGGCAGGGGCCTAAGGAAGATGTGACTCAGGGTTTAAAGAAGGCCTTTCTGAGGAAATGACACACGCTTACCAAGTCAGACCACAAAAGTGTTGAAATCGAGGTCTCCAGAAATAATACCCGATGAAAGTGTACAAGTTGCCAATTTACTGAAGAACGATTTAGGCGAGGATCTCCAAGGAGGCAGGGCAGGCAGGATGATCTAATCAAATGATGTTCTGACCGTCACCACTGACCAGTCCCCATAGCAAGCCTGTGCTGAGGGTGGGAGAAACGTTCAGACACAAGGCCGTCCCAAGCCAGTAATTCCCCTCACGCACCTCAGTCACCTACAGTGAAGCGACCAGAAGGCACTTCTCTGTGCTGGCTTTGAGGTGCAGAGGCACCCACGTACCTTAGCGGGGCCTGACGAGGCTCTGAAATACGTAGGGGTGCGGGTTGTCCTCGTTTAAATCCCAGTCCGGGGGTTACAGTCCAGCCCAGGAACATCCAGCGGGCACCCCCAGCCATTCTGAGGTCACACTCTGCAGAGCCACCAGCGCCGCAGTCTCCCTAAACGACCAGGTTCCACTCTGGCGAGGAGGCTTTATGTTCAAACTCACGGAGCGTGCGCATGAGGCACAAGGGCCTCCCGGAAGTGTCTGTTCAGTGGCTTGCCCTGTGTCTGACCCTTGTTATCTTCCAGGCTTGGAAGCAGGAATCTGAACAAACTGCCCTGCCTGCTGCTACAGTTCTCGCCTGAGACAACTGACCAGAGGAGACACCAAAACGAGACACGGAGAGAGAGGCCACGTAACATGGCTCTCTCTCTCCAGAGGCCGGGGCAACAAGCCCGGCACAGTGAGGCAGCGAAGACCCCAAAGGGGCGGCACAAAGGGGACCAGCATGAAAGCACAGGAGGGAACGAATGCAGGAGAACGAAGGAACAAGGGCAGGACGGAGGGAAATAAAATTCACGCTTCTTAAGCACCTTCTATGTACCAGGCAGTATGGCACATACTTGGTGTATTGGTCCCATTTTCATCCTAATAAAACCTTAGGTGGTATGATGTGGTTGTGTGTCATATTACACAGGGAGAGGATATTCCATCACAGATGAAGAAGCTGACGCCTGGAGGGCAAAGAGCCTGACTGTGGCTTCTCTGAGCTGAGAAGCTGGATTCTGGACTCAGACACCAAAGTCCACAGTCCTCCTGCGTCTGATGGGAGAATGAAAAATATAAGGAGTGCGAACAAGCCAGCCGTGAAGACAGAGAATGCACAGCCAAGTAAAAAGGAACAAGGAAGAATGCGTTAGCGATATTATAACTCTAAACAGTGGCCTTTGGGCTCAGGTAGCTGAGGTTTCCTATGTTTCGAATGGGGAAAGACATGTAAAGAGATGAAAAGGAAGGTTGGTTGGTCATGAATGATCCAGGAGGGCAGAGACCCAGACGCTTAGCACAGCTCCTGTGGGACACTGGGATTCCAGGTGACTGCACACTCCAACCCACGACCTATTTCCTGAGGTGAACAAACACTTCTTTTGTGAAGAGATAAAACAGGTATTGTGTTTTGTTGTTGACATTTTATTTTACTTTGTGAATACTAAGAAGTGGTTGGTAGGGCAGAGGTTCTCTAGGAATGAAGTCAAAGAAAACAGAAGGGACAGGAAACAGACAAGACACCTCCTCAGACTAAGTAAAACCCACCCCTAAAAACTGCAAAAGCCATCCCTCCCCTTCCCCCTGCCCGAACAATTCAGTCCGCAGTCACGAGACAGGGTGGGGCGACACAGGTATCGGATCATGGGCTAGGCAAGGACAAAGGGGGGAGATGCCCTCTGAAGCAGAGACAGCGACCGGTGACTCATCACGTACAAGAAAATTAATCAGATAATTAAATGTAATGAGAATAATGAGAGCCTAGCCTCTTACTGTCAAAGAAAGAAAGAAACCCAGAAATACAGAAAGGGAGAAAACTGGGCTGAATCCCCTGGTATTAGAGTGGAATTAGAGCTACCTGATTAAATTCACATATCTGATTAAATTCACAATGCATAAGTAAAACAGAAATAAGCATAAATATAGAAATATATATAAACATAAAAAAATGTGTGTCTCCCTAGACCTATGCTAAGAGATCTACAAACACTGATACCCCAGTGATGATAATCACATCCAATGCCCAGATCTTGTTTTCTAAATCCTGTCCTCCCCTAAAAGAGACCAGAGATCCTTGTAGGAAGAGTGGACTCCAGGGCTGGGGTAGGGAAAATACAAGCATGGAACAGTTTGCTATACTTGAAAGTAAGCAAGTGCTCAAAGAATGACAAGGACATCTAGAAAGGACACAGAATCAACCTGAAAGAACTCCTAATGGCCAAATGTGGGATAAGCCACGCACCCAAACAAATAAGCAGAGGAACTGATTAGAACTCACTGAATAGGGAAGTCCATGAATGAGTCCATGTGACATAGCCAGACAGACAAGACAGGGAGACAGATGGAAGGAATAGAAGACAGGAAGAGAAAGAAAGGAGAGAAAGAAGGAAATATATTTGTTGACAAGAGGGTACTTAAACAGTCTCAAAGAAGTAACTCTCAATAAAATCTGTATTTACGACCAGCGGGAAAAAGTAACTTCACAGAACAGATCATCTGGCAGACACTGTGCTAAACAAAGTGACCACATCAACTCCAATGGTATAAACCAAAACACTGCGCTTCTTGGTAAAATAACGTGCTAAGAGAACACTTCCCAAAGAGCAATACTTTTCTGGATTTTTTTTTAAAAAACGATTTTATTCATTTACTTCACAGAGAGCAAGAGAATACAAGAAGGGGGAGCAGCAGAGGGAGAGAGAGGAGCAGGCTCCCCACTGAGCACAGAGCAGAGAGCCGGGCCCCTTGAGCCTAGGACCCCAGGATGATGACCCAAGCCAAAGGCAGATGCCTAACAGAATGAGCCACCCAGGTGCTTCACAACACTTTTCTGATACTCCAAACTAAGAAACATGGGGGGGAGGGGACATGGCTGGCTGAGTCAGCAGAGCACGCCTTTCTTACTCGCAGGGCTGTTAGCTGGAGTTCAACCTCGGGTATAGAGATTATTTTAAAAACAAACAAACAAAATCTACAAAATAAAGAAGTTTACCAAATTAAAAAACATTATACAAAATAACTGACCACAATCTTCAAAAATGTCGGTCATGAAAGCCAAGAAAAGATTAAGGAACTATTCCAGATTAAAGAAACAAGTGTTCACAAAGAAAAAAACAAGCCCAACAAGTCATTTGTCCCCCAACAGGGCAAACCAAGACTGAATTATAGTTTCAAACTACCCCAGGAATGTGACCTTTTAGGAGTCAACCAGGAGTTTCCTGATAAGTACAGTGAGGTAATCTGCATGATAAAAATGCTGCCACCTCACTCTCTGCTCTCCGCTCTCCTCATTCGAAGGAAAAAATCCTGGCAGGAAATAATCCTTCCTCTTGGTAGTAACTCCAAGACTCACCCTCTTTCCCAGAGAAAGCTCTCTGTCACAACTCCGAGGAGCAACTCCACTTGCTGGATTACAGATGCTGTCCAATTCGTGAAAAGCTTAATAAAGCCAACTAGATCTCCAAATCTATTCAGTTGAATTTTATTTTTTAACACAAGAAAACAAACGTAACATGATTCTGAGAAGAACTGGTTTCACATAAAGGACAATATTGGCAGCTGGCAAAACCTGAACAGAGTCCGAGGAATGTACGGCAGAACTATTACAATGTTAACTTCTTGATCTTGATGGTTGCATTGTACTTATAAAGAAGAATGTACCTGATTGTGGACAAATATGCTAAATAACTCAGGGGTGAATAGGCAGCATGTTGGAAATTTAAACTATTCAGGGCTGGAGGGTGGGGGTGGGGCGCAGTTCTAGTCCCAGACATTCCCAATCATTTTCACAGACTCCTTGAATGCATTTACTTTGGTTACCTTGGACAAAGTGTTCTGATCTACATACAAAATTCACAGAGTAAAGCATCTGGTATGTGTAATACTGACTAGACGCACAAGTAACAGCAAAATCAGGAAAGACAGAGAGAGAGCGAGAGAGAGAAACTTCTCTCTCGCACATGCTTTAGTGAGGCTGACTTTAATACTCTAAGATGTTTAGAGTTCAGTAAATGTTACCTAAAATCAGCCCTGACTGTGAAATCCTTCATTCACGGGCCTGTATTTTGGTCTGAGGTGTCCACTGTGTGGATCTACAGACTGGAAAGGGATAAACAAGAGCACTGGTTACATCTTCCGACCCACATGCTTCAGAGCCAGATGTGAGGTAAAGGGCTCTCATTCTAGCACTGTGGGGCCCTTGTGCTAAAAAGAAATGTTCCTACAGAACCAACCTAATGCTCTGGCCTAAGCAGTAAAATTGAAAGACAACTGTCCACATCTCCTTTTCAAACAACTTCATTTATGAACCAAGAAATGCAGATTAAGAGGGGGGATACAAAACCTCTTCTTTTCACCTTTCCACAGACTCCTGTGGGGTCACAATCACTCCTCATAAAAATGCTGAAGATCTACTCCTTTTCCTAAAGAAAACACAGATTCCACATGTAGAAACCCATTCTTGGAACAATGAGGTCAGAGTGGAAGATTGGTTCTTAAACTTTTACAGCAGAACATAATTTTCTCTTCCTCCTAATAGGTAACTAAAAAGCACAATGTTCT
This sequence comes from Mustela nivalis, assembly GCF_964662115.1. Classification (NCBI taxonomy): domain Eukaryota; kingdom Metazoa; phylum Chordata; class Mammalia; order Carnivora; family Mustelidae; genus Mustela; species Mustela nivalis. The sequence goes on from NC_139031.1 coordinate 84,879,799, forward strand.
CATAACCAATACATGAATGGCCTGTAATCACGAGGTAAGTGACACTACAAAGCCAGAGAGACATTAATGCTCTATGGCCTAAACAGGTATCCATCTTCTACCATCTATTATTATTCTGTACAGAATCTGCTTTACATCTATCTTAATCTGTAGCAAATCAGTGTTTCATCAAATGTTCAGAAGCTCAGACTATCAGACTGTGATAATTTTCTATTAGACAGAGTGAAAGTCCAGATGAGTAAGTTAAGTAAAAAAAGGAGTCAAATGGGCACAGCAACTTCCCTTCTCCTGCATTCTCAGAGTCCCATCTACACCAAGTATAGAGTCTGGATCCCACTGTTCTCAATAATCATCATACAATACGCTTGGCGTTTTAAGGAGTTTAACTCTATGTTCTTAATCTTTAGGAAACATCAATACAGCAACACTTTGCTTGAGTAATTCTTTTTAGAGATTTTATTTAATTTGTCAGAGACAGAGTACATGCCCGTGCACATAAGCCGAGGGAGCAGTAGGCAGAGGAAGAAGCAGACTCTCTGCTGACCAGGGAGCCTGATACGGGACCTGATTCCAGGACCCCGGGATCATGACCTGAGCCAAAGGCAGACGCTTAACTGACTGAGCCACCCAGGCGCCCCTCACTTGAGTAATTTCTGTGTCTTCTGCAAAATCACAGCTAAAAATATAATCCACTATGTCACACAATGGTAGAACCCACAGAATGTCTTTTTCATTTAGCACAATGCCAGGAAAATGCCTGTTTCTGTAAACAAATGAACAGGCTTTCTTTCCACAGACAATGAATACTATGTAATTCAATGCTATACAGAGAAAGGGCTGGTTCCTTGTTAGTCTTAGCAGCCTGAAAACGTGAAGTCAAAAGTCTTGCACAAGAGTTAAACTGGCCCCCTCAGGAGCCTGGTAACTTCAAGTCTCCATGTTCTTCCTAGATGGCTTATTCCGTTTTTATCTTTAATTGTTGCTTAATACTATCTTTAATTCTATTAGTAGATTTAAATCCTCTGGTAAGTACTCAGTGTGAATGTACGTATGTATATATTTTCTATCGGATACAGTTTTCCTTCTGATGTTTCTTACATTTTGGGGTATCATTCTATATTCAATGACCCAGAAATTAAAAATGATACTGACACCAAGAGGTTAATTTAATAAAGACCAAGCGTCGGAGGCGCCTGGGTGGCTCAGTGGGTTAAGCTGCTGCCTTCAGCTCAGGTCATGATCTCAGGGTCCTGGGATCGAGGCCCGCATCGGGCTCTCTGCTCAGCAGGGAGCCTGCTTCCCTCTCTCTCTCTCTGCCTGCCTCTCAGTGTACTTGTGATCTCTCTCTGTCAAATAAATAAATAAAATCTTAAAAAAATAATAAATAAAAAAAAAATAAAGACCAAGCGATCAGCCTCATTCGCTCGGCCTGACAAACCCCACGAGCATATCACCTTTGCAGTAGTCGGCAGGGTCCTCCTGCTCCTCATCGTCGGATCCTAGGATCTCCTCCTCCGGCTCTGGGGGTGTGGGGTCCGGCAGGGGCGGCGGGGGCGGCGGGGGGGGCGGTGGAGGAACTAAGGGAGCTTTCTGCTGAGGCTCCGGCCTGAAACAGTGGAAGGAAAATTCCTGTTTACTTAGTAGTCAATCTTGCATGATGGACACATATGAGCGTTTCTTAATACAAGACAAAAAATAAAACACACTAAGAAGATTTGATTAACGTCACTTTGTCATTCTAGCTGAATTCAAGTAATGTTTCAACAAACAGGTCAGGAGGAAAGATTATACTTTACAGACATATTTTCACTCAAAGATTTAGTATTTCTTAAGTCCTGACAAGATTATAAAATATAAGCAAAAGAGAAAGAGTATTCACCCTTACCCCCCAAGATACACAGCCTTATTAGTAAGAACACATCCCACAGAGATTATTAAAACACAGATGAAAGCAGCCCTGAACGTAAAAAAGGGCTTAGTTTCCATTATTTAAAAATGAAATCCTATAGAAAGAGTAAGAATATGGTTAGGTTTCCTGGATGCTTCTAAAAGCTGATTAAGGGACGCCTGGCTGGCTCAGCTGGTTAAGCAGCTGCCTTTGGCTCAGGTCATGATCCCAGCGTCCTGGGATCGAGTCCCACATCAGGCTCCTTGCTCCGCAGGGAGCCTGCTTCTCCCTCTAACTCTGCCTTCCACTCTGTCTGCCTGTGCTCACTCTCGCTCGCTCTCTCTCTGACAAATAAATAAATAAAATCTTTAACAAAAATAAAAAAAATAAAAAAATAAAAGCTGATTAATACACACTGTAGCTGATGTACAGTCATTTTCATCACAGAATTCACAGTTATTGATCAACCTTGCTTATCAAGAACACTGTCCCCAAACTGGAAATTAAACAAAGAAAATACCCATTGTCAAACATAGATACTGTCCATATATTAATGCCAGGTTTGCAAGGTTTGCAAAATGGTCATTTCTAATTATCATATAAAGGCTCAATGATGATTAATTATGCTCTTTTACAAAAGTTAAGAAAACCTGTAAAGAAAAAACATTTTTAAGCTTGAGAGATTACATATATAAACCTTCTTTCAGGAATCTAGAAACTCAAGAGCATACTGAATATATTTGCTTAAATAAATAATGCATTCATATTGCAATCCTACAAAATCAAGCTTTCACTTACTATAAAATGTAACTGCTATTTCTAACCATGTCCTTCTGAAACTTGAACCTAAGGTCACAACACAGGCATAGAACCACATCTCTCCCTTCAACTAAGACAAGCTGCCCCAGCAGTGGAACCACCACTGCCCTCCCTGAGCTGACCAGAGCTGCGTGGGTAGGAAATGGGGATGTGCGGATACCCTGCAGAAGGTATCTGCGTTTCCCAGAGAGAGTTTCAGTAGGTGAGCAGGGGGTCTCTAGTCTGGGAGCCAGGGGAATCCCACAAGCCCTAATGTGGGAGACCAGTGCTCGGCTTTGGTCTGCCCAGTATTCATGGCTCCCCTTCTAAAAACACCCTTCAAGACATCACTATTCTCTGCACAGTGGAAGGCAGCTTCCAGATGTGCTCTCTTCCTGGTGGTACAGGTGAGGGCACAGACAGCTAGAGGTCACCTGAGAGCCCTGGTGCCTTCGGATCAGCAGTCACAGGGCGCAAGTTCATCTGCAGCTGCTGGTACGAGGCAGGGCCAGCAGAGCTGCCCTGACCAGTGACCCCTTCTAAGCTGGACCTCTAAATTCTTGCCACATCTAAGATCCTCCAAATAGCATTTACTATATTGCCTTAAGCCTAAGTTAGCTACAGTTCATTTATGTGGTTCGTCCCCAACACTCACATTGTCACAAGCAACAAAGGGGGGGGCAAGGGTTGAAAGCAGCAGAAACACTAGCAGTCACCAGGAAGAGGCAGCATTTGCAGTCACCAGCGAACGCTGGCAATCAGGACCACCTTCGGCAGAACTAACGAATGCTTATGAGCTGAAAATGACTTGTATTGAGGGGCGCCTGAGTGGCTCAGTGGGTTAAAACCTCTGCCTTCGGCTCGGGTCATGATCCCAGGGTCCTGGGATCGAGCCCCGCATCGGGCTGTCTGCTCCGCGGATAGCCTGCTTCCTCCTCTCTTCTCTCTCTTTCTACCTGCCTCTCTGCCTACTTGTGATCTGTCTGTCAAATAAATTAAAAAAAAAAAAAAAATGACTTGTATTGATTTCTACTTGCTAGAATTTATGAAGACTCAAAGTTACAGCCCTCTGGGTGACAAACATTAGGAGCGTGGTGGTGATCCTATTCTGAGTTAACCACTGCTCATGATGAAGCCCTGGAAGGGAAGAGTCACAACCAAACACCCACATCACTGCCAGAATACGTCCAAAAATACATCCAACAGACCTTATGCAAGTGTGATCATCTTTCTGGCAGCCTTGCAGATGCTCCTTCTCTTGTTAACATATGTGCTCTTACTGCAAGTGGAATGTACTGGACAGAAAAGAGGTCCGAGGAGGGGGAGGCAGGGGAGGACTGCACCCATCCCACGGCTTCTCCGGAGGGAAGAGAAGGTTAGCAAGATGAATGGTCTCATGCGACCCATTCATTCTTCAGGGCCGTGAGCAGAATCTACCCAGCTGACAAGTCTGCTCAGTCAGAAACACTTTGAAAGTTAGCTATTTCTTCCTTAGAAATTTTATATGAACAAACGAGGAGATTCTCCAAATTCAAAAGAAAATGCATTCTATTCCCTATAGAAACTAGGGAACAGAACTGGAGGATCTTGTTTTACGATTTCTTACATTTGGGCCGGGTAGCAGGGGCTGTTTTGTCCCCGGCAGGATGTTATCAGCATCCCTGGCCTCAAGCCGCTGACGTCAGTAACATCCTATCCCCCACCCCCAGGTGCGACCATCAAAACTGGGTCCAGCCGTGGATAACACCCCTGGGGACAAAGCCATGCCCATTAGGGATCCACTGCTCTCACAAAATTTTCTGTTTTTAGCTTCATCTCTGTGGAATAGATTGTATCTGTGTTAAGAGAAAAGAAATTCTAATTTCCATGGGCTCATTTTCTCTCCTTTGAGAGGTTCAAATACCTTCATCACAATGAGTTTCTTATTCTTCACCCATCTGGTGAGATGCCCACATTGCTTAACAAAATTCTCGGACCCTCTGGTCTCAATGAATAGGCACCTCCCACCCCTCCAGTGAGGACCACATCAACAGGCAGGCAGAAATCTCCCCCAAAGCCAGTCAGTTCTCTCAGGTTAAAGGGATGAGTCGGGGTGCCCTGAAGTATAAAGAAAGCTGAGAAATGCTGATGTAACATTCCAACCAGCTATCATACCGAAGGATCTAGGGCTATGCTGCCTAAATCAGCAGCCACTGGCCACATGCAGGTACTTGAAATGTGACTAATCCAAATCAAGGTACGTGTAAAACTACACGTTGGATTTCCAAGATTTCATACAAAAAATGTAAAATATCTTATTAATTATTATTATTATTTATTACATTGTTAAAATAATAATGTTTGGGATATAATGAAATATATTATTAAAATTAAATTCACCTGATCCTTTTTGCTTTTTTTTAATGTGACTACTAGAACAGTTTGAACTACAAATGAGACCAGCACTACGCTAGACCCTTCAGATCACCAACCCCACAGGAGAGATTCCTGGACACCCAATAACTGGATTTTTCTTTTCCCTTCTTTTCTTTTCTTTTTTAAGATTTTATTTATTTATTTGGGAGAGAGAGAATGAGTAGGAGGAGCAGCAGAGGGAGAAACAGATTCCCCGAGGAGCAGGGAGCCTGATGTGGGACTTGATCCCAGGACACTAGGATTTTGACTCAAGTGAAGGCAGGCGCTTAACTGACTGAGCCACCCAGGTGCCCTGTGATTTTTTTTTTTTTTTTTAAGGCTTCTCCCAGGAATGCCTGGGTGGCTCAGTTGGAGATGCCTGGGTGGCTCAGTTGGTTAAGCGGCTGCCTTCGGCTCAAGTCATGATCCCAGCGTCCCGGGATCGAGGGCTCCTTGCTCAGCAGGGAGCCTGCTTCTCCCTCTGCCTCTGCCTGTGCTTACTCTCTCTGACAAATAAATAAATAAAATCTTTTTAGAAAAAAAAAAGGCTTCTCTTAGTAACCTGCCTCACATCAATTATCACTAACTATTAAATCACTCAACTCAGCATAGGAAGGCTCAGAACAATGTTATAGTCCCAATCATTCTCTTTTTCATCCCATCCATCCTAGTTACTGCTTCCACACAGGAGAAGCCCTGGTAAATCTGCTGTAGGGCAGCTGTGTGGACCAGGCCACACCATCTTTAAGGCTGGCTTCTTCACAGTGGTTTCTCATGGCTTCTACAGCAGCTGTTTCTATCAGCAAATACATACTCAAAAAATTTATCAACAGATTTAAAAAAATATCTTTTCATCAGTCCTGTTGAAAACCATCAAGAAGTTATTTCATATAAGAATTACTAGAAGCACTTAAGAAGCCATGCAGGGAACTCATAAATATTTTCGCCAAGGAGGCCCACACAATTAAATGGTGAAAGAATGCTCCTTCCAAAAAAAATGGTAATGGGAAAATTGGTCATCTGTATGAAATGGGGGGGGGGGGGAAGCTGTAACTCTACCTCACACAAACATAAATATTAATTTGAAATGGATCAAAGACTTTTTTTAAAAGATTTTATTTATTTATTTCACAGAGAGACAGAGAGAGAGGGAACACAAGCAGGGGAAGGGGAGGGAGAGGGAGAAGCAGACTTCCCGCTGAGCAAGGAGCCCGATGTAAGGCTATGGGAGGCTTGATCCCAGGATCCTGAGATCATGACCGGAACCAAAGGCAGAAGCCTGACTGCCTTCATTACTCTAGAGCTACGCAACATTTCTTAAATATGACACTAAAAGCATATGCAATAAAAGAAAAAAGATAAAGTGGACTTGATTAAAATTCAGAACTTTTGTGTTTCAAAGGGCAATCAAAAAAGTAAAACCAGTCTACAGAAAGGATGAACATACCTGCAAATCATACAAGATAAGGGTATTATATGTCTAGAATATAAAAAGAACTCGAGGGCACCTGAGTGGCTCAGTCGGTTGAGCATCTGCCTTCAGCTCGGGTCATGATCCCAGGGTCCTGGGATTGAGCCCCGTATCGGGCTCCTTGTTCAGCAAGGAGACTGCTTCTCTCTCTCCCTCTGCTTACCACTCCCCCTGCTTGTGCTCTCTCTGTCAAGTAAATGAATAAAATCTTTAAAAAGTAAAAATAAACAAAATAAAAGAAAAAGAACTTGGGGCAGGTGGGTGGCACACTTGCTTGAGCCAACAACTTTTGGTTTTAGCTTAGGTCATAATCTCAGTGTCACGGGATCGGGTGCTTCCCTCTCCCCCTCCTCCTGAGCTCATATGTGTGTGTACACACATGTGCTCTCTCTCAAATACATCTTTAAAAATTGTTAAAAATAGGGGGCACCTGGGTGGCTTAGTGGTTAAAGTCTCTGCCTTCGGCTTAGGTCATGATCCCGGAATCAAGCCCCACATCGGGATCTCTGCTCGGTGGGGAGCCTGCTTCCCCTTCTCTCTCTGCCTGCCTCTCTGCCTACTTGTGATCTTTCTCTCTCTCTCTCTCTCTGTGTCAAAAAAATAAATAAAATCTTTTTAAAAAATAAGTAAATAAATGTTAAAAACAAAAATAAAAAGAACCCTTACAACTTGACAATAAAAAGGCAAACCCAACTTAAAAAAGGAAAAAGATTAGAAGAGATATTTTCCAAAGATGACCTGTAAGTGACCAATAGTCACATGAAAGGTGCTCAACATCACTAGCTGTATGGGAAATGAAAAATCAAAATCACAATGAGATACCACTTCACACCCATTAGGATGGGTATAATTTAAAAACAAACAAAACACAACACAACACACAATAACAAGTATTGGGGAGCCTAAAGAAATTAGAACCCTGAATTTGCAGCACGACTGTTACACGGCCCAGCTGCTCTGCAGCTGGGCAGTTCCCAAGAAGGTTGACTTCAGACTTCTCATAAAACCCAACAATTCCACTTCCAGGTACATACCCAAAAGAAATGAAAACATATGTCCCCACGTAGTCTTGTGTGAAAATATTCATAGCAGCATTATTCATAATAGACAAAAAATGTGCACTGACTGATAAATGAATAAATAAAATGTGATATTATTAAGCAATAAAAAGAAATGCAGGGGCGCCTGGGTGGCTCAGTGGGTTAAAGCCTCCGCCTTTGGCTCAGGTCATGATCCCAGGGTCCTGGGATTGAGCCCCCAGTCGGGGGTCTCTGCTCAGCAGGGAGCCTGCTCCCCACCTCATCCCCCACTCTGCCTGCCTCTCTGCCTACTTGTGATCTCTCTCTGTCAAATAAATATATAAAAATCTTAAAAAAAAAAAAAAGAAAAGAAAAGAAAAGGAAATGCAGTACTGACATATGCTACCACATGGGTGACCCCTGAAAACATTATGCTAAGTGAAAAATACCAGGCACCAAAGACTACGGCATAGGATTCTATTTGACATGAACATGTCCAGATCAGGCAAATGTACAGAGAACAGAGTCAATCAGTGGTTGCTGAGGGCTGGCGGAAGGGAAAGGAGAAAAGGAACGGGAATGGGATTAACTGTTCACATGTACCGAGCAATTTCAAAAAGCTGGGTTTTTTTATTTATTTATTTATTTATTTTATTTTATTTTTTTTTAGATTTTATTTATTTATCAGAGAGAGAGAGGGCGAGAGCAAGCACAGGCAGACAGAATGGCAGGCAGAGGCAGAGGGAGAAGCAGGCTCCCTGCCAAGCAAGGAGCCCGATGTGGGACTCGATCCCAGGACGCTGGGATCATGACCTGAGCCGAAGGCAGCTGCTTAACCAACTGAGCCACCCAGGCGTCCCAAAGCTGGGTTTTTTTAAAGGAAAAAAATGCACATGCCACACACACACACACACACACACACCAGTATCTTATAATGTCCACTTTAGAAAGGATAGGCCTACAAGAAAAATTAGAGATACCTACATTTAGATTTAGAAAATCTGTACACATGGTCTCCTTCACAACTGCCCCAGCCACATTACAGCAGAAAGAAGTATGCAGTTCTGTAAATTAATTTAAAGAACATGTTCTCATATAACATAAACAAGGTACCACCCTCAGCAACTAGAATAAAAAAATTTAGAAACGAAATTCCAACTTGCCATTTTATTTTTCACAAAGGATTACATATTCATTTTTCCCTACAAAGGACACCTAAATATTCTCACTACTCCAAATAGGATGAGCAAAAAATGCCATTTAAAGAACAAGTGGTTTTCCTTAAATATTATAATACTGAGATGATTTTACCATGCTTATCTACTGCCTATTGTATTTTTCAGGTACATTGGCTCTACCACACCAGGGAGGAAACTCGAACCCTAGCTAAAGGCACGCATCATCGGCCCCACACTGTCATGGCAACCGGAGTCCCGACTTCCTTCCAGCTGCTATTTCTTCTGAGCAGAGAAAAGGACAAATAAACTTCACATTTGGCAGAAAAACGGCCTTTCCTTTATTATCAATGTAAATGGCAACTAACACTAGTTTAAGAAATTAATTCATTCGTTTCATCTTTAGCCAAAATATACTTTAAAAAAGAAGTTCAAAATGAACTTCTAGAACATTCACATAAAGCCAAATTTTGTTTTCTTTCCCCCTATGTCCATCACCTAATCTAAAACTCCCTCCCTCCCTCCAACTCCCCATTCTTGATGGCAAATTGTCAGCCAGAGGAATAAGCAATCTGCCATTTCTGCTTAAGGACAGAACTAATCAATATATACTTTCTCTCAAAATAGCTTATCCAAAAAGCCTTCCTGTAACACTGGGGTAAAGCCTCACAGCTAAGGAGAAAAAAAAAAAAACCCGTAATGAGTTCATGTGTTCTTCCCTAATGAAAAAACTTCCGAACTTTGGGTAAATCAAACATTAATGGTAAGTGTCTGTTGTGGTAGACCAACTTCTAAAACTGAGCCCCAGTGACCCTCACCCTTACAGAATTCCCTGTTCCTCTGAATGTGGGTAGATCCTGTGAACAAGATACCACTCTTACCACGATATTATGCTACACGGCAACAGGGGAGCTGTGCTGGGGTGGGCTTGACCTAATTACATGAGCCTTTTAAAAGGAGAGGGTTTTCTCTGGCTGGTCACAGAAGCCAGAGAGTCAGAGAGTGCTGCAGCTGGCAGAGGAGAAAGCAAACAACCATGCTGTGAACTGCCCATCAGGGCCACAGAGCAAGGAATTTCCAGTGACCTCTGGGAGTGAGCACAGTGCCCAAGCCAACGGCTAGAAGGACTAACAAGGACTTCAATGCAAGGAAATGAGTTCTGCCAGTGACCAGTCATCTTGGAAGAGTGCTCTGAGCCCCAACAGAGAACCGCAGTCTTGGCCAACAGCTTGATCTCCAGTCATGAGAATCCAGTCAGGCTGTGCAGCCCTAATTTCTGACCTACAGAATGATGAGCTAATAAATGGGTATTGTTTTAAGCTGCTAAGTGTGTGGTAATTTGTTACACAGCAATAGAAAATGAATACAGCTGGCCAAGTAAGTTCTCAGTAAGTAATAGAGCAGTTCATGTTAATTTATCAGATTTTGGCCTCAACTGAGGTCCAGATTTTTTTTAGGTAATTAAAATGGCCAGAGGAATTAAGAAGCTGGATATTCAAGAATGGAAGCCAATTCTTCTTTGGGCATAGGCAGGTTAAAAAAACAAAACCAAAAAAAAACAAAAACCAAAAACCAAAAACGTATGCCCCAAATTCTAACAGAAATAATCATAATTCAAAGCTAGAACATTTAGACCTTATTTTCCAAGACTACATTGTTTTCTAGAATATGGAACACAGCCAACTAAAAGTTGGTGACAAAGTAAACAGATCTGCCTCCCAACTTAACATTTTAGACAAGAAAGGAGTTAACTGTTTGATCACCTAACAACAGATATATGACAGGGCTACACACTTCTTAAGCCACCGGTACTGTGAATATTTTATAAAACATTAGTGGGACCTGGGAGAAATATTACTACTGAAGTTGAAAAAGACTAACAGAAAAAATGTAAGCCAGAGTTAAGAGGGGTGTAAGAAGACATCCACCGATCCCACACACAGTCAGAAGAGTATCTACCATAACCCAGCAAAAGCTTCCCAGGAGCCCAGCACTGAGGGACGCAGTCTAGCAAGGAGAGAAATGCAGGTCAACAGGGATACATGAACACAAGCAGTGCTTCCCAGTTATCATCAGGGAGGGGGAGATGGCAGAAACACCTACATGCTGGGACTGACTAGAACAAGGCGTGGAGGGTCGGGGCAGCAGACAGATGGAGGCCCCAGTCCTGGACACAAGGTGACCAGAAGCAAAAAGGCCTAAAAGAGCCTTTGGAGTGCCAAGGCCAGAGACAGGCAAGAGGTTCTGCTGTCATCAGCTCATGGAGGAATGACCCACAGCACCGTTCTAAGCAGTCTGGGCTCTATCCTTACAGCAAGCAGGAGCCACTGAAATGTAAGAGATTTGTTTTCTGCCAAGAACATACGGAACTGGTATGTGGAATGGGTAGAAAGGATAAACCAGAAGCAAGGAAACTGGTGAGGAGCCCAGGGAAGAGAGGATAAAGCCATGAATTCAGAACTTGGTAATTCAGTTGGTGGAGGTGGGTCTTTGCCTCCTAGATTTCTGGTAGTGAGATAGCATTACCATTAATTAGGATAGCAAACAGAGCCAGGAGGAAGAGGAAGGGCTTCCAGAGAAAATTTCCTTCTCTTTTAGTTCATCTCAGTTTGAGAGGCATTTGGGACACCCAGCAGTATAGGAATATAGTGGCTTGCTTGGTATATAGAATCTATAGCTAAAAAATAAAAATTGGGGCTATAAATAGAAGTAGAGGTCATAAGCAAGCAGCTTATGGTAGCTACAGGCTTTTCCAAAGTACGTGAGAATGCCAAGGAGAAATAATGAGTGAAATGGCCCAGGGCACAGCCTAGTTCGGAGCCAGAGTACAAGGTTATGAAGGCACCAGCTTAAAATCCGTAACAATGACCATACTATAATCACCAATATAGATCATATATTTTATGTACAGATTTTAAAGAATATGCATGTATAAAAACCTCATGTAAGCCTACCTTTTACATTAGGATGAGATATGCACTAAAAAAAGGAAAAAGAGCCAGCAAACCTAGGTAGGACCCATATGTGTTTCCACTGAAATACTGTTTGTAGGCGATCAAGTCAAAGGGGCATAGGCTCCATGGCTACAAAAGAAGGACTGTTTGCTGAGACCTGTATGTTGACGAATTTTACTACAACCACTCACAGCTGCCTTGTGTTACTCAGGAAATAATGCAACACCATACCACTTTGGACAAGACTTCTGCAAATGTCCAAAACCTTTAAATCTGAAAGCAACTGTAATTATACAATTCAATAGGCACTAGCCAATTTAATTAAAACAGAGTAAAATTTAAAATTGTTCTTAATCACTCTAGCCTCAGAAGCACTCAGCAGCCACACACAGCGGACTGCTACGGTACTAGGCAGTGGAGACCCACAACATTCCCATCACCATAGGAAGCTCTATTGGACAACACTGCTATAGGTGATATTCTAAAAGCATGAACTTCTTCGAGCATGTCATTATTTTTAATAAATAAATAAGATCAACTAAAAGAGTATGAAACATTTTTCTATGTAGCTCACTACTAGAAGTTTGAAAAATAAGCTATAAAACTATAAACAGGGAGTGTATATTCAATTTAAATTGGACAGAGGATTCCAATATCTGAATACCCTTTAGCTCAGCACACCTCCTTCCTAGAATTCATCTTACTGATACACTCCCAGTGACAAGGTCTGCAAACAGCAATATATCAGAATCCAAATGTGTAGCAAGAGAGGACTTATTATTAATAACACCTGGTAGATTATGGCAGACATATACTACACAACTCTGCCAGAAAGAATGAGATGAATGAGATTAAGAAAAGTCCATCCACAATGGCATCTAACAGAATAAAGTTCTTAGGAATAAATTTAACAAAATAATGCCAAAACTTGGGGCACCTGGGTGGCTCAGGTTAGGATCTCATGATCTCCGGGTCCTGGGATCGAGCCCCCATCAGGCTCTCTGCTCAGCCCCCTCTCTGCCTGCCTCTCTGCCTACTTGTGATCTCTGTCAAATAAATAAATAAATAAAATCTTTTAAAAAATATATAAAACTCATACAGTAAAAACTAAAAAACATTACTGAAAGAATTTAAAGAAGACCTAATTAAACAGAAAGGCATGCTTGATTCATGAACTGGAGATTTAATACTGTTAAGATGACAATATGCCCCCAAATGATCTACACATTCAATTCAATCCGTAGCAAAATAATAGCTGGCCTATTCGCAGAAATTGACAAGTCATTCCTAAAATTCATATGGAAATGCAAGGGCCCAGAATAGCCAAAACAATCTTGAAAAAGAGCAAAAATTGGAAGACTCATACTTCTTGATTTCAAAACTCACTACAAAGGCACAGTAATCAAGACAGTGTGGTATGGACAAAAGGCTGGACACACAGAGCGAGTCGAGGGGAACTGAGAGTACAGAAATAAACCCTTAGCATATAGTCAACGGATTTTTCAGGAAGAGTAGTCTTTTCAACAAGGGCAGTGCCAACAAAGTGATGGGAAAACTGAATATCCACATGGAAAGTACAGACTCCTAATTCACCTCATACACACTAAAAAATAACTCATAACAGATCAAAGACCTAGATGTTGAGATCTAACACTATATAAATCTCCTAGAAAACATGCTCATCATCCATCAGAAAAATGAAAATCAAAACCATAATGAGATACCACTTCACAACTACCAGGATAATAATCTCAAATCAGTAACAATCAAGTGCTGTGTGTGTTGTTATACTGTTGTAAGGTCCAGGGGCAACAATGACAAGAACAAAATACACGGAAAGAAAGGCAACGATGTTCTCTTGAGCCAGGTGAGTCCCGAGGAATGCTTAGAGAAAGGAGTCACAGTTGAGGCTCTCCTATAAGGAGCAACATGTAGCAAGGGAAAAAGACTTTCAGGGCAGGGAACTGCATGAGTGAACACAGGTATGGCGGCAGGAAAGGGCTTGCTCAGCTTTGCTGACACATAACAGATAGATAATAGCATGTGATGGCAAGGATGTGCTGATATCAGAACCCTCATACACTGCTAAGGAGAAAGGAAAATGGTGCAGCCATTTTGAAGACATTTGAAAAACTGGAGGCACTTTCTCAAAATGTTGGAAGAGAGTTACCATATGACCCAGCAATTCCGCTACCAGGTATGTAACAATGAAGAGAAACTAAACTTACATCAAAACAACATCTTGTATATAAATCGTCAGTGCATCACTACTCATAACAGCCAAAAGGAACAACCACCCAAATGCCTGTTACCAGCAACAAAACAATCAAAAGGAATAAAGTACTTTCAGAGGCTATAACCATAATGTCTGAAAGCATTATGGTCGATCAGAGAAGCTGGTCACTAGGGATCACAGTGAATGACTCCATTCCTACACAGTTCCCAGAACGGACAGAAGATCAACAGCTGCTTACGGGGATGGGAGGAAATGGGATGACAATTCACGTGTAAGAGTTCCTTTTCAGGGTGATGGAAATGTTCTGAAATTAAGTGGTTGGTGATGGTTGCAAAACTCTAAGTATACTGGAAAACCTTGAAATTGTACGTCTGAAATGGGTACATTTAGAGTAGGTGAATTCTCTCTCGAGAAAGGTGTTACACAGAAATAATGAGGCAGTGCTCTGTGTACAGACAGGACGTGCCCTGATAAACACAAGACGCTAAGGAGGTGTTTTATGCGGCACGGACCTCAGGCTCTGCAGAGACAAGAAGCGTGTGCCTTGTGTTGCTATCTCTGGATGGAGCAACAAGAATCCGGCAGTGACGGCAGTGACGGCTCGATGCAGGGAGAGGAACTCAGCGACTGGTGGCCACGGAAAGGAATGAACATTCCCAAAATTCCTCATGCGCCTTCCATACTTTTCCAATTTGGTACCGCATGCACGCCCACTTAACTTATACAGACGGGAAAGGAAAATAAGAAAAGAGAAACAAGATGCTGGGCAAGTAGTTCACACCTATGACACCCATTCCCTGCAGTTCCGCTAAGGAGAACTTACTACAGATCTCGAATACAGAACCAGAGGTTCAGCTAAAGGTCAAAATCCAACTGCCATGCAGCTTTCTGATAGAAAGGCTGTGGTCAGGCTTGACTACTAGTTCTATCACTTACAAATCCACAAGAACTCAAGCCAGCGACAAGCTCTCAGGGCCTGGAAAGAAAGTCAGAGTGTGGTGAAAATGAGAGAGATGATGCATAAATGGGCCGGGATGGTGACTGTGCATGTAGTGGCAGGCAGGGTATCAAGGTGAATCCTGCCCTCCCTCCTCACTGATGTATGGTGACTGTGAACCTGTCTGTCTCTGCAGGGCTCCAGATGTGGCTAAGAGGGATATGCTGACACATCGCCCCCAACACTGCTACTGGGCCTCTGGCCCTCTGTTCACCTGTGACTGTCGTAATGCAAAGGCTGGCATCAGTCCCACCTCTGTTTAACCCCTTGCTTCTACACCCATGCGACCTCATAGTCATGATTAGTTAAGAGATTTAGCAATGTTTCACCAGGATCTCTGTTGTTAATGATCACGTATTTCTAGACAAAAAAGGGGACTGTATTGTTGTTATAATCATCTTTGAAGAGAATGATGTCTAACATGAATTTTTAAAACTTAATGAGTAAACAAATTGCTTAATAAATCTTCTCCATTAACACATGACTTGGGTGCCTAGGTGGCTCAGTCAGTTAAGCGTCTGCCTTCAGCTCAGGTCATGATCCCAGCGTCCTGGGATCAAACCCTGCATCCGGCTTCCTCCTCAATGGCAGCCTGCTTCTCCCTCTCCACCACTAATGCACTCTCTCTCAAATAAATAAATAAAATCTGAAAAACAAAAACAAAAAAACATGACTTATTCTAACTGAGTCTTTTTTGACAAGTACAAAGGTAAGAGTTTGTGAGCTAGACTTCCACATAATGGGCTTTACACATCAAAACTGTTCTCGTAGTAAAAACGGTATCTCCCAGAGGGGAAAAAATTCACAATTGCTGGCACAGAATTTTGATCACCTGAAGATTTACTGGTCTTCTCTAATACATTCCGTCTCTCTGGAACTTTAGTTTCATTCATCCATATTGTTAAATTTTAAATAAACAGCTTTATTTCTGAAGGCAGTTCTTTCAATTAGCCCTACTACCAACCTCACTGTAGGAATTGTGTATATTGTTCTTTGAAGATGTTAAAGCACATGCATATTATTCTTGTAGGAGTGGCCATTCTCAGAGACTGGTGGTTACCTGAAGAAGCCATCAGAAAAACATTTTCCAAGGAAATGAGAGATTCTGCAAGCACCAAATCCAATCCCAGCGGAAGAGGCTCCAGAATAAAGTGGGAGTAGGTTAGGATTCCAACTACGTGAACTGCTATGTAAGGACAGGTTCTCGGAAGAGGTAAGACCAAAAGAAATGAAGCAAGCACCCAGGATTGGCCAGTGAGGTGGACTTGGGATACCGTGTCTTGAACTTTTTCAGGTTGGTGTGAAAAAGGTTGGGGAAGTCCTCCTTAGGAATCCATGGTCTCACGCTTCCCCGCATGCGGAGTCAGCATCGGAGTTTATCATCATACCTGCCCTGTCCTGGAAACCTCCCAAGCCAAGAAATTTAGAATGCTTCTGGGTCACTGCCATTCCAGGGCTCCCAGAAGAAGCAAAAACAAATCCTCTTGGGAGAAGTGTACCCTCAGTCCGGGCTCCTGGGTTTCTCAGTGACTAAGACTGTGGAAATGTAATGTAACAGGTTTTTGTTTTGTTTTGTTTTGTTTTTCAAATCATCACTGAAACAAGGAAACAACACCCTGTGAGCAAGCCAAAAGAAATAATCAACAAAAACAGATTTAAGATACTAGTATTGTGGAATACAGAATATAAAATAAGGATGTCCACAATGTCGATAGAAATACAGGAAATAAAGCATGAGCAGAAAAAAATAAGACTTAAAATTTGTTGAGCGGATTAGACCACAAGTAGACTGGAGACGGATCTGAAGAAATCACCCAGCAAAGATCACAGATAAAGAGACTGAAAATATGGGGGCGCCTGGGTGGCTCAGTTGGTTATGCAACTGCCTTCGGCTCAGGTCATGATCCCAGGGTCCTGGGATCGAGCCCTGCATGAGGCTCCCTGCTCAGTGGGGAGCCTCCTTCTCCCTCTCCCTCTGCTGCTCTGCCTGCTTGTATCTCTTGCTCTCTCTATCAAATAAATAAATCTTAAAAAAAAAAAGATACTGAAAATCTGAAAGAAAGGTTAAGACATGCAGTAGAGTGAGATCTAAACTAATACCTGAATCCAAAAAAAGGAAGAATACTGAGAAGAGTCACTACTAGAAGAAATAACAGCAGAGGATTCTCCAGAACTGATATAATAATAATAATAATAATAATAACTTCTCAGATTCAGAAAGCACAAAGTATGCCAGATAAAAAGGAACCACAATAGAGAAAAATTAAAGAACCCCAAAAGCAAAGAGAGAAAAAAAGTAGGGGGAAAACAGCCAGATTTCCTGCAGAGAATGACAACCACACTGCCACCAGAGCTCTCAAAAGGAAGAATGCAAATTGTCAAACAGCTGTGTGAGATCACTGAAGTGTCAGGAGCCAGTATCTGAATTCTCGGTTGTGTAACTGGCTAAAGACAAAATACACGTGAGCACACGCACCAGAAGGAGTCCTCTCTGCTACTGACAGCCACTTACAGCATTCAGAGTGTGACTCACCAGGACGGAGATGAGGCCCAGGAACCTGCGTGTTCGGGCAGAACCACAGCCTCCCACCCCTGCCCCAGACTCTGATGCCCTCCACTGCGTGCACATGTCACCACCATCAACATTACACACCAAGTCTTTTGCTCTCATTTTCTGTATTACTTTCTAACGACCTTTTAAACAAGAAAAATCAGGATCACGTGCACTTTGGAAATAAGTGTCAAGTATTAAATCTTCAGACAAATAATGTGCCAGTTTCATGCTGTCCAAAGGATGATGGCAGGAAAGATAAACTGTGGCTAAACAGTGTGGGAATAACTACTCAGCAATAAGAAGACAATCAACAGTAAGCACAGTGCTCGTCACTACCAAGTACAGAATAGTGCAGACCCCTCAGTTACTGACATAACACACCCGGCACTCAGTCCCGACCTTCGCTCCGCGCGAGAGGACACACTGCCTCTAACCGGAGAGAAAACCAAAGCTTCGGCGTTAAACACAGGAAGAGTCTTACCTAAGGTGGAACAGAAATTCAACACATACAGTGGTACTAAGACCAGCACCCACGACAGCAGATACTACAAATGACTCTCGCGTTCACAGACAACAAAGTCCCATTTCAGTGCGAGTTTATCGAATAACTGAAGACTGTCCTGATGAACATCCAACTCACAGCGCTGACGGGGCGGGGACTAGAGCCCTCCACCTATATAATATACAGGTATACCAGACACCCGTCTGAGCAGCTCACCAACTCACGGCAAACAGAACGCACAGACTGGGACATTCTCTCCCCTTCCCTGTGTCATAAATTTTGTGATTCTACCTCACAGTTCCAAGTTCTGCTTGATTTCCCAAGTACTGAGAAGATACCTCATTTATGTATTCAAGAAATATTTACTGAACTCTATTTCCTTGCTAAAATGAGTAAAATATGTATCTTCATTCACAGAACTAGGACTCTAACAGATTATAATGGACAGGTATAATATACAGGTATATCAGACAGGTTAAATAATAAACTAAAACAAGCCACACAGTGGTTTGAAAAGACTATTTCCATAAACTCCCAACATATTCAAGTTACAGTTTCCCACACTGTTATACGGTCCAGGGGCAACAATGACAAGAACAAAATACACGGAAAGGCAATGATACTCTCTTGGGCCAGGTAAGTCCCGAGGAATGCTTTGAGAAAGGAGTCACAGTTGAGGCTCACCTGTGAGGAGGGACAAGTGGTAGCAAGGGAAAAGACCTTCAGGGCAGGGAACTGCAGAGTGAACACAGGTATGGCGGCAGGAAGGGGCTTGTTCAGTTTTGCTGACACATAACAGACCCACAGGAAAATATTGGCAGAAATTCTATAAAGAAAGGTTCGGACTAGATTTTGACACCTTTGAATGAAGAATGTGGACTTTATTTCTGGTAAGATATAAATGCCATGCAGTATTTAATCTACTTTTATCTTAGAAGCTGTAACACAATAGTTCCTAAAGCAGACTATACACCAAAATCACAGGGAAGCTTTTCTAAAAAACCAAAGCCTAGGCCCAGGAGACTGTGACTCAGTGGGTCTGGAATGTATCCTGGACTCAGTCACTAGGAGACCAGTACACACCCACGGTTAGAAGGCACCGCCACCTCTACCAGATGTCTACCAGTAATGCACTCAAGTGTGCTTATGATTCAAACACAGTTGACCCCTGAACAATGTGAGTGACAGGACCACCACCAACCTCCATCCAGTCAAAAATCTGCATATAATTTCTGATTACCCAAACATTTATCTACTGTTCACCAAGTGCCTTCCTTATAAACAGTTAACACACATTTTATATGTTATATATGTTACATATTGCATTCTTACAATTAAAAAACTGAGACAGAAATATTAATAAAACTGTAGGGAAAGTACATTTATAGTACTGTACTGTATATAAAAAAATATCTGTGCAAGTGAACCATTTCAGTCCAAACCCCTGTCATTCAAGGGTCGACTGCATAGGCAAACAGGTAGGAACAGACAAAAGCAAAGAAAGGCTGACAGAAATAAAAATTTCTAATCCTCTAAACGACTTCAGGAAATGGATCTCTCCTTTAATGAATGCATATTTCTTAAAATTTACTATCCTAATCACCCACTTCAAGTAAAGGCAACTCTGGGTTAATTCCATTAAGATATAAATAATTATATCCTCATGTAGGCGTTCCACCTCAGAAAACCACAGCTCAAGAATGTCTAATTTAAACATGACTGATTAGCATACATTTTTCTTCTGTCTTTCCAATAATAAAAAACCAAGAAAGCCCACAAGAACAAAGATAATAAAAAGTAGAAACTGAAAAACAAGACATTTGATGTTTTTTGAAAACAAAGCGAATGGAGAAGATAAGCAGCAGGAAGAACACAAGCAGCTACAAGCGAAAGTCACTGCATAAACAGACACTGACCAGGGGAGCCGGACAGGCTCAGCACCACCGCAGGGTACGGCGGGGTGGGGGATGGGGGGGCTGCGGTGCGGCAGGGGAGGGGCCGCTGGATGAAGCCCGGACTCCCTCCCCACACACCCTCTCCCCTCAGAGTGGCCAGATTACAACTGTCCCAGAGGCCAAGACGAGATGTTTTGGAGACTGGAGGCACGGAGGACGCGGTAAGGTATTGAGATAAGCAACATTTGGACAATGAACAGTGAGACTCTCGGACTCCTTCTCCACGCTGCTTCCACAACACAAGCCCAGCTGCACCTTCTCCTCCTGGGCAGGAGTCTGGAGAAGTCTTTCCTGGAGAAACTGAACAGCCTCACCCAGGCCACAGCCATGTACAATTAAAACGGAATTTTTTCCCACCCTCCTCTTACTGCTTTTTCTGTGATAAGGAAGAGCATTTACATATCACCCAGTGGATTCTCCCTTGATGGTCAGTTAGCTCCTCTACCCAGGTTCCCCTCCAGCTTTCCAGCACTGGGTGGTCCAGCGTTCTTTACCGGGTCTGATGCTACGGCAGACAACCAAGGACAAGAGCTAGGCCTTGCTGCCTCCCACCTCACACAAGTGCCTTCTCAGACAGACCTTAAATAATGCATGCTGAGCGAAAAACCACACCTGAAAAGGCAAATACATGCTACTTTCTAAATCATCACACCTATAATACTCTGATTTCCTCGCTTCACATGGCTTCGGAACTTCAGTGCAATGACAGAAATTCTCTGAATTGAAGAGTATATTTCCTAGTCCATTCTTTCCCCCAAATATGCAGTAAATAATGAGGTTTGGTTTGCAAATATAAAAAATTCTGTTGAATAGATACTATTTCTATATGACAGGAATTCATGAGTAAAGAATCCCAGTAATGACTCCATCACAAACTGGGAGCAAGAACAGGGAAAAATTTCTGACTAGTGGACTCTTGACCCAGAGGCATGCAAGCTAAATAAATAGTCTCTTCATTACTACTTATTAGAGAGAATTTGAGGAACTCAAATAATACGTGATTGAAATCCTGAAAAATGAAGTAAGATTTCATTTAAATGATTTGTGTTTTCAAATCAGCAGACAAAAAACAAAATACAGCCACTGCTCAAAAGATGGAGTTTAGTAAATCCATGTTTTCTACACTGAATCATTTAAGTGATCCCTGACCTCTCGAGCCCATTTGTCGTTGAGACAGTCTGACTTGCGACACCCAGCTGACACAGTCACTCTCTCCACAGCCAGTCGGTATATGAAACACATCACAACCAGCACACCATTCTAGGAGAATTCTAACACACTGTTTTCACTACAGTTCGCCTTAACCACCTGGATATATCGAGGCACCCAGATTCCCAGCATTAATTCTGTCAACCCAGACTGGGGCTAATTTGTTTCAATTGGTATCTTAAATGTCTAAAATGTTTTAAAAGAGCACTGGAGGAGGAACAACAGCCACAAGTGCCAATATAATCATCTTTTAACAATGGGGAGAAATAAAGAATAGAAATAAAATTATAAATCATCAATTTAAAATATTTGCAGTATTTAGTTGGCAGAGTCAGAAAATGAATAACACGTGAATGCATTAGTCCGAATGGTTTACTAATCTGCTCACCATGTTTTTGACCATGTAAGGAAATCTCTAAATCATAGTATACTGTTGCTTTATATACTCGTTTTTATAAACTAAGTAATATTTCACTCCTTTCGGTAAAATTTGAAAAATACAAAGCAGTAGTTAAATGCACAACCTGGAAAGTTCACAGACCTCATTTAAATTAGGATGAGCTCTGTGGCCTTGAATGGGCCACTGGACCTTCTCTGCTGTGTACTTTCCTCGTACCTCATTCATCTGCCAGTGGCAGCCGCCTCATGCCATACTTTGGATCTAGACAAGCATCTCGATCAGCCTGCCAAACTGGTAAGCAGAAATCTGCATGTTTCTTCTAGGATCTCAAACCAACATCACACCAAAGTCTACTTTCACCCCAACTGCACCTGTTTGCCAAGATCTACACCCCAAATCATTCTTTGATGACTATCTTGAATCCCAAAGCCGCTCATCCTACCGGCTATCCCTCCATCAACCCCTGCCTTAAACACCATCCTCCTGCATCCATCTCTGACATGCAGTCCCTCCCCATCCAGCCCTCTCTCCCTTCACCAGAGCCACCTTGCCGAATCAGAGATACGACCTAGGGTATTTCTGCTTGAAAAGTAGTATTTATTTTTCTTCAGATAACAACAACAAAAAAATTTTTGTTCATTATTAAATATATATATATATCAGGGAACTATAAATAATTATTTACAGACCTAGTGTACAGAGATAAGCCATAATATCTCCATATATGTCCTCCCAACCTTTCCCCATATATACCTTACGTAATTTGAGGATATTCTTTTCAGGAGTCATGAGCATTCTCTTCTGTCATTAAAAACTCTCTAAATGCCATTTTAATAGGCAGAGAATACTTCATGACACACATCTACCAAAATTACTTAACCATTCCTTTGTTTCGAGCCTCGATAAACTTTATCTAATAATGTTTAAAAATATCTTTGGTCAAACATCTTTGTCGATATCTTACAAATTATATTCTTGGGACACAGTCTCAGGAGTCAACAATCAGATCAGAGAATACAGACATTTAAAGACTGCTGTACAGAGACCTGTGCACCCCTGGCTCTCCTCACCAGGGAGCTGCTGTACTGGGAGCGTAACAGCGCAGCACGGGCTCCCACACACAGTGGCAGCAGGAGACTGTTTGCTTACCGGAAGGAGCATCTCATGCAACATACAACAAAAAGGCACTATAATCAACAAAGTATGAAATTCAATATGTGAAGTAAAAGTTGATCTAACAATACTGAAGACAATATTCTAGTCATTTTATAAGCATTTTAAGCAGAAACCATTTTTGTTAACATCAAAATCACTGTTTTAAAACTATTTTTTTTTTACATACTTGGTATCTATTTCTTTAAACACTGTTCCCCCACATTCCTTTTAACTTTTTCATCATTACTTACATTTTTGAGAAAAAGCATTCTGATACAAATACAGAAGCTGAATCCATAATAACATGAATCTTAAAAACATACTTCTGAAAGACTTCCACTTACATGCAATAACCACACTAACACTGTATAGGTCTGTGTTGTTTCATCATGAACAGATATGGACCCTGACCTCCTGGAGTATTTGGTTGGGTCTACACTGGAACCGGAACAAGGAAGTTTGTAATTTTAAGGATGGAAAAAGCCAGCGAAATTCTAGTTACTGCTACAAGCCAGGCATTATCTAAATGCTTTTACATTTATTCAAATATGTCTTTTTTTTCCCCCAAGATTTTATTTATTTGACAGAGAGAGAGAAAGCGAGAGCACAAGCAGAGGGAGTGTGAGAGGGAAAAGCAGGCTTCCTGCCCAGAACCCTGGGATCATGATCTGAGCCAAAGGCAGACACTTATAGACTGAGCCACCCAGGCGCCCCTCTAATACATCTTTTTAAAGACTGGGTGGCTCAGTGGGTTAAAGTCTCTGCCTTCGGCTCAGGTCGTGATTCCAGGGTCCTGGGATCGAGCCTCGCATCAGGCTCTCTGCTCTGTGGGGAGCCTGCTTCCTCCTCTCTCTCTGCCTGCCTCTCTGCCTACTTGTGACCTCTGTCAAGTAAATAAATAAAATACTTAAAAAAAAAAAAAGACTAATTTCTTAAAAAGCACAAGGAGCACAGTAGAAACTTTCACTACTGATGCAATTACTCTTTATGCAAAATGACTGAGCTGTAAGATGCAGCACCTGAGCGCAGCACTGAGTTGCACACAGACACCACAGAGGACCTGCTACCTCAGCCCAGGGCCCAACAGTCCAAAGAAGATATGAGACTATGACACCTCACAACCTTAACTTCACTTGCCCAGAACAGGCTCAAGAACAACAATTTCAGGGACGCCTGGATGGCTCAGTTGGTTAAGCAGCTGCCTTCGGCTCGGGTCATGGTCCCGGCGTCCTGGGATCGAGTCCCACATCGGGCTCCTTGCTCTGCAGGGAGCCTGCTTCTCTCTCTGACTCTGCCTTCCACTCTGTCTGCCTGTGCTCCCTCTCACTCTCTCTCTCTCTCTCTTACAAATAAATAAATAAAATCTTTAAAAAAAAAAAAAAGAACAACAATTTCAGAAAGATTTGTGTTTCTCTTCGCCTAAAAACAAACAAAAAACCCTGCAACAACGATTATTTGCTGTTGCCTTCCAGATCCTTTCTGGAACATCCCCGAAAATGAAAAAGCATCTTCAAAAGAAGTTCCTGATGTGCTAACCCATCACAAGCTCTCCACATTTCAACAATCCAGGCACAATATGGTACTGAAGGCCCCTCCTTTGCAATTCGTCCTGCCACACCTCTGCACCACAATGCCAAAAGTTTAACTATCTGCCACGTGTGTGCAACCTTCTGCTTCATAAAAGCCATTCTTCTGACAAATTATACTCTTCCTTCTGCCATCAACTCCCTGAGAAATGTCCCTGTGAAATGTGTCCTCCGCAGATTTAAGGACAGTGCTTCCCGCATCCCACTGGCATGTTCAGGAACTACAGGGACACACTGGGCTCCCGGACTTGCAGTGTTAGCACAACCTCCAACCACCCAGCTCCTGGTTCCCTGCTGTGCACACTGCGCAATCTCTCGAAACTCCCCGTTCTTAGTCTCCCCTGTGTCTGAGAGAGTTGAGGTGAAGAACAAAAGAACCCCAGATAACGGAGTTCTTGCTCCACAGGTATTGTGAAAATTGCAAATGTGCAAACATTTAACATATCCTTTAATTTAAAAACATGAAATTAGGGGCACCTTGGAGGCTCAGTCGTTAAACATCTGCCTTCAGCTCAGGTCATGATCCCAGAGTCCTGGGATCGAGCTCCCCGTTGGGCTCCCTGCTCAGTGGAGAGCTGCTTCTCCCTTTCCCTCTGCCTGCTGCTCTGCCTACTCGTGCTCTCTATCTCTGTGTCAAATTTTAAAAAACATGAAATTATTTCCTTATTTTTTAAAAACTATTTACTAAGTCCTTCTCTACCCTTAATTATTTTAAGATTATTTTTATGGATTTTTTTTTTTTTAATTTGACACAGAGAGCTCACAAGTAGGCAGGTGGGGGTGGTGGGGACCAGGCTCCCTGCGGAGCAGAGAGCCCAATGTGGGGCTCCATCCCTGGACCCTGGGATCATGGCCTGAGCAGAAGGCAGAGGCTTTAACCCATTAAGCCACCCAGGCACCCATTTATCCTTAATTTTTAAAAATAAATCAAATATCCAAATACAATAAAATTATTACCTTGTATTTACGGATAATATATATGGAAATTTAAACAGACAAAAAGGTTTTATCCAGAAATCACACCAATGCTTTATTAAACCACCTGACCAGTGAAGGCTTCAACACCAAAGGGCTCCTGCTATCCTACATTATTTTAAGGGAGCATTCCAAGCCACTTAATTTAATCCTGCTCACTGAGAACCATCATCTGTTCTCTCACTCTAAGTACAAATACACTTTCAGGAGTGATACTTTAACCTCATAAAGTAATAACTGACCTTCAAAAGACACTAGAAACTGTGAAAGATTCAAATTGTCACTATGTAGGCCATGGTATACTTCTTCATTCAACATATACTTACGAAAGACTAACCACGTACCGTGCACTGTGGCAGGCACTGTAATGATTTACAGAGGGAGAGACCGTCTGATGACCAGCACAGAGCCATGCCTGTTGGTGTCAGTAGTGACTATTAACATGTCATCCTTGAAGGTTCTTAAGTAAAGCTCCAACACAGAAAGACATAGAGAAGCAAAGTTGGTTTCCATTCCACTACCAGGTGCATCTCCAGCATGTTCCTACAGAAAAACGGTTTATACATATGGTGTCGGTTGGAACAGTCAACTTTGTATTTTATCAAACTTCTTTCATGTGCAGAGGAGAACAATAAAGTAATAAAAGAATAAATGCAAAACTGGCTTCCGGAAAATAACTGCAATGAAAACAGAAGTTAAAATTATAGACCCACAACAGTGAACAATTAAAAATCCTTATGTTTGGGGGAACATGGGTGGCTCAGTCAGAGAAGGATCCAGCTGCTGATCTCAGTTGTGAGTTCCATCGCTGCACTGGGCTCCATACTGGACATGGAGCCTACTTTAAAAAAAACATTTTTTTAATGTTTGAGAAAGTAATTCGTAAAACAAACAAACAAAAAAATCCCAACAGATTAACCCAATACCTAGCGATACATCTAAAAGTTCTGTAAATACATATAAATTGTATCATGAGGCAAAACCAATTCCCTATTATAATCATCTCAAGTATCTCTACTACTATTCAAACAGGCACTTTGTTATACAATCCTAGTACCTTTCTTTCATTTTTAGTGCAAAAATCACCTCTTTAATCAAAACTAAAAAGAAATACTATTCTGTAAACATAAAACAATGATTATAAAATATTAGTTTTAGTTCTTCTGAAATGGAATCAAGCAGAAATTATGAGCATAATCATGTTCCCATAGAAAACCTGACTGACTTAAGTTCTAATCCAGTCCTTCTGCTTCCCCTTCCGGGGAAGGCCACCATCTTTACACACATCAGTGGTGAACAGGAAGCTAGGAGTTACCTCAGTGTTAGTCCCTACCCCTGCATCTGATCAGACACCAACAGACTGACTGCCTCCTCCATGTCTAGCCACCCTCCCCCTCCTACCCTCTCACTGTCCTGCTCTGTTCCAGTCACAAACACCCCACGACGGAATCATTACACCCCCTCAGCCTCTGCTCCCTCAATTTTGTCCCACACTGTACTCAAAAACACCAATCTGGTATCATCATGCCTTTTTAAAACCCTTCTGCCCTTGGGGCGCCTGGTCAGCTCAGTCAGTTGAGCACCCGCCTTCAGCTCAGGTCAGGACCCAGGAGTCCAGGGATCAAGTACCTAATCAGGCTCCTGGCTTGGTGGAAAGCCTGCTTCTCGCTCCCCAGCCCCCTGCCCCGCCGCTCCCCCTGCTTGTGCCCTCCTGCTCTCTCTCTCTCTCTCTCTCAAATAAACAAACCTAAAAATCTTTTTTTAAAAATAAATAAAACAAACCCTTATGCCATTGAGATCAAGGAAAATATTCTTTTTTTAAAAAAAGATTTTATTGGGGCGCCTGGGTGGCTCAGTGGGTTAAGCCGCTGCCTTCGGCTCAGGTCATGATCTCAGGGTCCTGGGATCGAGTCCCGCATCGGGCTCTCTGCTCAGCAGGGAGCCTGCTTCCTCCTCTCTCTCTGCCTGCCTCTCTGCCGACTTGTGATCTCTCTCTGTCAAATAAATAAATAAAATCTTTAAAAAAAAAAAGATTTTATTTATTTGAGAAAGAACACAAAAGAGAGAGCGAGAGCGTGCACGAGTTGGGGGAGGGGTGGCAGCAGAGGCAGAAGCGGACTCCCCTGCGTGGGAGCCTGACAGACACGGGCCTCCATCCCAGCACCCTGGGATCATGACCCACACTGAAGGCAGACGCTTAACCAAGCCACCCAGGCGACCCAAAGCAAAAATATTCTTTTTTTTTTTTTTTAAAAGCAAAAATATTCTTAACGTAATGAATACATCTCTGATGATCTGGGCCCTGCTTGCAAACCCAGCCTCACCTCAACACCACGGCTCCTGCTTTTCTCCCCCGTCTTGATGACATCATATTCCACGACTTCAAGCATACAACAAAGCATGTGCAGCTGCCATGTTTACAAACTGTAACCCTGTCCATGTGCTTCAGACCATTTTAGATCAGAGACTAACTTAAAACAGACAGACTTGAAGACCCTCAGATCCCCCCCACCCTTCTACTGTTAAGAGCTATCCCAAAATTAAGGTTCATAGTACCTATGCACATTTTTATACTTTAACATGTATCACTTTACATTATTACAGACATGCTGAAATTGTCACGCACGTCTCCTTATGCACATGCACAAGTGTTCCCCAAAGGCAGTCTCTGTAAAGCTACACCCAGGAGCTCGTGAAACCAGGGCCCTGGGTCACAGCAGTATTTTATCAAAAATGGAATAATGTAGAAAAGTGTGTTTGATTTACTATGAGGATTGTTTCTTTAAAAAACTTTCAGTTCTACGTGCAAAGTTCTGTGTACGCAGTGGGTCACAAAGGAATAAAACATGAAAACCAATACTTGAAGGTATATACCCAGAAGTAAAAGCTCTAATCAACGGGCTATGCACATCTTCAACTCTGATCCACTGGTAACATAGGTAATTATGCACCTGGAAATGTTCTTTGAGGTGTGAGGTAGCGCACTAGCTCTCGTTGATCCCATAGGGAGAACCAACTGTCCCAGCAGCATCTACAGACTAATAACTCCCACACAATATTAAATCACCCTGCCCTCTCTAGTTTTATATTTCAGTGCCTTTTTTTTTTTTTTTTTTTAAAGAGAGGGAGTGTGTGCAAATGATTGGGGCAAGGGGAAGAAGAAGAGGGGCTGAGTGCAGAGCCTGATCTGGGGCTTCATCCTAGGGCCCCAAGATCATGACCTGAGCCAGACTCAAGAGTTGAACATATAACCGATAGAGCCGCCCAAGTGTCCCTATATTCGAGAGCTTTTATGTCCTCTGTAATATTCCATCATTTTCTCCCCAAAAAGAGCAAGTTATTTGTCAGAGTTTCTTTCTAGGAATCCAGAGTCTCTATCCTTTCCTCAGAAAAGACTTTAACCCACTCTCCCCCACGAACACACCCCTCACTTGTCGTACAGTTACGGCTGGCTCACATTTCAGCTTGCCACCTTCTTCCATTTTGGAACATGCAGAATTCTAAATTGAACTGCAAACTGCCAGTTAAAATACATCTCGCCATTATCCCTGTTTACTTTTATGAATTTAGTATGTTTATCTACCATTTAAAGTGAACTAAACATCCTCTTTTGCCCCCCCCAAAAATTAAAATTAAACATTTTAAACCTTGTTAAATCAAAGTTAAACTTTTCATGAACACAAGACACACACGAGCTTAAATATAAAAAGGGTGTTAAAACATCAAATCAAGTGATTCCCTTTCCTTTCTGAAGCTTTCATAATGTTAACACTGCCACCATCCAAAAACTGTCAATAAAATTTGGCTTCCTCTTCCATCTTAAAGACGGTGAGTAATTTATTTAAGCCTAGCAACCAGCCCTCTCCATTTGCACTGGAGAATCACTGCGGCTGCTATCCCTGGAGCAAGCTACAGACTGAGGCCAACCAGCAGTCAGAATCGCCGCCCTAGTTACTTTCTACTTAAGATTCATACTTCAACCCACGAGTTGGTCCTGTCTGTTCCGGGTCCTGGATTAGGTGTGGCAAGGAGGGCTTCCCACCATCCATTAGCCTCTTCCAGGCAACAGCCACCGTACTCCCCAAACCCAGTCTTAAGCAGGACACACAGTTTATATTTTCACTCACAACATCTGAAACCTTCTAAATTTGGTGAAAATCTGTGCAGCCATTTTCTACATTGTAATTACAGATAGACACAGAAATTTAACTTTATTTATAAAGTTTAATAGGCTCCACGTAGAAAACAGGCACTCTTCAGACTAGAGAAAATAGAAAATACATTCAGTAAAAATATTTGCCAAAAACACACTGCCCTTATTTCCTGTAACAATTTCATTAGAGCTGAATTCATACTTCCAAAAACATAATAGATTAGTGAGGCTCTACACCTGTAGCATCTAGAACTTGGGCAACATAGCCACTAACCACATGTGGCTATTTAAATTCTAGTTTTAACTATTAAAGAAATTAACCTAAAGACTCAGCAGTCTTATCAGCCACGTCTCAAGTGTTCAACAGCTACACGCAACAGGCCTGTTTACCATACTGGACAGAGTACTTCCATCACAGTGTGCTCTACTGAACAATGCTGCTGCAGAATTTAAAAGCTGTGAAGAGTGCTAATAAAATTAACTGTTTTTTTAAAAGATTTTATTTATTCGCTTTAGACAGACACAGAGAGTGAGTGAGTTGTGGGGGAAGAAGAGAGGGAGAAAGACAAGCAGACTCCACATGAAGTGAAGAGCCTAATTCGGGGCTGGAAACCACCTGGGATTATCACCTGGGCCGAAATCAAGAGTTGGACACTCAACTGAATGAGCCACTGTGGCACCCCAAAGTTAAATTTAAAATATAGTTTTATTACCAAATACAAACTTCTGTTGCGTCTCAGAATCTAAAGGCCTCCAAAATACGGTAATAAGTATGCCAAAATAGTAAATCTGTTGTATTTTTTTAATGCTTTTTTGAAGTTTATTTTTTTAAAGAAACATCAATACCCGACATGGGGCTCGAACTTACCACCCACAGATAAGAGTCACATGCTTTTCTGACTGAGCCAGCATGGTGCCCCTAATTCTATTTTAAGTAAAATAAATACAAAATCTTACCTGCCTGTGAAGCATTTAGGGATTACATTTATGTACTTCACAATACACAAAAATAAGAGCAAAACTTTTTACTTAAAAAAAAAAAGACTGTGCATGTGTTCAAGGAAGAAACAAAATTCATGCTTTAAAAAGATTTCCTTGTCACCAGCAGCAAAGACCTTCCCTCAGAAAGAAAGCTCCCCGCCAAAGTTTGGGTTAAATCAAAAGAATATCCTGACTGGGATATAAGGATAAGAGCAGTGACTGCTTTCATCTGCACCAGGAGCTAATCCCTTCTCATCTCTCACTTACTCTACCCTTCTGTGTTAAATTACTGGAGACACCTTAGTAGCAAGTGGTGACAACTGTGACTATTAACTGTCGCTTAGCCCCTTTTCCCCCAGAATCAAAGGCACCGTAACTCCCAAATTCAATAACTGAAAGCAAATAAAGAACTCTTACAACTCAGTAATAAAAAAGATAAATGACTCAATTTAAAATTGAGCAAAAGATCTTAACAGACATTTCTCCTAAGACGATAAACAAATAGCCAGTAAGCGCATGATGATAAGTAATGATGCTCAAGATCATTAGCCATCAGGGTCATAAAAATAAAAACCACAGTGAGATACCACTTCACACCCAATAGGATGGCTATAACAATTAAATAAAAGCTAGTAACAAGTGCAGGCAAGGATGTGGGAAAACTGGGAATCCCTTACACTGCAGGTGGAATGCAAGGAAGTGCAGCAGCTCTGGTAAACCGTCTGGCAGTCTCTACAGAAGCGGAAACATAGGCATTACCATATGACCTAACAGTTTCACTTCTAAATATACCCAATAAAGAAGCAAACAAACAAAAAAAATTTTTGACTCAAAAATCTGCACAAGAATGTTCATAGCAGCATCAATTAAAAGGGCCAAAAAACCAGAAACCCAAATGTCCATCAACTGATGAAGGGATGAAC
Organism: Mustela nivalis; assembly: GCF_964662115.1. Classification (NCBI taxonomy): domain Eukaryota; kingdom Metazoa; phylum Chordata; class Mammalia; order Carnivora; family Mustelidae; genus Mustela; species Mustela nivalis. Next base: position 84,911,124 of record NC_139031.1, read on the forward strand.
AAAATGTAGTGTATGTGTGCAACAGAGTATTATTATTCAGCAGTAAGAAGGAATCAAGAACGAAACATTATGGTAAGTGGAAGAAGTCAGTAACCAAACACATGGTTCTACTTGTACCAAATGTCCAAACTATGCAAGTCTATAGAGAAAGCAGATTAGTGGTTGCCTAGGGCTGGAGGCCAATGGGAAATGGGGAGTGACTGCTATAGGGGGCAGGATTTCATTTGGGGTGATAAAAATGTTCTAAAATTTACTAGTGATGGTTACACAATTGGGTGAATATATCAAAACCATGGACTTGTGCTTTTTAGATGAGTTAACTATATGCTATGTGAACTATAGCTCCATGTTAAGTATATATGTTTTTAAGTAAAATTAAATGCATAGCTTATCATTTTCCTATTAAGCTGGCATTGTTCACTTGAGGCTTTATAAGGGAAGATATGGGGCTACCAGCCAAGTGAAGTAAGCCATACAGTGAGCCAGAGAGCTTAACAAAAATCAGAAAGGATCTGAGCCCAGGATTTGACTGGACATTATCCCAAGGCTTTACCAGGTGATAAGAAGCTTATGCCTCCCAAAATCCATGTCCCTGAGTTTGAAGACAATCTCCCAGAAATTCTCCCCAAAGAGCCCCCAAAGTAAGGCATCTCTGTTATTTTATAACCTCACCCAGAGGAATTTCAATGTACAAAGACATCAAGACTACAGAAAATAGTTAAAGCACTGACACACAATCAACAATCAGAATGTAAATCTGAAGAGTGTCTCTGGTTGAAGGAACATTAGGTAGGCACAGTCCTGTCTTTTCTAGGTTTTCTCCCTTGGGTTCCAAATTCATAGCCTGGCTTTGAAGATAAAAAATGTTTTCAGAAACACTTCATTATGAATTTGGAAGAATTCACACTTACCCTCAGATTTTGCAACACCTCACAAGATCCTAATATTCCAATATTTTTAAATTCTTTAAAATATGTGTTTTAAATATTTATTATTTATTTAAAATATTTATTATTTATTTAAAATATTTATTATTTATTTAAAATATTTATTCTAAATATTTATTTATTTATTTATTTAAAATATTTATTTTAAATAATTTTTAAAATTCCAATATTTTAAATATTTTCCAATATTTTAAAAATCCTGTCTCTTTCAACGATGCAACCATTCCTCAAAAGCCACATTATGCCTCAAATCCAGAATTTCTTCACAGCTCAGAACCCATTACACATCACAGATACTTGTCATCTCCCATCCAGCTTCACTTCACCACACCCTCACCAGGCTCAAGACATTTACATGGTTATCTTCTAGTCAATTCATAGACATCGGCAAGAACATGAACAAAACATGTTCACCTACTTCTCCACTCCTGTGTCCATGCCACCAGTATAAAGAATATAACAGAAGTATTATACGTAATAACTACTGAGATTAAATGAGTGCTAGGTATCATCCTAAACTCTTGACATAATGCTTATTCACTCACTCCTCTGTACAACACTATCATGGAGGGCATTATTATCCTTCATTTTGCAGAACAGAAAACAGACCAATCTGATCTAAGCTTGGTAACTGGGGACCCAGAATCATATCAAGGAAAATAATGAAGGAAAAGTCCAACAAGACGGCTTAACGAGTCTTAAAACTATAATTAATTCTCCCCATCACCCTCCTAGAGCCACCTTTCCTTTGAATTATTATACCCTTACCTCATCTGCTGTCAAACAAACACCATATGCCACAGACCACAGGAAATCCCTTTAAAGGAGAATGTGCTGCTAGAATCTTTATTACCATTAATTGAACCAGTAATTCTCAATAGTACTTTTTAAGTACAGAATACATTATTAAGGAAAAACATTTTAGATTTTAATGTATTCACCTTGTCACAGTTCTTCTGTCAATCATGTAAATATTAAAAGCACTAAAAATATAGTAATGGAATGCCCTCTTCCAGATTATGGGGGAGGAAGGGTAAAAATTGAGGTAGCTACAGCATACTTCATTATACTTAATTATCCAGAAAATCCAATATCCTATACTAATAACACAAAGCAGTTCTGAGAGGCCCAAGAAGTGTATTTTCTTTTGTCTTTCATTTAAAAAGACATTGTTTTAAAAAGCACAGCAAACATCTCACAACCTACTTTGACCCTCACAGGAGTGAGGAAGAGGGGAAATAACTGATAGAGGCGAATTTCCATACTCACCAGCTATTTTTAGTATTTTTAATCTACTATTTTAAAAAGGGAAAGCTTTAATAACAAAAATATGAAAGATGGCCCAAACCAACATCCTACGCTGGGACGGGAGAAGTGTGTGACACCAGGAATGGATAGAGCCCACTGCTTGCAGAAAATTAACTTGCTAGGAGAACAGTACAGTGCCTGGATTCAAAGCTTTTGGAAAAACTTAGAAAATTTACATTTGCAGCTACAAGGCACATCAACCTTCTGAAAATATTTCTCTCTTCAAAAAATGTTTAAAACAGAAATTTCTGAATCTCCAGTATCTAGATACTAAAGGGAATAGCAAAGATGTAACCCAAGTCCTTTACATGTGTGGTATCGGGCCACAGAAACGATATTGGAAGAGGACACCAAAACACCTTTTTGTTTACATTGGAGTAAATTAATATCTACAGTCATTTATCTCTTTTATACAGAAACATCAGAGTTTCTGCTGATTACATACAACTACTGCTCCAGAAGCAGCAGCCTGTTCGCTTACTTTTCACTGTGGTGTTGATGCTGGAAAGCCACGGGCCTACCGACAGTTGCTGAGAAGGCTGGTACCCGAGAGGGCAAGAAAGGGGCAGGGAGCTCAGCTCAGCAGGGGAAGCGGAGAAACCACCCTAAGATGCGAAAGGACAGGCCTGCTTTAAAGGGCCTTCCTGCTAACGTAGGGCAAACCCAGACACAGACAGGGCCTCGATTACATCAGACAGACGGCCTCAAGCTTTGCTGTGACAGAGAATTCTCTCCTTCCCTCTCCTCCCACACCCCGCCCTACAGATGGAGAGGGAGCGCAGGGACAAAATGCTGGCGCGAGGACCCCTGAGAGGAGCACAGGGACAGGTCCTGGTTCCGTTAACATCCGGCACGGAGGCCACGAGGGGCGAGAGGTACAGCGACCACATAGGGAGCATCTGTGTGCACCGGCGCAGATGAAGGGACCCAGAAGCAGGCAAGCAGAGTCACTGTCCCAGGAACCCCGCCCAGAAGCCAAGGCGACCACCTGAAAACAGCTTTTGAGAACGAAATGGTTCTGACGAACATCATAAGGGCTTAGATATCCAGAAAGGTCTCACAGAGGGTGGACCTGAGCTCGGTCCTGACCGAGAGAGAATCCAGGTGGGGGGACATTTCCTGACGGGAGACTGACCCCCCTCCTCTTCCAGCCTGAAAACCCGAGAGCACCAATGAAGCCAGTTGGACAGCCAGAGCACCCGAGGATCCAAGTGACCAAAACCACAGACTCCTTTAAGGGAAGGACAAAGTGCTCCTTTAACAAATGATGAAGACACTTGGATGGGACTAGAAGGACATGTCCCGGAGAGAGGTGGCGGCGAACAGGGCACTCCAGGAGAGCAGCAAACTCAGCCCTGAAGACAGCGCGGACCCCAGTTGCGCCCCGGCTCTGCCAGGCTCTACAATCGGCAGAAGGGCGAGCAAGCAGTAAACGGAGGACAGGAAAAGGACAAGACCATGTGTGCCTTAGAAAGGGTAATGGGACAAGGTAAGCAACGTGACTGGAGGAACACAGGAAGCTAAAATGGATCTACCCAAAGAACAGATTTATTTTCCTATAAAAAGGCACATGTACCAATGAGATGCCCTTGATACACCTTTCACATTGGTTCCAAGTTTTGGGTTTTTTTTTTTTTTAAGATTTTACTTATTTGAAAGAGAGAGAGAGAGAGGGGATGGGGGGGGGGGTGGGAGAAGCAGGCTCCCCGCTGAACAGGGAGCCCAATGCAGGGCTCCATCCCAGGACCCTGAGATCATGACCTGAGCCAAAGGCAGATGCTTAACCGACTGAGCCACCCAGGTGCCCCTGTTCCAAGTCTTCAAAAACAACCATCTACACAGATAAAGATATACTGACAAAGGCACTCGTATGCCACTGACAAACATAAATTGCTAGAATCACCAGGCAATATGGATCAGAAACCTTTAATATGGTCTCTCTTGTGATTTTTCCTTAGGAATTTGTCTATGGAAAACATTCCAAACATTTTTCTGTTAAAATGTTTATATTAGTAGAGGTGCCTGCATGGCTCAGTGGGTTAAGCCTCTGCCTTTGGCTCAGGTCATGATCTCAGGGTCCTGGGATCAAGCCCCGCATCGGGCTCTCTGCTCAGCAGGGAGCCTGCTTCCCCCCCCCCCTGCCTCTCTGCCTACCTGTGATATCTGTCAAATAAATAAATAAAATCTTTAAAATAAAATAAAAATAAAAATAAACTCAGTCACATACAAAGAAAAAAGAGGTAAGGAAAGGAGTCCAGATGTGTGTCAGTAGTTGCCACTGGAACGTCAGATTGTGGGTAAATATTTTAAGAGACAGAATTAAACAAATACTGTTTGAAACAATGCAGATAAGTTAGTAAATAAGATTTTGAAACATACACTAATATTTCTCCTATGGGCTACAATTGCTTTTTGATCTATTCAGAGATAATGGAGTGTAAATTAGATAAAACTCTTCTATCTCACTTAAAGAGATCTTGAGTCCCTATGAGACATTAAAGACAGAACTGAATAATAAGTATTTACTGATGTTTAACTGTCACACTTCATTCGATCCTCAATATAACGTAACAAACTATTACTTTCAATTCCTGGAGACTGAGAAAGATGAAGTGACTTTCGCTAGGTGATACACCTACGCAGTAGCTAAGCTGTCCTTCAAACCAAGACGGTCTATAAAGCCCGTGCTCCTTACACCGGTTATGAATTACCCAAAGAGAAAGCCTTAAAATAATTCACACACTAATAGAAGAAATAAAGCAAAACAAAGCAGGAAAGCAGTGAAGACAGGTGCACTGACATGGAGCAAGTACCAGCTGCTACAGGTAGGAAACGGTACTCTTAACCTCAAGGGTCTGGGGAGATAGGGGTAGAGTAAACGTAAGGAGAGGATGGGAAAGGAATTTTAAAGAGTACAAAGAAGCCTGCAAAGAGAAAGGGGGTGCTAGACCATTCCAGGCAGAGAGGACAGCAGAGTTTTCTTGAAACTGTAAATATGATTAGACAATTACTCCCCCAAAATTTTTGGTAAAATTCTAGGTATAGAGGTGAAACAATCAAATGTTTTACTTATAATATTTAATTATACCTAAAGCATATATAGTGAAATGCATATTATAAAATACTGTTCAGATTGTTTTTCTTACATTCATGAAGCAAGTTTATTCAAATGCTTCATATGCATCTTGGTCATCACTGTATCCATCAGTAAAACCAATTCTTTAGTCTAAAATGGGTTTTCCAAATTAAAGCATCTTTATTTCTAACCCTTTGGCAAAGCAGTTTTGTTCTTGTTTTTATTTAAATAAATATAATACTGCCTGTGGACCTGTTATCCCAACTCAGAAATAACTATTCGTTTGATTAGCCATTTGATTTACACACACACACACACACAATCTCCACATCACAATCACCAATGTTTTTGCCTTTTGGGTGATCTTTAAAAGGCATTAGATGGTCAACACCAGCAACTGTGAGGACTATTAGAAAATCAGTGTTAGGGCGCCTGGGTGGCTCAGTTGGTTAAGCAACTGCTTTCGGCTCAGGTCACGGTCCTGGAGTCCCAGGATCGAGTCCCGCATCGGGCTCCCAGCTCCATGGGGAGTCTGCTTCTCCCTCTGACCTTCTCACCTCTCATGCTCTCTCTCACTGTCTCTCTCTCAAATAAATAAATAAAATCTTTAAAAAAAAAAAAAAAGAAAATCAGTGTTAAAATGCTTTTGCCTTTTTAAAAACTACTTCCACTAGTGAGTTTTAAAAATATCTGAAATTAAGCACTGATTCAAATCATTTTGATTTATAGTGTGTCGTCACAAAGAATTCTTTGCTATCCAAAATAATGTCCTTGAGACAGCCCCTACCCCCAACATGAGAGATGCCCGCACTGCTCTTCTCTGGGGGATAATTTCTGGGAAGGGGAGTACTCACCTTATATCCAAGCAGTCCCACTACTTCTACATTAACTTAAGTACACATAACAGTAAGGGCAGGGGGAGAAACTTAAAATAGGTTTGACCTAGACCAAAGTTCTCAAACTGGCGTAAATCAGAAGCTCCTGACAAGCTTGTTAAAGCTCCTGGGTCTATCCCCAAGTTTCTGTTCCACAGAAATGGGATAGGGTCTGAGAAGTCCCATTTCTAAAAAGTCCCCAAGTGATGCCAGTGCGTTGGGCACCAAACGCAGGTCCAGATTACACTGGCCCCTGTTTATGACATGAATGGTTTCGACTGTGTCCTTAGGTTATGGGGAATTACTGATGAATTTCAAGCAGGGAAAGGACATTACAAGACTTGTAATTTTTAAAATATCACTGTGACAGCAATATGGAGAATGGAGATGTCATATACAACACATTTCACTTAGTTTAATGTATATTTTTCTCATTTTAAATTTTTGATCGCAAGATGCATTTTGTAATCAATGGTGTAATATAGTTTAATACACAATGAACTTTCTTAGTGGCATGTCAAACAATGATGTGTTATGATGTACAGGTGGCTGGTTCACCAAAAAATAATCTCTCTTCTCATTCAGCTGTAGGAGGGAAAAGTAGGTTTTATTCCCATTTTATAGATTAGGAAACAGATTTTAGAGCAATATAAGAGACCCACTTCAGATCACGCAGTTAGTAAATGATGGGTCCAAGATTAGAAAACCCCAAATCTTTGAGACATAAACCAAACATCTTCCCTCCAATATGATACTGCTGACAACAGTGCCCCGCAGTGTGCCTGCCGGACAGAGTGAAAGGAGAGGAGGGCAAACCAGTGCAGCAGAATGTACCAACAAGTTAGGGACACCAGGTGAGAAATACCAAATTTAAGCAGTTAAAATGAAATGCTTCGAGGTTTTTATTAAGGAGCTATAAATAAATGAAAAGAGTCAAGCGAACCCCTCCACAAACGCAGAGCTGGAACCAGAGCAGCAGCTTGGGATCACTGTCCCACACAGTGCTGCAGGACGCAGAGATGACATAATGTCTCTGAGCAGACAGATAATGGTTTGAGGATTCACTTTAAATTATAGCAGGTGATACTGTGAAGTCAGGTTTCTGCCACGACTGGCCCTGGGTCTGGAGAGCTGCCGGAACACCACGCATCATCAGCTTGCTGAGACTACCAGAAACTCAAGAGATTTCACAGCAGTGCACAGAAACTAATCTCAAAAACAAAACAACCAACCAAAGTAACAACAACCCACAAGCTTTATGCTTCTGATCAGATTTGGTGTGAAACGTCACTTTCTGGGGGCGCCTGGGTGGCTTAGTCACTTAGGCATCTGACTCCGGATCTCAGCCTAGGTCTTGAGCTCAAGCCCCACCCTAGCCATGGAGCCTACTTAAAAAAAAAAAGAAAAGGTGACTTTCTGAAAGACCACTCTGTGGCTGCCAAAATGATTAAACCTAAAACTTAAAGGAAAAGAGTTAGAATAGAGGGGCGCCTGGGTGGCTCAGTGGGTTAAGCCGCTGCCTTCGGCTCAGGTCATGATCTCAGAGTACTGGGATCGAGTCCCGCATCGGGCTCTCTGCTCAGCGAAGAGCCTGCTTTCCTCTCTCTCTCTGCCTGCCTCTCCATCTACTTGTGATTTCTCTCTGTCAAATAAATAAATAAAATCTTTAAAAAAAAAAAAAAAGAGTTAGAATAGAAAATCCAACATATGATTTGTCATAATCTCCTGCGGATCTCCACTCCTTAGTACAAGTCTACTAAATTATGCAACCTACTCAGCACATTCTCAAAACACACTTACACCTTTACTTGGATCAATTAAATGTTGTAACTCCTAGAAGAAGAATGTGCAAATATCGTGTTCATCACACAGATCTTCCTTACTAAGACAACTGAAAGTTCAGAGGAGAAAACCATTTAAGCTGGTAATTCTTCTGGGACCCAAATATTTTTCATCCCTGCAAGGGACTCTAAACACTACTTCAATCCCACATTCCACTTCTGATTAGAAACGTGTAAATCAGACTTAACTTTGAGGCCACGAAATTTTTCCTGTAATTACCATGTATGTTTAAAAACTTGAATGTTGGGGTGCCTGGGTGGCTCAGTGGGTTAAGCCTCTGCCTTTGGCTCAGGTCATGATCCCGGGGTCCTTGGATCGAGCCCCGCATCGGGCTCTCTGCTCAGCAGGGAGCCTGCTTCCCTTCCTCTCTCTCTCTGCCTGCCTCTCTGCCTACTTGTGATCTCTCTCTCCGTCAAATAAATAAATAAAAATCTTTAAAAAAAAAAAAAAAACTTGAATGCCTCTGACTCTAGTAAGTGAAGCGTTCTCACACAGATGGCTTCTGCCACCAGACCTGAGCCACTGGGGTGCTCTATTAAAACCATAAGCCAAACTTTAAGAACCTAAGAAAGCGTATCCAGAACCACTAACACAAGAGATTTCTATTTTTCTTGCTTGGTTTTAGGTTCACTATATACACATAACTCTTGAACTGATTTCAGGGAAAGCGTTTAACTGTTTATAAACAACCAGTAACAGCAGCAGCACATTCTGACAATTACAGCACTCAAAATGCTACAGTATTATTAAGTTTGAAACAACTCATGAGCAGAAGAGTCCAGAGCTAGAGGCAAAGCCGTATCTACATCAACCTCGCTGTTAAGAAAAACCGCTCCATGCCCCGACTGACCAACCGACAATGGGCCCAAGTAAGGGCAGAATCACGCAGGGTAAGAGACAGCAAAGCAACATGACCTGGGACTCTCAACTAGTGGTAATTAATGGTCATTTTCAAATCAGAGCAAATGCCTTTTAGAGGGTGCATGCCTCATTCAAATGCCTAAGAGACAGGGTATCAAGATAACTAGACTACAATGATGATGACAATGCTCATCTCCTGGGTGTGCCTAGATGATGAAAGAAGTTCATAACGGAGTCACCCTGAAACTCTGCCTCTCACTCCTGCAGTAGAAGAAAGGATCTGTACCTGCTCCTGAAAGGGCAAAGGACAACCCCGTAGCCCAGGAGGAAAAGCACTGCAGGAGGGGTCCGGCCACAGCCCTGGGACTTGTGCAGGAGCCATGATGTCCCCAGGCTGACCCCAGGAAATGGCGGTGGCTGCTGCCTCTCTACTGGTCCCCCAGCCTCTCTGCTGTTCCACCACTTACATCTGTGACCCTACAACAATAGGGGTTTGAACTGTAAAAAATTTCCCCTATAAGTAGACTGGAGATTTTTTTCAATAAAATATTGTAAAATTTTTTGGAGATCTCTGACAATTTGAATAAACAGGCAGACAAACTGCATGGCCTAGAAATATTAAAAAAAAAAAAAAAGGAAAAAATTAAGTATGTCAGAAATACATAAAATATATAGAGATACTAATCTCCTTTATCATTTAATTATCATAAAATATACACAAATTATAAAAGGTTAAAATTTAGGGACGCCTGCGTGGCTCAGTCAGTTGCCTCCGGCTCAGGTCATGATCCCAGGGTCCTGGGATGGAGCCCCAGGGCAGGCTCCCTGCACAGCCAGGAAGGGGGAGGGCACTTCTCCCTCTTCCTCCACCCCTTCTCCTCCTTGTACACTGGCAGGCTCGCTCTCTCTCAATTAAATAAAATCGGGGGGGGGGGGGGTTAAAACTTATCAAAACTTGGGCGCCTGGGTGGCTCAGTGGGTTAAAGCCCCTGCCTTCAGCTTGGGTCCTGATCCCAGGGTCCTAGGATCAAGCCCCGCTTCCGGCTCTCTGCTCAGCAGGGAGCCTGCTTCCCCCCTCTCTCTCTGCCGGCTTCTCTGGCCTACTTGCGATCTGTTGTCAAATAAATAAAATCTTTAAAAAAAAAAGCTTATAAAAACTTACATACATCCATATGGACTATACATGGCACCATTTGCAGTCAAGAGAAATAGAAACAAAGATGCAGTATTAAATCATAACTGCACAAAATGAACTAATTCAGCCTGCACTACCGCAGTAACTTCAGAGCCACCTCTGCCGCCAGTGCAGGGGACTCGAGGGTGCGAGCGCCCACCTACAGCACTGAGTGACCCTCATCACGGCACAAGCGGGCTCTCTCTCCAGGAGGCTGTGTATCTCGGTAAAAGTGATCTCTCTCAGGTCTCATGTGTTTTTCGCTGTGTTTAGTGCCAGACCGTAAACCCTGAATAACACCAAGGGACCCATAAGAAGTGCCACAGATGATGTGAGAAGCGCTCCCAGCAAGCATGACCTTACAAGAAAAAGTTCAACTGCCTGCTGTGTATGCGGACTGAGGTCTGCAGCTACGGTGTCCACCATTTCAAGATAAACGAATCCAGCGTAGGGACCGCTTAGAAGAAAGAAAAGGAAGTCGATGACGCTGTCGCTGCTGCTATGCCAGGAGCCACAAAAACCTTGGACTTTCTGCAAAACACATTTTTATCCTGTATTGAAAATGCAGCTTTTATGTGGGTGCAGGATGGAGAAATGAAAGATATACCTCTAAACTAAGAGGATTCAAGAAAAAGCCAAGTCATTCATTACATGACAACTTCAAGTAAAAGGCAAGTGAATGCTCTAAAGCTGGAAAATTTAATGTCAGCAAAGGATGGTGTGATAACTGCAATAAGAGAAAAGTTAAGGGGGTGGAGGGATGGGTGAGCCCCGTGGTGGGTATTAGGGAGGACATGGCTTGCACGGAGCAGTGGGTGTTATATGCAAACAATGAATCATGGAACACTGCATCAAAAACTCATGTTGTACTGTATAGTGACTAAGAGAACACAATAATCAATTAATTTATTAGTTAGTTAATTAATAATAAAAAGAAAGTTAAGATAACAGGAGAAGCAGTTCTGCCAACCAAGGACAGCAAATGACTTCTCTCTCAGATGCCATTAAGAAAATTACTGAGGAGAAAGGAGAGCTGCCTGCATAGATTTTAATGCAGACCAAAGTGCCCTATTCTGGATAAAAGTGCCACAAAGGACGTTTGTAAGTCAGGCAGAGAAGGGAGCACCAGGACTGAAGGAAAGAAGGAAGGAACAGTCTGCTTCTACTGTTTGGTGCAAGCACAGCTAGGCCTATGACCAGGACTGCCCTTATCTGCAAAGCTGCTAACCCCAGAGCCCAGAAGGGCCAAGATAAACAGCAGCTGCCAGTCTTTTGGTTGTATAGCAAGAAGGCCTGGACAATGAGAACCCCTTTTTCTGGATGTTCCCTCAGGCTTTGTCTCTGAAGTCAGGAAGTGCCTTGCTAGTAAGAGCTGCCTTTTAAAGTTCTTTTGATTGGACAATGCTCCCAACCACCCAGAACCCCAAGAGATTAGCACCAAAGGTATTAAAATGGACTACTTGCCTTCAGACACAATGACTCTAACTCAGCCTCTAGATCAGGGTCACTAATGCTCATTACACATGTGGTGTATAATGGAATGGATTGTGAACACTGTGGAAGAGAACCTGACAGAACATCATTAAAGTCTAGAAGGATTACACCACTGAAGAGGCCATGGTGGTTACCCAAAAAGCCATGAAAGCCATCAAGTCTGAAACAAGGCATTCCTGCTGGAGAAAATGGTGTCTAGATGTTGTGCATGACTTCACAGGATTTATGACAGAACCAATCAAGGAAATCATGAAAGAAACCGTTGATATGGCAAAAATGGTGGGTGGGTAAAGGGTTTCAAGATATGGATTTCAGTGAAACTCAAGAGCTAACTGACACCACACCAGAGGAATTAAGAGAGAACTGGCTGGAGATGAGTGCTCTCGGATACCGCCAGATGATGAGGAAGAAGTCGTCGCAGGAGAAGCAGCGCCAGAAAACAGACATTGGACAATCTAGACTGCTTTTGATTTCTTTTACAACCTGGACCTGTGATATAGGCCCCGAATCTAAAGTAAACAGTGCAAGACGGACAGGTACCAGACAGAGACATTTTCAGAGACGTGAAATAGCAGAAGTCATCTAACATTACGACGTATTCCCAGGGGGTGACACCCACTGTGCCCGCCTCTGCGGCCTTGCCTTCCATCACCTCCACCTCTGCCCCTTCTGAGGCAGAAAGACCGTCCCGACCCCTCTTCTACTTCCTCCTCAGGCCACGTAACCCCAAGACGACAAGGAGGAAGACTCCATGATGACCCACCTCCACGTCATGAACACTAAACAATCATCATGCCGTGCAGGTGATACACATCCATGGTGTATGTGCATGTCTTTGTATGAAGATCTAAGAAGTGCAGGACAAGCACCGCATGAGATGTTTCCCTGTCATCACCATCACCACCTTCACATTCCCCATAAAGAACATCGCGTGTCCAAGACCTGCATGGACGTGGACAGCCTATCCTTACATAGGCACGAGGTGACTGATAGTTAATACAAAATATCGTGATTTTCTATTTTATAACTCTGCTTTTAAAGAATTACATTATTGGGGGCGCCTGGGTGGTTCAGTGGGTTAAAGCCTCTACCTTCCGCTCAGGTCATGATCCCAGGGTCCTGGGATCAAGCCCCACATCGGGCTCTCTGCTCAGCGCAGAGCCTGCTTCCTCCTCTCTCTCTGCCTCTCTGCCTACTTGTGATCTCTGTCAAATACATACATAAAATCTTTAAAAAAAAAAAAAAAAAGAAATTACCGTATATTACACCTTTCTCTCTCATACCTAGAGAAACTGCTCATCATCCTATCATCACAGGGAAGGGATTTTTTAATTGTAAAAATGTTTCTAATACTGTATTATGAATGACTATCATACTGTATGGCACAAAAATGTTGTAACGATTCATTCGCCAGTGTATAAACCAGGCTGCCATGAAGCAATTGTACTGATTACAGAAGCTTCCATAAAACAACTGCTTCTTCTGTACTGCTGCTTCTTCATTATGAAGGCATGAATCGTTATACCTGTAAATAAATACAAACTACTTTTTCATATTATGTTTTCGTTTTTCCTAAAGACTTGTTTATCTGAGGGATGGCATACTCGAGAACGCACACGCAAGCTGAGCGGGGCAGAAGGATGAGGGAGAGAGACTCCTCAAGGAGACTTCCTGCTGAGCACAGAGCCCGATGCAGTTCGTTCCCAGGATCCCAAGATCACAACCTGAGCAGACACCAAGAGTCGGAACCTTAACCAACTAAGCCACCCAGGTGCTCCTATATTTTCATTTCTGATATCTAGTGTTAATAATGTGTGCAACAGCTACAGTGTTCTGTACCATCTAAGACACTATCAATGCAGGTACTGACAGACAATTCACGTTATCAGCAGACAACAGAAGCTTACACGATTGACAAACACTGTACAGTACTATAAATGTATTTTTCTCTGCCTTATGATTTTAATAACATTCTCCTTTCTCTAGCTTACTTTATTGTAAGAATACAGTATTATAATACATGTTGTTTCAGGACTTCCTTTCCTTTAATGCCCCTGATACTTGGTCACACCCCTCTGAAGAATGAAGAGGTCCACCAGACGAAGTGGTGGGCAGCAGAGCAAAGTTTACTGAGGGACTGTACAAAGCTCCCGAAGAGGGAGGGGACCCGAGAGGGTTGGTCCTGGAGTTCCTAAGTCTGGAGGTGTTTATGAGATTGTTGGTGGGCTGTTTTAACCTGATTAACCCTCCCTGCCCCAGTAGCCCAATCAGGTTTTTGACCACAGGCTCACTACCCATCAGGTACTTGTTCACATGAAAAAGGCCGGAAGGGTCCTTCCGGGGGGTACAAAATAACAGGATAGGATCTCTTTTCTTTTTAAGGGTAGTTTCCTCTTAGGACAGGAGTCCCCATGCCTCACCTGCCTTTCTCCTGACTATACTCGTTAGGTGTGACACACAAAATGTGTGCTAGGTCAGCATCGGGAAGGGCTCCAGTCAAGTGCAGGCGATTAGTGGTTATGTTTCCGGTAGTCAAAAATGACATGCAGACTTTTTACTACTGGAGGGTCAGCACGCTTAACTTCTGCACTGTTCAAGAGTCAACTGCACTTCAATCATTCCAATAAACTATTTCTTACTTAAAATAGACAGAGTTGGGGGTCGCCTGGGTGACTCAGTTGGGTAAGTGTCAGCCTTTGGCTCAGGTCATGATCCCACCATCCTGGGATTGAGCCCCGCGTGGCATGGGCTTCCTGCTCAGCAGGGAGCCTGCTCTCCCTATCCCTCTGCAGCGTTCTTACTCTCTCAAATAAACAAATAAAATATTTTTTTTTAAATAGGCAAAGTTGGTTTATATTGCTTGGAATGCAAAAGCCTGATTGACAGACTTCAGCATTATACAGTCCCCATTTTATTTTTGTTAAACATAAACAATTTTTGAAATGTCTTTAGTTTTTTGTTTTAGTTTTAATACCAAACTCATTTTGTTTAGTAGAAAATTCTTCACATACGCTGAAGAATGTAACATCGCTCATAATTCCACCACCTAGACAGACAACCACAATCACTTTGGAACACCTTTCCAAGCTTTCTGCCCAAATGGACATTTGACCCCAGAGAAGAAAGTGTGGACACAGTAACCACACTGCAGATCTATGAAGACATTAAGCCAAGGTGACCACATAATTCATTATTCCAATACATTTTTAATAGTGAGAAGGCTTCTTTCTTTCCTTTCCCTATTAATAAGTCAGCCAGGAAACATACTTAAATTGGGGCTACCCTTGGCAAATCCAAGTGTACAGCTGCCCTACATATCTGAATAGTTCAGCCTACTGATTAGAAACCTCTACTTCAGAAACTGTACCATTCATCAGAAGAGGGTATGAATCATAAATTATTCTTCCTAGCACGATTTATTTTTATCAACTGGCAAAAAGGGGAACAAGAAGGTAAACCTTTCTGTGTCCTCACAAATCCAAAATTTTAAAGAACATCTTAGAAAACTATAATATAACTAGCCATCAGACAATGCAAAATACAGCCATCACTCCTTCCTTCTTAAGTCAGAAAAAATGCTGATGCAACTTGTCTTTGCACAGGAAGCCATTCAATAAAAAACACACAGAGAACAAAGGACTCCTTTCCTGAATTATCAAGGCACCGCTGAAGCAGTACATCCAGTACTTCACACCCAGAATAGTCTATCTTTTAGGGTTTTCTTCCCCCTTTAAGTAGGTCAGAGCCCTTAAGAAGGCTGGAGGGGAGAACAACCAATCATCAAAATACATTGTTTCTAAGAGACTCCTAGGAGCTGACAAGAAGTGATGGGATGAGGGGGAAAAGATAAAACATCATTAACAGACTCTAATTCAAGGGAAGCAGACAGAACAGTGCTCTACAAGACAAAGCAACAGAAAAACCGTGCAAGTATGGGAATACCAGAGAACAGATCCCAAAACAGTGATACACGGTTGATGAGAATATGAAAGCCAGAGTCCCTTGCGCTCATTATTTTTTATCCCCCTTCTGAACGAGATCTTGCTTTGCAGCCGCTTTCGCTTCTGGCTCTCTGCCTTAGTCAGCAACTGCTGCTTACCTACCACCTAGTATTTCCTCTTGTTTCCCTGGTTCTTTTCTGAAGATGTGACCTGCTCACTTTCCCCACCTCCACTCATCATATTTTACCTACAGGAGAGTAAGTTCTCTCTCTGAATCAAATAGTCTGGGCTCAGCCTGAAAGGTCAAAAGTCAATTTTTTATGAACTTACTTTTATCCTTTTAGAAAAGACAGTTAAAGAGTAATTTTATCTGGAAGGAATATAGAATGAACACATTTTAAAACATTTCTTTAAACCCAAGAATACAGAATGGGTATAAAAATCGTGTGAGACACTACATATTATACCTGGTTCGTACAGTTCTCCATGTAGAAAACCTAGAGAGAAATTACAAACAGGCAGGGATGACGGGAGGGAGGGAAGGAAGAAGGAAAAAGCTTTTTTAACATTTAAAGCCTAAACATAGATTGTAGTTTCAGGAAAGCACAGGGTGAACTAACAGTTGACCTTTGAACCTCACTTGCCTCTAAAAATGGAAAGATTACAGAGGAATGAGAAAGAACACTGCTTTGAAACAACATTTTTAAAAATATGATTTTTCTCATATGTTTTATTTTAAACATGCTCTTGATTTACTGGAGGCCTTTACTTACCACCAAGGAAAATATTACCTGGTATTTACCCAAATGCTTATTTATCAGTATTTTTAAACCAGACATATGTACCTCTTGAATATTGGCTTGAGATGTATAATTAAAGTAACCTTTGGCAGCACAATTCCAGCTCAATGCTTTATTTTTGTTATCATTTTGTTTGTCTGCCTTTTAAAGAATGATCAAGAACCAGTTTATACAAGCATTGAAATTGTGTCAGAATACAAAATGACTTTTTAAAAGGAGATTATATAGTAAGGAAGGGATGTAAACTCCATTTTGTAATGTTGCTAATAAAGAACTCTAATTAAGTAGATGATAACAAACTGAGGTAAAGAACAGGGCTGTCCAGCTCAATTTAAGACATTCCTTCTCTGCGGCCTCTCCTAGCTCCTAGACCATTTATTGAATGGCTAAAT
This sequence comes from Mustela nivalis, assembly GCF_964662115.1. Classification (NCBI taxonomy): domain Eukaryota; kingdom Metazoa; phylum Chordata; class Mammalia; order Carnivora; family Mustelidae; genus Mustela; species Mustela nivalis. Next base: position 84,927,834 of record NC_139031.1, read on the forward strand.
TCATGATTCCCCGACTGGTATGCATTCTTATATTTGCTTTGTACACATAACGGACTGGGGCCCAGAGAAGGTTACCTGCTTGCCTAAGGTAAACAAAGCAATTCAGTGACTGCCTGGCCCCAAAGCATGGGATCCTAAAACAAGACCACCCACTGCCTCTTGAACATCCACTTGATACACATAACCTCCTTGGGCATTATCCTCTTTATTTTAGAGAACAAGAACACTGGGGTGCCTGGCTGGCTCAGTCGGTTAAGGCTCTTGGTTTCCGCTCAAGTTACGTGATCCCAGGGTTGTGGGACAGATCCCCACATCAGACTCCCTACTCAGAGCAGATTCTGCTTGTCTCTCTCCCTCTCTCACTGTCTTATAAATAAATAAACTAATAAGACAAAAACCTAACATTTAAGTTAGGTGGCTTGCCAAAATTTAGTTTCTGGTCCATGGCTCTGAAGTCCAAACATTCTTTTCAATATATCCTCCTGCTTTTATAAACATTTAAAAGCTTTTTTAACATTTAAAGCCTATAAATCTATCACCACAAGATGACCCCCCCCACACACACACACCATATGGGAAACTTGATTCCCACAGGATGGAGATCAAGTCAGATTTGGTCCTTTGTTGCCAAAGCCGCTCCTCCTCCCTTCCAGGTCCCCACTGCCGCTCCCAGGAAAAGATCAGACAATTCTCAAGGATTTACATTATCATCAGTCACTCCCTCTACCAAGCTTCTCAAACAGGTAACTGGAAAAGCTTAAAGACATGAAAGGAATTCTTCCCCCAAGAAGAAGTTATCAGGGCAAGGCCATAGTCAACAGTCTGACTTCCTGTGAATAACCTTCTTCCCAAGTCCAAGGACCAAATCATATACTGATGTATTTTTAAAATAAAAAATTAAGTATTTCCTGCTGTCATTTCTATCTGGTGCCATTCTCACCTGATTTACGACAGGCAACACTTCTAGGTCTGCCACCGCCTCTATACAATGAGCAACATCATCTCAAACCACGCTTCCGACTTAGAACTCTTAAGCTATCTCAAGAACTCCCCTCCTCCTTCGCCTGTTTGTGAGAAGGAGGCTGAAAATTTATGGGGGCTGGAGAGCAGAAGGTGAGGGCTGCAGATAAAACCCCACGGTAAGTAAAGCAAAGTCACTATTACTTGGCTCTACCGAATATAGAAGGACCCACTTGCAGGCACACAAAGTCCAACCTAAACAAGCAACAAAAACAACCCAGAGCTTGTGCTTTGCCAACCCAAAGTAAGTCAGCTATTTTTAGCTCACATCCACTCAGGACAGGGCCTAGACTGGTCTGTAGCAGCCAAATGAGCAGCCAGTTGTGCTCACCAATGAATCTTAAGGCAAGCTGCATCTCTAAGCCTTAAGAGTAGCCTTCGGCTTGACTACAGCTATAACCTGAATATAAGAACAGAAAGCTCTGAAGGCTTAAAGATGCCAAGGAAGTAGCATTTCAAATATTTAATTCTACTTCCCCATTTTATTTATTCTGGTAGAGGTGTGGCCAAAGTTCAAAAAGGCTGGACATCTTTACATTCTAATCTCAATTTTCCAAGTCTGTGTTAGTCATTTTATAGTTGAGGAACCGGAGAAGGAGCAAAGGTGACCAAGATTAAAATTAAAATCCTAAAGTCACTTGTAAAACAACCTTAAATAGTAAATGGTAATTTTAGGGCTGTGAACAAAGCTGATAATTTTAATAAACTTGGAATTTGAGAAAATATACAAAATTTTAAATTTCAGATATCAAGATTATAATTTTCTATAAATTTGAGCATACTGATCAAATAGCTGCAGTTCAGTGAATCACTTAAAATTTAAGTGGTATCAACAAAATTTTCTCACTCTAATCCAGGGAGCTGTGCCTAGCGTTCTTGCTGCTGCCATCAGTCACACGCAAGGGAACGTGCACGAGACAAACAGGTAGTGGAAGGCTCAAGTCCCAGTTCTGCCATTACTGAACTGGTATGCCTCCCAAGGCCCGTGGCTCACAGGTAATTCAAACATCAGGTAGGTACTTCCAGAAGAAAAGAGTGCTACCAGACAGAAGCCGCTGGAGATCCCACCGAAGACAATGTGAGGGTTTCCAAGCACAGCAAGGTTGGGCAAAACAGCTACAGAAACAAACATATAACAAAGCTTTTCAGAAGAGAATAAAATAAGGGAATCCTTGCCTAATACTGTCTAATAAAAAAGACAAAAATAATCTTTCCTCAGAGAAAACTTCCTTACTAATCGGGAAAGAAACTGAAAAACCTTCATTTAGATAAACGTTTGTGTCTCCTATACAGGCCAGAAGACGTGCCAGGTGCCAGGAGCACAAAGATGGATAAAACTGTCTCTCACAGTCTCGTGGGGTGACAGGCTGCTTCTCAGACACATGTATCAATGGCTTTCGGGGAGACACAAAGAGAAGGATGCTCTGCAGGGGTGTTGAAGGGGCAGTGCAAACTAGGGTTACTATCAGAGCGGTGAGGTCCACGCAGCGGGAAGAGCATCCGTGAACACAGCAAGGATGGCGAGACCAAGACGGCGGGGCAGCAAGAAGTACAGCTGGGGAGCACCAGACAGTGAAAGACCTTCTCAAGCAAGATGAGTAAGACTTTTAGGAATGCCATCCCAGAGATGGCACAATGGGCGGAGGGGATAGGCTAGTGGCAGTCAGGAAGGAGACTGAGCAGCACTGGAGTAAACGCAGGGCACGAAGGTCACAGGGGAGCACACGGTTGGGAAAGAACTTCTGTGAGAGAATTAACAGCCCCCAGGGACCAACCAGATGTGGACTGGGAGGCAAATTGAGAGGATAAGGCAATGCCAAGGATTTTGAATCTATAGAAAGTTATAAACACTCACTTTTTTAAATTAAAATGAGCAGTGTGACAAAATCTGAGAGACAGAAGGACCATTCCTGGTCACAGCAGGCCCCTAATTTGAGCTTGAGAGTTAACAAGTAACATAAGCAAGAAATCTGGCAGAGAGAGGACAGCGGCTCCAGCAGCTGCTACAAAGAAAAGCTTAAGAACTCCGTACACAGCTGCATTCAAACAGTGCGGGGTGAGGGCACCAAATCCTGAACAGTAACTCTGGGGCCCCCAAAACATAACTACTAATAGCCAGGAACCCTCACCGATAACCGAAACAATTAACACACATTTTGTATATTATATACTGTACTCTTACAATAAGGTATGGTAGAGAAAAGAAAATGTCAAGAAAATCATAAGGAAGAAAAAATAACTTACTGTATTGTTAAAAAAAAAAAAGTTCTCTATCAGCACACCCACACAGTTCAAATTCCAACTGTCCACATCAGCAAAAATCCTCACTATTTGCTGGGGTGAAGTTAGGGAAATTCTTTCTATCCTTGTATATACCTTGCAAAATTTCCTGGTGCCTTCTGCTTTCTTTCAAAGATATTTATAATGTTCATTTAAACCCACAGTAGCAGGGAAAAATTTAGCATTAACATTTAAACATACAGGGTAATTTTCGTCCGTGACTCCAGAGCCCCTAAGGGCAGCCATACATCAAACGCATGATTTATTCCCTCTCCTCCCCTTACAACTACATTTTACAAAACAGAACAGTGAGACACAGATTGGCCATATAACCTATCAGCACAGTGAAGAAGGATTAAACAAGATAAAGACTTTGTTTATGGTATGGTTTCAAAAGACATTTAGGTAATGATGTAAAGTAAGCAGGTTAATACATATGTCTAGCTCAGAATGGAGAGCTAAGATAGAAATCTGGGAGTCACCAGCAGACAGATGGTACTCAACACCATGGAAACAGTTGAGATCATCTTCAGAGAGAATGCAGACGAACAGAGCAAAAGACCTAGGACAGAGACCCCAAGGAAGGGCCAAAATTTGGATAAGGAAATGAAGAACGCAAAGAAATTGAAAAGGATGACTTAGTTCATCTTCTGTCACAACTTTTTTCTAACCCCAAACAGAAGCTTTTTATATTAAGTATATGTACGTATTTCAGTGCCAGGTATTTTGAATGCTGAGGACAGCTACAAATTTTACCATTTCAGTAACTGGCCAGTGACAGTAATCTTTCATTTGCCTCGAACTGTCAGGAGTTAAATCTGCTGATGAGTGGCATTTCCAGATAAAGGAAGCTTTTCCCTTTACACGTATAGCTCACAGCTCAAATAACTTCAAGAATCAGGTAGATGAGGGGCGCCTGGCTGGCTCTGCCAGTAGAGCATCCAGCTCTTGATCTCGGGGTTCTAAGTTTGAACCCCATGCTGGGTGCAAAGATTAGTTAAAAATAAAATCTTTAAACCAAATAAATAAACAACTAAATAAAATCTTTAAAAACAAAAAGGAAAGAAAGCATCAGATAAGTGAGTGTGAAGCACTAATATATACAATGGTCAACATTGGGTCCTGGTCCTACAGGCAAGGCCCACAGCTGACATTCAAATGCAGTGTACTGCAGAGAAGAAAGGAGGGTCCTGGTGCTCACAGAGCCATGTGAACTGGGAATCAAAACCACATCTCCAGGGGCTCACATTACAACTACAACCACAGCACAAGGCTGCACATTAACAAAGTCTTTCTTTCCGCCGTTAACCATTCTCCTCTACAGAGGAAGTACAAATTCATTCAGTGTTGTAAAAAGAAGACACTTTTGGGACACCTGGGTGGCTCAGATGGTTAAGTGTTTGCCTCCGGCTTAGATCTTGATCCTGGGGTCCTAGGATTGAGTCCCACATCAGGCTCCCTGCTTGGTGAGGAGCCTGCATCTCCCTGTCCCTCTGCTGCTCCCCTTGCTTCTACTCTCTCTCTGTGTCAAATGAATAAATAAAATCTTAAAAAGAAAAAAAAAAGGAGACACTTTTTAAACTCATCAGCTCTATGGCTTTGGCTCTTAACTCCAAACCACCCATAAATCAGAGATCATACTGCTCTGAGGAATAAGTAAAAGCGTGCCTAGAAAAGGTTACAAATTTGGTGACAGAAGAAAGAGCAAGCAGCTTTCTCAACGTACCACTGACCACTAAACGTAATACCTACATGACTGCTAACAATCATCAAAGTACCATATACACACATTTAAAAAAAAAAAAAAAAAAAAAAAAGCTACACCTTTTACAGGGTTCTCATTTTTTTTTTTTTTTTTTTAAGATTTCTTATTCTGACAGAAAGAAACACAGCGAGAGAGGGAACACAAGCAGGGGGAGTGGAAGAGGGAGAAGCAGGCGTCCCATCGAGCAAAGAGCACAATACAGAGCTCGATCCCAGGCCCCCAGGACCATGACTTGAGCTGAAGGCAGATGTTTAATGACAGAGCCACCCAGGCTTCTCATTTTATTGTTCTAAGTTTTTAACCATTAACTGAACAAAATATGACAGAATAATGGCGCCTAACAAAATGTATTAAACAGTAGCTAAAATGAAGTCTGATCCTCCACATCAGAACTGATTGTACTGATGACCTTTCTTAACCTTCTTCTGAAGAGGCTGCCAGTACTTAAATGAAGCAGCTTCTGTGACTCCAGAAGGTCAGAGTCACTGGTCCTCCTGCCTAAGAAATTGCATAATTCTCTTCAGACAGAATAGATTTGGGGCTAAGAAGCCCTGTCGGGCCAGGATGGGTGATAAAGGGAAGACGACAGCAGAAGTGTGACTTCTGTCCACGTGTGCCCATTACCTTTGCTTTGTTCCATGGCCACGGCTGGCAGCCCGAGTCACACTGCCTTATTGGTGCTTGTACACTGATGCTGCTGGAGGAACATGTGAGGAGTGCATGTGCTTATTAAATGCACGCAACCTGACTCAAGACACCCTGTACGTGGAAACCCTCGAAATCCTGGTCGTTCCGCGTACCCTGCAGAGGGTGGGGCTGTGCACAACCCGGACCACCACCCGGAGCATGACATCATCATATATAAACACACTGGTTTTCTCACCTAACCACACTGTAATTCTAGAGAACTGTTTAAAGAATGAAACTAACAGTGAACAGGGGAAAGCACTATAAAACCAAACACTAGTGGGGCGCCTGGGTGGCTCAGTGGGTTGAAGCCTCTGCCTTCAGCTCAGGTCATGACCTCAGGGTCCTGGGATGGAGCCCCACATCAGGCTCTCTGCTCAGCAGGGAGCCTGCTTCCCCCTCTTTCTCTCTGCCTGCCTCTCTGCCTACTTGTAATCTCTGTCTGTCAAATAAATAAATAAAATCTTAAAAGAAACACACACAAAAAAACAAAGCACTAGTTATTTCTTCCATTCTCTGGCTAGACCAGAGCTAGAAGAACAGTCCTCGTATAATTTTAAAATCACCACTCCTGTTTTTCTTAAAGAAAAAGGAAACCATCAGACCAATTTCTTTGTACAATGTTCCAAGACTCTAAACTTAAAGCACTAAAAGTTATGGGTTACAAGAATCTAGGGGCACATCCTACTTTTGGTTTCAGCTCAGTCATGATCTCGAGGTTGTAAGACTGAGCCCCGTGGCAGGCTCTGTACTCAGCGTGGAGTCTGTTCAGATTCTTTCTCCTTCTCCCCCTCTCCACTCACTTTCTCTCTCTCTCTCTAAAAAAACTTTTAAAATTAAAAATAAATCTTTAAAAAAAAAAAAAGAATCCAGTGTGGAAGCTTAGAGGAATCACTTCACCATGTGGGGCATCAGTCTTCCTCATTCAAAAGACAAGTGTGGAGGAATCACTGGATCTCCAAGCTCTTCCTTGCTGTGATTTTTTTCTCATTCTATTCATCTACGTATGCCGGGGCAAAAGGACTAGTGAAATGCTGTTAATTAGTTAATAAAAATGCATCATTATAACTGAGTTGCATCATTCATAAATGAACTTTTACATTCTACCACCTCAACTGTGTTTAAGTTAGAGGGGAAATGACAATTTTAGGGGCACCTGGCTAGCTCAGTTGGGAGAACATGGGACTCTTGATCCCAGGGTCATTAAGTTCAAGCCCCATGTTGGGTATGGAACCTACTTTAAAAAAAAAAAAAATGACAACTTTGGAAATGTGGTGATTCCTCCTAACATTTCCTTTCAGTGAGTGAAGGAGGTAGAATGACAGGCGATAAGACGTGTGAATCTTTGATTTCTTCACATGAGCTCCTGTTGTCCACGTGTCTCTCAAAGCATGACCACGTCGCTGAGCTACTTGTTACTCTAATGTCCCAAAACACACCATTTTGTACCACATGCCCTCACACGTAACAAACAATACAAAGGAACACTAATGTGTTGACCCCTGGATGAAAGGCTGGCTGTGCCGGACTCACAGGGGACACAATGTCAGTCACCACCCGGTAATTCCACATGCAGAGAGAGACAGGATTTACCTCACGCACAGATATGGTGTGATGCCACTGAACTCTTGGTGGAAATTCTTAAGTTCAGAACCACAAAAATGATCAAATCATAGGAGGTAAGTAGACAGAGCCTTATTTCTAGAAAAAGTTAACTTCAGTACATCTACTTCAAAACATTAAATGTAAAAAAATTGCATGGAAAATGCTCAATTTGCATTTATATAAAGTATCACTACAAACAGCTCCCTCGTAACACCTAGTCCTAAGAAACAGAAGGCCTTTAATGCTCTCCGTGAACTGACTGCTTTCAACTACCAGAAGGGTGGCCACAAATAAGCAGTTCCATTTCTGTTACTACCTGTTAAATATTTGACAGCCCCTCCAAGAGACGCAGGGTAACAACTGTGTTCTTCTCCAGGAGCCGTCAGACTGCCACACCAGGCCTAGGCTAGCGCCAGGAACACGACGGCTCCGTGGGCCGCGAGAGCAGCAGAAGCCGCGCAGGAGCAATGGTAGCGGAGGGACCCAGCGAGCACCGGTGGGACAATGCACAGTTCCGCATGCCCAAACACAACTTGCCCACTTGTTTGCTTGGAAATAAACACTTTCATCTACGCAGAAACCTTAGAAGGATCAAAGATACCACCACAGCAATAAATCCATAATCGATATTCTCTCCTTTCAACTACAAAAGCTCAGAAAAAAAAGCAACAAATTATTAACCACAAAAATTCTGTAATCATGACTAACCATATATAACAAAGAAAAAAATACTTAAGGTTTGACAGGCCAACCACCTGTCCTCAGGACAACCCTATCCATCTAAACAAATAAGGAACCAGTCTTTCTTCTTCTTTTTTTTTTTTTTTAAGATTTTATTTATTTATTTGACCGAGATCACAAGTAGGCAGAGAGAGAGAGAGGAGGAAGCAGGCTCCCCGCTGAGCAGAGAGCCAATGCGGGACTCAATCCCAGGACTCTGGGATCATGACCGGAATCATGACAGGACTGGAAGGCAGAAGGCTTTACCCACTGAGCCACCCAGGCGCCCCAGAAACAGTCTCTTAAAAATCTTGAAGAGAGGGGCGCCTGCGTGGCTCAATGGGTTAAGCCTCTGCCTTCGGCTCAGGTCATGATCTCAGGGTTCTGGGAGCAAGCAGGGAGCCTGCTTCCTCCTCTCTCTCTCTCTCTCTCTCTCTGCCTGCCTGTGATCTCTCTCTCTGTCAAATAAATAAATAAAATCCTTTTTAAAAAAAAAATCTTGAAGAGAAACACACTCCACAAGCTCTTGTGGTAATCCACTTCAATGTTTACTAATCACAGCATCAAGGAATTTACCTACCCTCTGTCATTCAAATGGTAAATACTGCCATAATGCTACCACCCCTTCCCAGAGCAAATGCATGGTAACATTTTGCCACCAACTCTACAACACATCTTGCAACCTCTGATTCAATCCTAGAGGGGAAAATACATTTCTTAAGAGTTTCTTAAAAAGTCTGAGACCGGACTTTAATGCTCACAGGCACATGTGTAAATTCTACACATGGGCGGAACATCTCCTTTGCTAAACCCTGTCAATGGCTCTTGGTAAACTTCAGCATTAAAATCCAAAAGCCTGGCGGGGCGCCTGGGTGGCTCAGTGGGTTAAGCAGCTGCCTTCGGCTCAGGTCATGATCTCAGGGTCCTGGGATCGAGTCCCGCATCGGGCTCTCTGCTCGGCAGGGAGCCTGCTTCCTTCTCTCTCTCTCTGCCTGCCTCTCAGTGTACTTGTAATTTCTCTCTGTCAAATAAATAAATAAAATCTTAAAAAAAAAAAATCCAAAAGCCTGGGTGCCTGGGGGGGCTCAGCTGGTTGAGCCTCCAAATCGGGTTTGGCTCAGGTTTTGATCTCAGGGTTGTGAGATGGAGCCCCACGTCAGGCTCCAAGCTGGACATGAAGCCTGCTTGAGACTCTGTCTTTCTCTCTCTCCCTCTTCCCCTGTTCATGTACTCTAAATAAATAAAATCTTTTAAAAAATAAAATAAAATCCAAAATCCTTACCACTGCACAGAAGAATCCTTGCTGCCAAGGCACAGTGTCTCTCTGATTTGTTGTCCCTACCTTTCCTACACCTCTTTCCCAGCCTTACAGAATTATCTGGAGTTCCCAAATGGTACCACAATGTTTCAATTCACTCTGAGTTCTCACACGCTCTCTCCCCAGACTACAAAGCCAATGTGAGGACTGTAACTTCTCATTTCAGCCTCCCAACAGAAACACACAGAAACACACACACACTGCTGGGCCCGCCCCTCCAAAACTCAAAATTATAGCAGGAAAAATGCAGTTTGCCAAAAATAGATCTTGACTAAAAAGGTGATTAATTTTTACAATAAAGTCAGTGAATACTTACTAAACACAACAAGGCCCTAGTTCACAACCCCCACAAGGAGGGTTCGAGGATCTTAATTACTACACACCTTTAAAATAATTTTTTTTTAAAGGAAAGCCTATCATTGGTGTTAAACGTTCTGTCATCTGTATCGGGTGAGAAGTTTCTATCATCTAACTTCCTAAAATTTCTTACAAGATTAAGATTCATTAACAAAGGCACTCAGTATCACTTCAACGTTTCATAAATGCGGATGAATACAAGAATCTACTGTGTCTTACAGTCTGTTAAAGTTGGTTTCATGGACTCTGCTCTCGCGTATGCACACCCAGAGCAACACTGAAGCATCACAGAAGCAGCTGGCTTCCCCGGAGAGAAGAGCTTGGGAGCAGGACTGGTACAGGTCAGCAGTGACTAGCACACAGTCCGCCATCGACACATGGCCATGAGACTCCCAGATACCAGTGTACGGCTGCCAGTGAGAGTGTAAATCCCTATCTTTGGGGAGCAATGTAACACTCCTGCCCAAGACTCTTTACAAGCTGGCTTTGCAAGCCATTCCACTTCTAAGACCACCCAGACTCCATAAATACAATCACAGTGTGCCCATCCCTATCACAGATTCAGACCTATGCAGCCTTTAAAAATGAGACCATAAAAAAATGATGCTACAGGGCGCCTGGGTGGCTCAGTGGGTTAAGCCGCTGCCTTCGGCTCAGGTCATGATCCCAGAGTCCTGGGATCGAGTCCCGCATCGGGCTCTCTGCTCAGCAGGGAGCCTGCTTCCTCCTCTCTCTCTCTGCCTGCCTCTCTGCCTACTTGTAACCTCTCTCTGTCAAATAAATAAATAATAATCTTAAAAAAAAAAAAAATGATGCTACAGAAGATTTACTTAATAACACAAGAAAGACTGCATGAGATAAAAAGCCAATTCCAAAGTAATTTGTCAGTATAATACTGGGTTTTCTTTCTGATGGTGGTGATCCTGTTAAAGTATGTCTGCTTGATTTTTTATAGATGTACTTATAGTAAAACAAAATATTAACTTCAAAAAATTAATAATGGTGACTGACCTTTAGTGATAAAAGCATGGTGCTTTTTGTGTCCCTTTTATCTCAATTTTCTAAAATGAATAAACTGGAGATATGTGAAAAAGACAGTAAGGGGCACCTGGCTGGCTCAGTCGGTTAAGCGTCTGCCTTCGACTCAGGTCATGATCCCAGGGTCCTGGGACTGGGCCCCATGTCAGGCTCCCTGCTCAGATGGAAGGCTGCTTCTCCCTCGCCCCTGCCCTCTTCCCTGCTCCTGTACACGCACACACTCTCTCCCTCTCTCTAATAAATAAAATCTTTAAAATATATATATATATAATATATATATAAAATAATACTAATCATAATTAAGTTAAAGAAAAGGTTTAGTTCTCCTGTCGGAACTAGTATATTTTCTCCTTATAAGTAAGAGCAACATTACTTTTTTCTTTAGTCTGGCTGTCAGGAGACTTTAACACCAAATATGCCAGTCACCATGAGAAGGTGCATAGCAATCAATGCCACGCATCTGGGGCGGGGGCGGGCACGGGGAGGGGGCTGCTTCTGACTATCCACCATCACAACCTTCTACCCTGACCTGCACTTTCTCGGGCCCTTTCTTTATTGCATTGTAGATATTCTTCTAACTAGCCTCAAAAATCTTTTTTTGTAGGACGAGTGTGGGTGAAGGGGGAAAAGAAAGATGGAAAAATAAGGGAAAAGGGGAAGGAGAAAAGGAGGAAGGAGAAAAGGAGGTGACAGTTGCACAAACAGGATATTGCTGTACCTCTGTAATTTTCAGGTTAACTTACTGAAGTTTAAGTTCTACCATGGTGGGCACCCTTTCAGGGGCCCTTCCTACTTCAAACAGTTGAGATCTTCCTAAATTTTGGTACCTTAGTACACAGTTATTAGAGCAGTGTAGACACACACTTCTTAGTAAAACAATAGTTGGACTTGTGTGCCTCCCGTAGACAGATAATGCTTATAGTACTCACAGGACTTGAAAATCCTTTACTGTAAATCCACACAGGTTTGTGGCCCCCAGACTGTAAATCAACGTGCTCCAGCACAGTTTACCATGAGTTGAATTCAGACGGCAGATACTCTTTTCTTTTAAGGCTGGTACAAGTTTTGTTTTTTAACTTGGATCATCATTTAAGTGAGAGCTCTGGGGGCACCTTGGGTGGCTAAGTGGAGTGAGCAACTCTTGATCTCAGGTTTGTAGGTTTGAGCCCCACAATGGGTGTAGAGATTATTTAAAAATAACGTCTTTACAAAATAAATTAAAAATGAGAGATCTGACATTTAAAAAAAATGAATTCTCAACTTCTCCTAAAAATCACAAAAGGCAGCACAGCTTGGCTTGTATTTCAACATGTCAGCAGCCAGCAAGAGTAGATCAGCAGCCACTTCTTTATTTACTTATTTATTTTGGAAGGACACGGGTTCTTTATAAACACTTGATGTCAAAAACACATGTCATTATAAAAACTGCATTACAGGACGCCTGGGTGGCTCAGTGGGTTAAAGCCTCTGCCTTTGGCTCAGGTCATGATCCCAGGGTCCTGGGATCAAGCCCCACATCGGGCTCTCTGCTCAGCGGGGAGCCTGCTTCCTCCTCTCTCTCTCTCTCTGCCGGCCTCTCCGCCTATTGTGATCTCTATCAAGTAAATAAAATCTTAAAAAAAAGAAAAACTGCATTACATACCAACAGGTCAAAAGGACAGACGTGTAACACCACCAACCACTGCAGAATTAGACAGCGTGTCTTTGCATACCATATATTTGTGTGTATAGGCTCATTCGTACACACCCGCGCACACACACACACCCTTATATTATAAACTCTGGGTTTACAGAAGCTAGAGTATCTTTAAAAAACTTTTTTGCCACCTGTTTTCCATCTTTCGTACCTACTCTCTTTTTTATAATGTCTTTTCATAATATTTTTGTATTATTAAGTCTTCTATAACACAGTTTAATCTCTGCATCATATTCCTTACACTGTATAAACTATAACGAATTTAGTACTCTCACATCGCAAATCATTCTGTTTATTTCCAATAGCTTTGGTATCATAAAGGTGCAGAGTAATTCACAAAAACCATTTTGGTTTTATTTTTGCCTTTGAAGCAGCACAGGAAAGGGTGTTGAGTTCTCTATGCTCCTTCTCCCCAATTCTCCCTCCCCTTCCTCTTTTTTCTTTTTTAACTGAAGTGTAACAGCAGCCACATCTCTAGATGGGACTGTGGTCTCCAGTGTTGTGGAGGCCGCACCTGCCCTCCTCACTCACTCACAGTTGCCGTGGGTAGGCAAATGTCTATAACCCCTTCACCTCACCCCCAGCCTTTATGTACGTTCACCCAAAGTGCAATGACTGGTTATTTGTGATCTTTTCAAAAATGTGCCAAGAGCCTCCCCCTGGAGCGGTCCCTGAAACAGTGCTCAGCACACCACATGCCCAAAACACTGACCGAGTTAGGCCAGGGGTAAGACACACACCAAGGCCTCTTCTGTCAAGAGCCTATGCTTTCATGCTGCCTTTGCTGCTCCCAGATTTCCAAATCATTGACTGGCTAGTGCACAGCAGCTGCTGAGAAATGCCGGACGGATGGACAGATGATGGATGGAGGACACATGTAATGTACACTAAAATTAGTCTTTAATTTCTTCCAGCCAGTAGCCGGGAGAATTCTGCTCCCAAGGGAATCTGTAATATGCTTATGAGAGCTAGAGTTATCTCTTATTGTTGTCGTTGTTGCTCTGACACTAGCTGTTCACATGTGTGCAAAATTTCCCTGCTCTGCCATTTGGGGGTGGGGAGGAGGGCAGTTCCCAAAGCACAGAGAAAGTTCTACTGTGGGTACACTAAACAGTGACAGGTAACACTTGGGACCTGGTACTGAATTACAATGAATCACATACTGAGAGAGTTATTCTTTTCCTGACTTTTCAGGCTATCTGAGTCTATCGGAGAGCATGTCTCACTTTGGTGCTAACACGTATTTAAACTCCTTTCTGACACTTGCCAGTTTAATTTCCCTTGTAAACAGAGGGAACATATGGCCAGGCCTAAAACCTTTATCAGACAAGAGAATCGAGACAGGACTTAATAGAAATTGTTTTTTAAAATTCTCATAGGAATACAAAGATTTCTTTTTAAAGAAAATTAACCTTAAGAAAGTATTATAAAAATCTATGTTACAGGGGCGCCTGGGCAGCTCAGTGGGTTAAGCCTCTGCCTTCTGCTCTGGTTGTGATTCCAGGGTCCTGGGATGGAGCCTCGCATCGGGCTCTCTGCTCAGCGGGGAGCCTGCTTCCTCCTCTCTCTCTCCGCCTGCCTCTCTGCCTGCTTGTCATCTCTCTGTCAAATAAATAAATAAAATCTTTAAAAAAAATCTATGTTACATACATTTATCACAACTAAAAACAAGCAAAAGACATGTTATTAAGTAAATAACAGCAAAGGATGAAGTACAACCAAGACAAACAGCACCAAGGCGATATACAAAACACTAACATCTGGGGAAGAAATGGCTATCATTTGATGTTACCACTTTGGCAATGAGAAGGAAAGTGTTCAGATTTACTTTAGTTTCCATTTTATATTATAACAAATATAAAAAATATCTGTAATAACAAACTGCATTTTTATGGTGACGGAAAAACCTAAGATGCATAACGTTGCTACTCTGAGTTAAATTAGCTTATTACTAGAACTGACTATATGTGAGAATACATATAACCATTTATGACTATATATGGCTATACTCTATTATTCTAAGCCAACATCATAAAATGATGCCCTATACCAAAAAAGTCTTCCCCAAAAGTTCCCAAATTGTAAGTCGCAAATGATGATATAAAATAAAAACATTCCACAATGAAAATACTTCTATATTTAAGTTCTTCAGCTGGGGCTAATACTAAGTAAACTAATAAGGAGACCAAATGTCACTGATACTTCCCTCTTTCAAACAGCAGCTGTGACAAATGTTAGAAAGGAGAGGTACACAGTTCTACAAGGGCTTACAACAGGTGTAATCAGACCTCAGCAGGGCTTCCTTAAGATGGGAGGGATAGCAGCAGCATAAGACTAAAGCAAGAAGGAGAGGAGTGCAGTCAGGGAGCCTGAAGTCGGCCTCACCGGCTCAGGTATGGAGTTCTCTCTGCTAAGGACAGTGGGGAGAAAGCTGAAGGGTATCTAAAGCAGAGGGCCCTGCCTGAGCAGATCCAAGCTCGGGAAGGCTGTGCTGGCTCTAACATGGTAGCCCTGCAGAGAGGCACCAGGAAGCAGAAAGTTTAAATTGATAATAAACACAATAATCCAGAAATTACTGCATCTAGACCACATAAATAATGACCAACAGAAAGGAAGTGCAGATAATTGTCCTTTTTTTTTTTTTAAACAGACATTAAAAGACAATAGTATACTTTTATTTAGGTGTATGATACAGAAATTTAAGAGACTATGATATAAAATGTAACAACTATACAAATTTAACATTATAAAAAATGTAATATAAAATCAAAACATATCAAAAATGTTCTCATTTCTTGGTCAGACGCAAGGTGGCCTACCAGAGGTCTATGGAGGGGTTCTCAGGGCCGGGGGCGTGGTGATGGTGGCTGAGTACCAAGAACTGAGGCTCTGATTACTTCCCCGGTTCTCACCCAGGGCTTTTATGTTTTCTGTGATAGGCCTCTAATAAGGTTTAAATGAAGAAGTAATTCTGCCACTGAGACCAAGTCTGAAAACTAATGGTAACACCTGTGGCCTCCAGGGCCCAGTATAAACATCAGAATTAGTCAGTGGGAGAGCAGTACCTTAGATAACTACACCTTATGATTCCCATTTGGTCTAAACTTCTAATTTCCTTCACGAAAGCTGGTACTCAGAAAGTCCCTTATCTCTATCTAATTCTCCTCCCAAAGGCTCAAACTGTTGGTCACACCAGCACACCTATCAGAATTCTGACAGAGAAAGAAAAGGGGAAGGGAAAAGAACTGGGAAGACAGAGAAAAAGGATGTATACAGTATCAGCCTCACTAGGACCTGGAGAACAGCTGGAACAGCTAGGCGAGTGCAGACTGGCACACTCGCTCTGGAAAAGTGGCAATATCGCTAACACTTAGCAATTACGCTCCTGGGTGCACACAAAACAGAAATGCACTGGTCCACTCCCCAAAGGGTATGTATACAAATGCTCAGAGCAGCAGTGTTCCTAACAAACTGCAAACATCCCACATGCTCATCAACAGCGGAATAGATAAATGCAGTGGGGCACATTCAAACGGTGAATTCTGCCCAGCAACGAGACCCAGCCAACTCCCAGCCAACTCCCGCTAAGCACAAAACACAATGGCATCTCACAGGTAATGGGGGTGGGGGAAGAAGACAGACCAAAAGTGTGTACAAAGGGTTTCTAGTTATAGATGATGCTCAAAAACAGACCCAAATGAACAGTCCTATCTGGAAATACCTTCATCTTTACCTTACTACTAAGACCCAAATGAATCCCAGTCTTAATATATTAAGAGCCACAAACTTTATTAAGTAAACCTAGCAGAAAATCTTAATGACCTTGGGCTTGGCAAAGATTTCTTAGATACAACTCATAAAACATAAACTACAAAAGAAAAAAAAACCAATAATTGGATTTCATAATGATCTATGATCTGTACACTTTCCCATACATACTTTCAATAAACATATTAGTAAAAATTAAATGAAAACAGAAGCAAGCACAATGACTGAATGGAGGGAGACCACACTGTCATCTCTTCTCACCACTCAGGGAAAGTCTGTCCCAAGTGCACTTGCCCTGCAAGCTCAGACTATGGCTGAAGTGACGATGAGAAAGAGAGAGACAGTCACCACTAACTACCCACCCCGCCTTGGGAGCTGGAATGGGTAGACAGAAATTACAATGAAGAGAGAATTTTAAGATCTCTTTTTTCGTGCTTTTGGGTTTTTTAAGTAATCTCTACACCCAACATGGGACCCAAACTTACAACCCCTGAGATCAAGAGTCAGACACTCTAGCGACTGAGCCAGCTAGGCACCCCGGAAGAGGGAATTTTTTTGTAAAATCTGGCTATCCTTCCATGACTGCTCTTAGTTCACCACAGAGACATGGAGGAAAATACATTTGACACAAGAACAAATAAAAGACACCTTGGTCCTGGACCCTTTCCCCCGAATACCCTTGACTTATCTCTCCCATCCTGATTTTTAAATATTCCCCCTCCCTTCCCCTTATTCTTCCAGGCTTCCCTTTTTGCTTTCTGCAACCACGCATCATTATCATATGCCCTTTCTCTTTCACTTATGAGGCTCCAAAATAAGAAAAGGAATTAAAATACACACACAAAAATAGCACAGGTTCTCTGTGTGTTTCAAATGCCCTTCTTATGCTGGGTAGGGACAACAATCTCTATCACTTCTCACAATCCTGTTTATATAGCATCGGCAGAACATAGGCCACAGCGCCAATGTTTTTATACTTTCTCCCTCTTCCTTTCTCTCTTCTCCTGAAGAAGGTAGTTACCAATTTATAAATTCAATTAAGTGCTAGCTCTGCGGGATACTATAACCTCAGCTAGCCCTTATCTGCTACAGTATAAAGAGCCCTTTTAACCCCCCAAAATGTCAAACATCTAACATACACACACGAAATGATCCTTTTGGTATCTGGGAAAATGCAAACTTCTGACAGACTGTGATCTTTATTAATTACAACAACAACATTTACATTTCACAAGAGAGTTGGGAGCAAAGCTTTGTGTAAATGCAGGTTCCTGCCAGGCACAAACTCCTCAAACTCCCCACCCTCCCAGGAGTCTGCATGTAAAGACTGGGAATCTCACTCTGAGCACCTTGGGCTCAACCCTTCTTTACTGATTAAGAATTGTCCGATTTTGTTCATGAGTTCACTGAAGAACTAGCAATACAGCTGGACAAAAATTTTAATAAAGCAAAAAGTTCCTTCTGCTCACTTCAGGTCCTTCAGGGGAGGCTGTGTCAGAGGCCTCCGCACAGCTTGCGCATGCGTGCTCCCTCCCTCCCGCCCTTCCTCTCCATCCCCCTCCTCCTCCTCCCTCCTCACTTAGAACTTGTATTTGGAACTGTTTAATAAATGATTACCACCTTTTTGCTAGCTATTATCATGATTACTACTCCTTTTCCTCCTCTTCCCCACCCACTCCACCCCATAAATTTCCAAATCCCAGAAGTGTTGTGGCTAAGAAAAGTCAAGAAGAAACAAAACCTTGAAAACCTAGTTTTTATATCAAACAAATGTTCGCAGCTTTCTTTTTTTCATTAAATGGGGATAGGTAAGGAAGTAACCTTCGAATGGTCCTCTCACTACCATATTTAAGATGAATACATTCACTCATTCAACAGGCAGCAATTGAAAAGGAGATTACGGGTAGTTACGATTTGCTTCTAAAATCTGCAGAAGGGGGCCCCTTGCAACCGACAGATGTTCCTCTTAACTGGCAACGACATCCATCAGGTATCACGTGGTTTGTTGTTGTTTAATTCATTCAATAATGTTCTCTGTCCTTAATTTAAAAAACCAAGCTAACATTTTTCCCCTTTCTCCAAAGCTTAAAACCAAAAAACAATTTTGTCACCCCAATAGATTTCATCCTTATGAGTCAGCCATTCTGAACAGGACTCCTAGCATCCCCTACAAAATAACATCCAATGGACCCCCACTACTTTGTTAAAGGTAAAAATATAATCTTAAATGTCAAAGTTTTATTGAGATATGTGTTAAGAAAATATATTTTCTTATTTAGGCTCCAAAACAACCTTCAAAATTCCATATATTGCTTCAAATCAGATTTATTCCTTAATGAAGGATCCTAAGTCCACAAAAGTAAATTAGGTTTATTTTTTGTTTTGTTTCTCCCATTTTATAAAACTGTCTGAACAAAAATTGATTCAACCAACACTAGATGTCACACAGGACTAGCAATTCCCATGAAGCAGGTTAAAAATATGAGATGGAATAATTATTAGGACATCACTGTTTGTATTTATTATATTTTATACTTAGAAATGTTGCTTCTCCACTGGATGGCCTGAAATATCAAAAGATCATTCTATGCTGCAGTAAACAAAATCAATTGTGGAAAATGTTAAGTTTTGGTTTCCTGCAAACAAGTAGCTTCTCTCTTCTTTTAAAGAAGATAGGCTTTCTTCATCATTTTTACCCCAAAAAAAAAAAAAAAAAAAAAAAAAAAAGGAATACTGACCAGATGTAAATTCCAAATAGCTTTAAGATTTAAGGTCATGACTCAAACACTCAAACAGCTAAATTAAAACAACAACAACAACAACAACAACAACTAAGACTTTCAATAACTGAAGTAACTGGAGGACGAGGAACTGGAGGATGTGATATAATGTTACCTGATGTTACAAGCTATTACATTCATGGGCACGATATAGCATTACTAGGCCATGAATTTTTTTTTAACTTCATATTCTTGTTTCTCAAATTTTTTCAGACACTTTGAAAAGACAAAGGCTTGGCTACTCATTATTATATGCCTTTTGAAAAGAAGAGGAAAAAAGGCGTAAGTTCAATTTTTTAATATATATATACATTAATGAAGCAACTTCCTTGCAAAGTGTTGGCTGACTCATAAACTACATTTATCACCCATGAAGTCAGCATATCACAAGGGTCATATATGTCTAAGCACCCCCAAAAGCAGAACAAACAAACTCTGGTAAAAGTGTGTATAAAGCTGTCATAAGCCTAGTGGCTGATTTCTAAACTTTGAAACCATGACCACATGCAACCTCCCTTTCCATCGAATTTAACTACAAGAGTGTAGGTAAAAAGACTTTTAAAATAGTAAATAACAATAATAATAAAATAAATAAATGTAATTACCAAAATATTTTAGTGCCTTTCCTTAGAAGAATGTATTTTAACCATAGAACCTCACACATTCCTAACGTGATTCTCACCAAGACTCATCCATTCTGTCCAACCTTCAATTGATCAACCCAGAATTTATGCTATTCAGAAGAGCTGACATAATTATTGCCGCCATCCCACTGAAAATGCTCTTCCTGGTAACAAACTCCAACATTACAGTTGGCATCCGGACCGCCACTATTTACACCGCTACCCTCTCCCCTTCCCATCACCACCATTTTACTGGCAGAACACCCACAAGACTCAAGATTGTTTTTCATCTCAGCAAACAAGAGTGTTCAAAATCGGATGGCTAGCCACAAACCAGGAGTTAGAAACTACATAAAAATAAACACAAATGTGAATAAATTTTTCTATTTTTCAGTTTCTGAAGAAAGCAGTTAATATCTTATTTGTAATGTTCTAAATTACAGCCAGGAGCCTTTCCCTTAATTACACTAATAAATCGATTTAATGTCATCATTTTGCCATCAACTCACGTCTTCCATACACTAGTTTACTTGAATTAAACCCATTTTACCATGGTAGCTTCTTCACCTCATTTTTTTCCCCAGTGCTTTTCCTCGATCATCCTCAACTACTAAATCATGCCTCCATAATATTTTCCTAAATATTAAATCTGTGAACAAAAAAGATAACCTGAAAACTAACCACCAGAGAAACAAATCAACACACCTTCAATACAAAATATCAACATAAAGTATAAACTGTTAGGTAACCAAGAGAAAGGTAAGCATCAGCTGTATGCCCAGGAACCTCAATTTAAAACATTATGTAGTATGCACAATTTTGGCAAACAGGGGTGAACACAATATTTACATATCAAAATGGGCAACTAGATAGCCTCATTTCTGGCTGGAGATAAAAATATCTTAATTCCATTTATTAAGTAAAATAGCAATTTTAAGGAAATACCTCCTTTTACAGGTATAAGCATTTGACTGACAGATAAAATAATTGCTTTAAAAACACTTCTGAGTCATTTTGTCCTTACCTGCAGGCACGAACCATTACTGCATGCAGTGACTGTTCCATTTCCTAGCACAGACTTGAAGGAGCATCATATCTCTTTCAGAATGTGACTAATCTGTGGGTTTGCAATTCCTAAGCTATTTACAAATGGCACTCCCTTTCCACATAAGAAAATATTTATGACAACCAAAAGCCAAGTATTTTTAACCTACATGGTACAAATCATGTTGGTAATTTTGTAGCAACAACCTCAAAATACAGGAAGAAAATCTAATACTAATATTTCCTTAAAGAAAGCAAGATTTTTGTTTTGCAACCAAGTAAATTATTTTCTAAAGCCTCCAACAGCTGTCACACATGAACGAGCACTCTGCTGGGCTATGGTTACATGCTGCAGCTGATTCGGCTTCACTATTTTTTAAAAAATCAATTACCCTTTGTAAAAGCAGAACAGCCTGCCCAAATACACATCTTCAATACACCACAATGACCAGCATGCAGTACAGTACATTAGACAGCAAACTTAACAAGGAAAAAAACACGTCCTGGTTGTTTCTTAGCAATGCTACACCATTAATTGTTCATGCAAGAGATGTAGCTGTACCTTTCTGAAGAGGACGACTTCTCAGAGTTAACTGACATCAGCAGCTCAATCTTCTGCTTGATTTCTGGAAAAATCAGAAAATATTCACAACCAAGATTGCCTGCCCTTGCTTTCAAGCTTTATATCAACAGATTTTTTGTCTCTGATCCCTTTTGTTCAAAAAGAGGCCACAAGATTCGCAGTACTTCTGTTAGGACTGGGATTCGATGGTGCTATAAAGGGAAAAGCTCCAGAGGCACCAGGCCTTGCTAAACTATGCACATGACTGTTTATGAAAGCAGGAAGTACCATTTCTTTTAAGCAGAGGGGTGTTTTCTTTTTTAAGGTAGAACTAGCACGGCTCTGCCAGAAGATTTCAAATGCAGCAAATTAAAACACAAACAAGAAACACTCACCACTGCATTCGATACCCTAGATCATCTGAGAAGCCTGGGTAAGAAAGGTATGAGCTGTAAGGAACAGATGTTCAACCCTTGGCTCCTTGCATTTCACCGGCCCTAAAAAATATGGCTCAGTGAATCATTTTTGTCACTTAAGAATGAAATATTAAACCAGAACCCCAATTTATAGATTGGAATTTTTTTTAAGCCCTGTTATAATTTCTTGCTTGTCTTTAATTGAAGAATCTGTCTAATACCTAGTCCCTAACTCCTTTAGAAAAAGACTTCTATTTTACACCTTAATTCTCCCCTCCTCCTTCGCAATACAGCACAAGTGAACAGCAACACCCAGTCACCGAGCAGATAATATACTTGTCCTTTTAGGAAAGGACTCACAATGCCATCTGCAATAGAAATGGAAGCGCCAATTCAATTTAATTAAAAGAAAATTGCTGATACTGATTTGGGGGGAAAAAAAGATAACAGACTAAAAGGGAAGGAGAAGTAAAAATAAAGGGGGGGGGACCCTAACACATTTCCTTTAAAAATACTAATGACTAACCTAAAAGTACGTAATTTTATGTGATCCAAACTGACAAGGTCCCATTAGACTATTTCACACGCGAAGCTGTTTTCCTATTCGTAAATGTGATTTCTATGCATAATAAAAAGTTCATACACCAAACATAAAACACCTGGCCCCTGAAATTCAACTAGAGGCCGTCACAGGAGTCCAAAGTGGACCTCAAGAGTTTGGAGGGTTTTACGGGGAAAACAAATCTTAATTTTTAAGAATACTGATTACAAAAATCAAAGAAATATGGAAAGATAGAAAAGGAAAAGGGAATAAAAATTAGTTTAGTTTGGGGGGTTTTTTTGTTGCCTAAAATACAATGGACCTGTTCAGAATATAGCCTTTCAACGTTGTTAAAATAAGGGATTTTCCAAATTGTTTAAGCTCCGGCTTCATCCAGTGGGCGCTCCATAAAACCGGCACGAACATGTGATGAGAGAACAGAATGGGCACAGACTGTGGCCAAACTCCCTAACCACCGGGGAGAGCACACCACACGGTGGTTAAACAGAGATGACGACAATGAAACTTACCTTGAGGATTCCTACGTGGTTAACAGAGTACAGCACCAGGTGCCACATTTTCACATTTACTAAGCCCCCACCCCCACCCACACCCCCAGCTTCAGAAGAGCACAGTGTTTAAGAGCTCAGGCTCGGCCACCAGCAGCCGTGGATATGAAGGCAGGCTCCTCCAACGTTTTTAATAGCCACATGACCTTGTGGAAATTACTTAGACTTTCTAAAAGCCTCTATCTCCTCTCCTATAAAATGGGGATAATAACGGGGCTCAGAAAGGGCTGCTGTGGGGATTTAATGAAATACAGTGTTCTGTCACAGTCATGCAGATGGAGGGTCATGCTGGACAGGGGTCAGCCCTCCCTGTCTACTGCTAGGGAGTGTCTGGCAGAGAATAGCAATCCGCAACAAATACTTGTCGAATGAGTTAATGAGGTATATACACTAGGTCTGTCCTGCCTTAAGCAGCTTTTCCACAGTTTTGATCCACCTTCTCCCTCTTGCTATCAAGCTCAACATATACTTTTTTGTCACTATAGTTTGATTATATATGGAATTGTAACTCTAATCTGTATCTCAGCCTCCCCATGTAGAGAGTTACTCTTGTTTCTCAACTAGTCAAGTCAGAAATGTGGTTACATTTGAGTTCTTCTTCATTGTGGTGATTGTTCATTTCAAAAAGACAAAAAATTTGCACTTTGGTGTGCAGAAGATCTGGGCACATAAGCTGAAAGACCCCAAGTTTAGGGGCACCTGGGTGGCTCAGTCAGTTAAGTGTCTGACTCTTGGTTTCAACTTGGGTTGAGTCATGGTCTCAGGGTTGTGGGATCAAGCCCAGTGCCAGGCTCTGGGCTCAGTGCAGAGTCCACTTGTCCCTCTTCCTCCCAGTCACATTCTCTTTCTCTCTCAAATTAACAGAATCTTTGGGTGGGGGAAGACCCCCAAGTTTCAACTGCACAGCTCTTAGGGAAGTGTATAAACATTAGAAACAAAAGTTAAAGCTTTGAGAGTTCCAAACCAAAATGGTTTCCAATAATGCATGGACAGGTTTCTACCACCATTTTCACACTTTCTTTAAACCTTCAGATTTGTTTCTAGCTCCCAAAGGACTAAAACGTTTAGGAATATTCACAAATACTACGTGAATACTGTATACTCTGAGGCCAGTGTATCCTGTCTACTACTCACTCCTCCTTGCCAATATCAGCCATAGTCTGATTCCTCCCCACATTCATTAACAACTCTAGAAGCCATCCCACAACACCACCTTCCATGCGGTGTTCACAGTGACAGAAAGGTCTTCAAAAAACCCTTGGCTAAGACCTCAGCCTCCTGAACCCCTCACTCTTACACACACTACAAATTAGCTGGCTGTTCCTGTTTCATTCACAGTATCTAGGATCCTTTTTTTTTTTTTTTTTTTTCATTTAAGTCCACCAATATCTTCCTTAATGAATGACAGTCTTTCTGTTACATTTAGATTTTCCCCACACCAAATTTTTAAAATCACCCTGTTTCCTTCCAATACTTTATAATTTTATTTAGCATGTAAACCTTGGACCCTCTTAGAAGGTATTTCAGTCTATGAATACATGTAGAGATCCAGTCTGCTTTTATAGTTAATTTAAAACCTTGTGTCCCCTACCCCCACAATTCTAAATTACTCTCTTCACCACCACTCCTCAGTTCTTCCAAAGCGGCAGTCTTACAACCCCGTAAATACATATTTATTCAACCAACCACAGTCTCTATTTATTCACTCAGGCCAATGAGTACTAAGGCCACACGTCTTTATTTCACAAAGAAAATGAACAAGTGGTTCCTATGTAGTCTGAATAAGCATATTCAAAATTATGGTTGATTTTTTTGGGGGGGGGTCACAATTTTGTTCTAATTTCTAAGCAACATTATGGGACAACACAAGTTTGTTTTTCTAATCCTTTTGTGTTATTATGATTCTCCTCCTAACTCTAGGTGCTTTGCCGTATCATCTTTTTTCACACAAACCTTACCTGTTAGAGATACTTCTCTTGCATGACCTCTTTTTACTCACTGACTCTTCCATCTATTCCCTTGACATCCACAACCAAAGGACACTGAGGATGACTAAACCTGAATTTCGAGCCCCATATTCTCTCCTGCAACCCAGAACTTTAAGTCCTTCCAACCCTACCGGACATCTTCCCCTACATACATGGTCCTGACATGCCCTGAACATAGCATCTTAAAGCTAACCTCATCAAAGCCTCAGTCTAGGATCTCCTGTTAGTCTTTATCTCCCTGAACAGCAGCAGCGTTACCCTCCTGAGCCAGAAATTTCTGAAGGATCCCAGACTAGCACCCTTGTCTCATCTGGGCTACCATTACCACCACTCACCCTTTTCAATCTATTTTATGTTCCAGCATTACTCAGCACTACTCTGTGATCCCCCAAACACACCATGCTTTCTCACACCAACTCTTTTCTGACACAGTTTCCTTCCCTGGGATCCCAGTGCCCAGTTTGCTTCCCTTGTGCCCCCACCTCCCTTTTCTAATCTCACTCAGCCCAAGCGCCACCTCCCCTCCGACAGCGCCCAGACAGCACACACTTCACCTCCTCTGCCCTCTGCACATCACATACACTTGCACTAGAGAATTCCTAAAATATATGCACTCTTGGCCAACACCCCTGAGACCACAGCTTCCTTAGGGATGGGGACCTGACATTTCACTGCAATTCACGCTTACTTACTGAGTCTTTGATGGTTTTCTTAACCTATTCTAGTCAAAGTTACAATCTAGCTAACTTGGTTTTCTTAAATATACATTTCCAGATAAAATTAGCCAGAGCTTGTCCAACAACTACAGACTTGGGGAGAAACCTCAGAGATCATCACCTAGCTGGACCACCTGAATTTATGAAGAAGAAATCGGAGAGTTAAAAAGATTAACAACTGATAGCAAGAATACTCTTCACCTTCCCCATAAGACCACTGTCCCTGAGAGCTACAGTTAAGTTTCCAAAGACAAGCAACCCAAGCAGAACATTCAGCTTCTTTAAAATCAGCTTCGGGACACCTATATGTCTCAATCTGTTCTGTCTGCCTTCGGTTCAAGTCATGATCCCGGGGTCTTGGGATTGAGCCCCAAATCGGGCTCCCTGCTTAGCAGGGAGCCTGCTTCTCCCTCCCCTTCCCACTTGTGCTTTCTCTCTATATATATTTCAAATAAATAAACAACATCTTTAAAAAAAAAATAAGTAAAATCAGCTTCTAAATTCTATTTTCTCATATCTCTAATTAATTAAAATCATCACTATTGGTCGGCTTTCTCCATTATAACTGCTCCATCTATGACATCATACTCTGATTATTCGTCACTTTACACACCAAAAGGGAAAAACCAATTCACCATGATCTCCCAACTCATGGTCTTCTAAACCTTCTTCACAAAAATCTTTTATTCTCATACCTACACTTTAAAAGATATTCAAATTCCTTGTAAAGATGATTATTTTTAACTCTTTGGTTAATGGCCTACTAGCTCTAATATTTCATTTTCCACTTAATAACATGAGTCTGGAGACACATGGCGGAGTCCAGAGCTAAGCCCGTCCCTAAGAACCCAGAATAGCAGTGACCAGTAAGTGCTATTAAAATAAAGTCCAATAAAGGATATGCTTCACAGAACAGACAACCCGGGAGGGAAAGTGGATAGCACCAAATCCACCTGGATCCGGAGAGCAGCGGCAACATGAGACTACCACGTCCTATACAGCACTACACACCCACCACAAGCTCACATGGGACCCCCCTTCCTTTGAGGACATGGAAATTAAATAAGACCTCAATTCTTACATCTACATCCTTTTCTCATGGGTGTTATTCCAACAGATTTACTAAACTTCTTTTCTCTTGCCAAATTCTTTACATAATCATTCACAAAGCTGATTTTATTTTGAATACACATAAATAAGGGGGATTTTTTTAAATTAATGCTTTATATATATTTGGAGCCGTTTCAGGCTACAAGAAACAGGTATGTGCTCAGTTTGCTTCAGGTGATAGGATAATACTGCAAGAAAACATCTAGAAGTTAAGAATAGAAAAATGCCTCCACAGGCCTCCCAGTGAGAATCTTGCTCAAAAGGCAGGGCAGCTCTTGATACTCGGTTCTGTTACCAAGTGCTCTGAGGGATTGCTCTCCACCTTAATGCTTCCGCATTCTGGTGATTCAACACCTCTGTGACCCTAATTCCGCGTCTCCTGTCACTACCAATTAACTGCTTCTCCGCTCTCTTTCGCATGTTCACAGACTCTGCTGCCCCGGGATGCTGGCTAGCAGCCTTCTCTCTCTCTCTCTCTCTCTCTCTCCCTCTGTGTGTGTGTGTGTGTCTCCAACTTCATCCTGCAAGTACCTTTAAGGGGCTCCCATTTAAATAAAAAACGTTGGGCCTGCAGAAGCTTTCTGGCTCAAATGTCAAGCCCTGATACTACCATCTGGGACCAAGTACTGTGTTCCCGACTCAAAATTCAAAAACGGACACAGACGATACCCTTCATAAAGGGGTAGGAGTAAAGCAAGTTGTGCAAAACCGCTAAGAAGGTCGGTGACTGACTGGCCAACACCATGAAGACAGTTCAGTCTTAAAAAGGAGTCCTTGCTATCCTGCATTCGCTATTCAAGTCATCCTTTATAAGAACACACGGAAAAGCAAAAATTGTGCAAACAAAAACAATTGTTAATGAACTGACCATTCAAACTGTCCCTGGTTATCCCTAGCCTCTATATCTGCCCATCAACCCTCTTCTCTTTCTCTCTCTCTCTCTCTCACTGATTCTCATATACTCCCAACAATTCAAATAGAATGCAAACCCAGAACAAAGTGAAAACTGAAAAAAGGCAACACAAGGTGCAACATTTGACCAAGTTGGTGGAAGATAATAATGAAATGTTGGAATCCCAAGTGAGGACAGAGACTGAGAAATGAGGTCACAGGAGGAGTCAGGAAGGTTAGTAATTGATGAGAAAAATCAACAAGGACAATAATATGCCAAGTGTATCAAGAATGATAATTATTTATCAGTAACTAATGGGGAAAATAATAAAACTCTTAAATAGTTTACAAAAATGTCCTTCATTACAACTGCATTACCAATTAAAAGATATCCAATCACTTTATTATATAAAATTTAGTAGGAAAACACATGTCAAAAACAACTAACACTTGATACAGTCTTTGTACACTCTACTACTCAGGACTTATTTTTAAATTACAATTCAAGTTTTGATAAATAAACTTACTTTCCAAACCTGATTTTATTCTTCTAGACAGAAGTCCCAATTTCACCCCCTTCCTTAAAAGTAATCTTTTTCTAGTATCAAATTTCCTCATGCTATAATCCCCCAAACAGGGTTACTTGTGTTCCTGAGCATGGTACGGTGCCAGTGGAGTACACTGTGTTCACACCAAACCCTACAATGGGGCGGAGGTGGGAGGTGGAGGGGACTGGAGGAGGAGGAGGAGGTCTCCAGCTGGTGAGGCTTCAGTCTGAACTTCCACGGTAGCTGCTGCTGCCACTTATGACAAACTTCATTTACTAGAGGAAATATGTTTCCTCTGTCACTTCTTAAATTATTACTGAGTGCAATTTATAACCTAAAAGAAAAGATTAGTTTAAAAGGAAAGGTTTGCTACTGATTTTCAAGTTATAGTGAGAAAAGTGGGTCAATCCCCTCAAACTGGGATTCCCATCCTTACTCACCCCCAGGAGCCTGCAAGCAAGAGGCAAGGAGAAGAGGAGTCAGGGGCTCTGGCTGTGCCAGCACCAGCCCCAGATCCAGGTCACCCATCCTGACCCTGCAGGGGTGCTTTCAGACTTCACAGTACATCAGACAATATTTGTTAGCATTGTTTTTGTTCTTTCCATGCTGAGGAATTTCAGGACAATAAATACAAAAATGCATTAAAATGTGAAAATACGCATAAAATGTTTCATTTTATTAGCATCATCATCAGTGTCCTTCCTCTATCAGTAATGAAATGTAATGGAACTAATCCCTGAAAACTGCCTACACGTTTCTCAACACAGGAGAGGATCATTAATAGTTAATCCCAGCTGCTAAACAGAACAAAGGCACTTTTACCCAGACTCTGTTGGGGAGACAGAAGAAGTAACACAAGTTCTTAGAAAACTGAGCTGTTACACTTACGGTGAGAGATCCAATGCTGTTTACCATGAGTTCAAGTTTAAAGCTTTCTCTGTTTTACACTTATAAAATAAATACCATTTATAAATTTTTCTGATATAAGAATTTTAGAAATTACAGTACTCAGAAAAAGGAAGTATTTTATAATCCTAATTAAAAGACTGCATTTCATACTAATTATTAACATACAACTGAAACTACTCGATTCTTTAATACTGTGGCTTACAATGTCATAAATTAAGACATTTTAATTCCATTTACAATTTTGGCACATAAAGGACTATGAGTTCACCAATGCAATGAATTCTTGCTTTCCAACTCCTTTAGTAAATCAAGGTCCATTCAACCATCTTGAGAAGTAAGTTCACTATCTTAAGAGATGGTAAAATTATTGTACAAGGCTTATTTACTTGTATAAGAAAAGAAGCCCTATCAAAATATGAAATATAAGGAGGGATTAGAGTCCCTAACTCCCAATCTATGTTAACTTTCAAACTTCAGAACTGAAATTGATGATGCAGGACAATTTGTCCACCTGTCTACACTCCCTCAGTACCAATAGGCCCGGCACTAAATGTTACCTGAACGGGGGAGGAAGAATGTCTCAAAAATACACATGGCAAAACTCCACTCCTCAGAGAGTTCACAGCCCAATATTTAACATTTAGCTTGAACTATCAGGCCTACTTGAGACCTTTATGTTAACTAACTCAACAACTGGAGAAAAGGTACTTAACATAAATTCCATTTTGCATACACAGAAACTAAAGCTTTGAAAAGAAAATCTCTATAACTTCCAGAGTTAAACAGTTCCATTTATAATAAAATCAAAAAAGAATACAATACTTAGGAATCCATTTAACCAAGGAAATGAGAGACATGCACACTGAAAATGCAAAACACTGCTGAAAGGAATTAAAGACTTGAATGAAAAGACACCTTGTATTCATGGGTTGGAAGACCTACCATTATTAAAATGGTCAGCCTCCCCAAAATTGATCTACAAATTCGCACAATTCCTATCAGATTTCTAACTGCCTTTTTTCCTCCCAGAAATGGGCAAGCTAACCCTTCAATTCAATCCCTGAAAAAGAACGAGATTGGAGGACTCACATATCTCGACTTCAAAACTTAACACAAAGCTACAGTAATCAAAACAGTGTGAAACCAGTATAAAGAGATGACATATAGATCAATGGAATAGAGTAAGATTCCAGAAATGAACCTTCCCAATACAGCCAAGTGATTTTCAACAAGAGTGCCAAGGCCACTCGATGGGGAAAGCATTCTCTTCAAAAGATGGTGC
The DNA here is from genome assembly GCF_964662115.1 of Mustela nivalis. Classification (NCBI taxonomy): domain Eukaryota; kingdom Metazoa; phylum Chordata; class Mammalia; order Carnivora; family Mustelidae; genus Mustela; species Mustela nivalis. The sequence continues at coordinate 84,958,067 of NC_139031.1, forward strand.
TAGGGGGCGCCTGGGTGGTGCAGTCAGTTAAGCATTTGACTCTTGGTTTTGGCTCAGGCTGTGATCTCAGAGTCATGAGACAGAGCTCTGTGCTGGTCTCTGCACTCAGTGCAGAGTCAGCTTGGGATTCTCGCTCTCCCTCTGCCCGTCCTACTCGTGCTCTTACTCTCTCTCTCTCTCTCTCTAAAATAAATAAATTCAGAAAAAAAGAAAAGATGGTTCTAGACTACTAGATATATACATGCAAGAGTAATGTTGTATTTCTATCCACAGCACATACAAAAGTTAGCCCCAGACGGATAAAAGGCCTAAATATAAAGGCTAAAACGATAAAACTCTTAAAAGGAAATATGGATGTAAATCTTCATATTTTGGATTAGGTGGGCTTTTTATTTTTTTTTTTAAGATTTTATTTATTTATTTGACAGACAGAGATCACAAGCAGAGAGGCAGGCAGAGAGAGAGGGGAGGAAGCAGGCTCCCCACCGAGCAGAGACACCTCCCAGGACCCTGGGATCATGACCCAAGCCAAAGGCAGCAGCCCAACCCACTGACCCACCCAGGCGCCCCTAGGTGGGCTTTTTAAACATGACACAAAAAGTACAAAAAAAAACCAAAAGAATAGATAAACTGAACACTTTAAGAATTACAAACTTTTGTGCATCAAAAAATAGTTATCAGGGGCGTCTGGGTGGCTCAGTGGGTTAAGCCTCTGCCTCGGCTCAAGTCATGATCTCAGGGTCCTGGGATCGAGCCCCACATCAGTCTCTCTGCTCAACAGGGAGCCTGCTTCCCTCCTCTCTCTGCCTGCCTCTCTGCCTGCTTGTGATCTCTCTCTGTCAAATAAATAATTAAAATCTTAAAAAAAAAAAAAAGTATCAAGGGAAAAAAAGGTAATCCACAGAATGGGAGTAAATATTTGCACATCATATATCTGATAAAGAACCAGAATCCTGGAGAGCCTAGGTTGGTCAGTTGCTTAAGATACTGCCTTAGGCTCAGGTCATGATCTCAGGGTCCTGGGATCAAGCCCCACATCAGGCTCCCTGATCAGCAGAGAGCCTACTTCTCCCTCTCCATCTGCCTACTGCTCTGCCTACTTGTGCTGTGTGTGTGCCAAATAAAAACCTTAAAAAAAAACCCAGAATCCTGAATATATAAAGAATTCTTACATTCAACAATTTAAAAAAAAAAATTTTAATGGGCAAAAAAGATCTAACAGACATATCTAAAGAAAAAAAAACACAAATGACTAGTTAGTACATGAGAAGATACTCAATGTCATTTGTCATCAGGGAAATGCAAAAACGAACAATGAAATATCACTTTATCCCCCACTAAGATGGCTATAATCAAAAAGACAGCAGCAAGTGTTGGCAAGGATGTGGAGAATTTGGAAACTTCATTTACTGTTGGTGGGAACGTTAACCAGCACAGCGACTTTGGAAAACAGTCTGTCAGTTCTTCAGAAAGTTCAACCAAGTGTTACCACATGACCCAACAATTCCCCTCCTCAGTATATACCCAGGAAAAATGAAAACATATGCTCATACTTTTCACAAAACGAATAGACAAGTGTTACTCATAACATTCAGAAACTCTCAGCAACCCATATATCCATCAGCTGATGAACAGATAAATGAAATGTGGTATATCCATACATAAGAGAAATGTAGCTAAAGATTCATGCTACCACACGGATAAATCCTGACACATTATGGAGAGTAAAATAAGCCAGACACAAAACACGAATTGCATAATTCCATTTACATGAAATGTCCACAACAGGGATATCTAGAGAGACAGTAAGTAGCCCTAAGGGCAGGCGAGGAGAAGGAAAATGCAGAGTGTCTGCTCTAATGCAGGAAGAGCTCCTTTTTAGAATGACAAACATGATCTGGAATTAGGTAATGGCAATGTCTTTACGAGATTATAGGCATTCTAAAAACCACTGATACGTAAACTTTAAAATCATGGAAAAGGTGACCTATGAATTTTATATCAAAAAACAAAACAAAAAAAAAATTAAGGTTTCAGAGTATGTTGCTGAGCCAGTATGAGAACCTGGACCATGGAGCTCTGAAGCTGAGCTTCAGCCTGCAGAGGGGAGATGACCAAACTGGGCAGAGGGAATGGCCAAAGAAGGCATTTGACCTTCATTACTAGGGTTAGAGGACTCTGCCAGGTGCAGAAAAGTCCACTCCCAACAGGAAAATGACAGAAATAAAGCCAGAAAGACCCCTGTTGTGTGGATAATCGGAGCTGTTTTGGTGACTGGCAAGAGCCAAGGAGGTACTCGTAGGAGATAGCGCCAGAGACCCTGGTGGGGCTTTTCATGCCAGAGGAAGAAGTCCTCTTTTCCATATGGTAAAATATAACCAACTATACAGCCAAAGCTAAAATATGAGATTCAACAGGTGAATCAGAGTGAAAAGCAAATTTTTAAAACCTTATGTCATGCTCTGGAAACAATATTCAACTTCATGGCGCTATTTATGAGACTTGTCAATTCTCCACAATTCAATGTGTATCTTTCCACCCACACAGTGCCCCTCAGAAACTTAGCCAATTATCACCTCTCTCATTTGTAAGTCCTAAAATTCTCACCTCAAGCATCAGTCGTCCCTTATGTCTATAAAAGTCTTTAACAGAGGCAAGCAATAGTAAAGCCTACTTCCAAGGCTTTGTTGCTTTACAAAATGTTACGAAGTACCACAGATACTTTAGCAAATCAAATACAGGCTACTTTATTTTTGTCTGTGGGATTTCCTACCAATTACATAGAAAAAAACCTCAACTAGTTCTCCATTTTAATATGCAAAAATCAACAAACTGGGACTTAAACATATCAAGGAAACAGAAAACCTTCATTTTGTTACATCATAGTGACCTTGAATCGATATTCCAGAGTACAAGTTCTTCATCCTTATCATCTCTGAGCATGTATCGAGTTGCTGGTTTCTAGTCATTAGAAAACAAGTATTTTGAGCATGAAACAATACCTAAAGATTAAGACATTAGCATTCATAATTGTCTCTGTGATAACTAGCAGCAAGAGTAACAACAGTAACAACTAATATTTCATACCAACCACAATGTGTCAGGAGCTCATTTGCTTTCTGTAATAATTCTTAATAATCTCATACCCCTGTAAGATCAATATTAATCATTAACCCCATTTTGCAGATAGGGAAACTGAGGTACAGAAAGGCCCAGTAACTTGCCACTGTTCATAAAGCCAGTAGAGGGGGAATCTGAACCGCAGCGGCCTCTGCACATTGTCTGGGCCCTCAACCATTATGCTCTCTGTGTGGCCCATTTAAAATGTTCTCAAATTTTTCCACAGAAGAAAAATTTCTTCCTCTCTGTCAATCTTAAAACAATCATTTATGTGTTAAGCATTTGCAGGGTAAGGCCATTAACTTATATTAAGAGTTGAAAGAAAGTCCAATTTTTTGGCTATAATTTGATTGCATTCTATGGGGCAAGCTAAGTCCTGAGCCAGTACTGGGTAACTTGGGCACTCTAAGAAAGTCTTGGGATGTACTTCTTGTATTTAATTTTCCTCTTCATCCTAAGGGCCGTGTGCACTTATTTGCAGACCTACGAAATCACTCTCTTAGGTTGATGATGCCGACAAAGTCCTAGAGGTAATTCTGATGCACAGCCAGTGCTGAGAATCACTGGTTTTACACTTGGCTCCTGTCCTCCTTATTTAACTCAAACGACAGTATTAAAAAAAAAAAAAATTCATTTCACAAGCACAAATGGGCCAATCATGCCAAACAATATTCTATTTATTGACTTCAATATAGGGAATGCTAGATAGTTAACAATCCAGCAACTCCACTTCTTCCAAACCTAAGCCAGAGAAACAGTCTCATGTGGCCTAGGAGAATCACACAAAGACGCTCATCAGAATGCTGTATGCCACGGCATGTAATGGTTAACAACCCAATTGATAAACGAACTATGGTACATTCATCCCACACAGCATTTGAAAAGAATGAGGTAGATCTCCGTTTACTGAATGATCTATATAAAACTAAAACTGCAGCTTGCAGAATACACACAGTATAATACTACTTTTGTTATACACGTGTATTTTCGCAAGTGTACCTATGTGTGTATATGTACATACATATAAATGGGAAGAGTATATTCCAAAATGATTAGAAAAAGGTCTTCCTTACTTCTGCAGGTGAAATGAGGAACAAGGAAATGGCAGCCAGAGAATTTTACATTTATGTGCATTAAACTTTTATAGGTATTATTTGTGTAATTAAAAATGATTTTCTTAAATAACATTAAGTGTTGCCAAGTGATATTCCATTTAAAACAAACCCCTTTTGTGATTATCCAGCTTTCAAATGGACATTCTGCAAGAAGACTGTCATCACACCCTTATAAATAGCCTCCAAAATGCCAATTTTCACTTTCAAATAAAATTCACAGTTTAATCAAGATCAAAGCAATGTCTGTTAGAATCCTGAGAGTGTTATACTGAAAGGGGAGGGGGGACAGCAAAATTCTTCTGACACCGTACTATCATAAGAAAGGGAATCTTGTGAAGGTTGTACAAATTGCATTTAAAACTAGCTTTAAAAACTAAATTCAGTCTGTCCCTTCTAAGTCTATCATGAGCAGGCTCTTAAAACAAAATAAAATTCCTGAGACAAATTGGTGAATTAAAAAAATATATATATCTAAAAATGTAACTTAGCAGTCCAAAAATGATCAGGTTCCAGCCAATGGATGCAGTGAGCCTACAGGCTGCGCTAGAGAAGAAACGCAGAAGCCGATGGACAAGGGTAAGAGAACTAAATTGTGTAAGCAGAGTCATGGAATGTCTGCGTTCTTTTTTAGACAGTGCAGAGGGGAAAGGCATGAGCTTGAGAAACTGAAGTGCCAGTGCAATTACATAGCAAAAAACATGTCCCACAAAAGAACCACCACAATGAAGAGCTAAGTATAAAATGGCTCAAGAACAGAGGGTTAAGAAATTCTAGTCTTGCTTTCTCTCTTTTTTTTTTTTTAGATTTTTTTTAAATTTTTTTTGAGAGAGAGACAAGGCGAGAGAGGGAACATAAGCAAAGGGAGTGGGAGAGGGAGAAGCAGGCTTCCCGTCAAGCAGGGAGCCTGATGGCAGGGCTTGATCCCAGGACCCAAGGATTATGACCTGAGCCGAAAGCAGACCCTTAATGACTGGGCCCCCCAGTGTGCCCTACAAGACTAGTGCCCTAGTCTTGTTTTTATTAAAAATATAACTTCCAGGACACCTGGGTGGCTCAGGGGGTTAACCCGCTGCCTTCAGCTCAGGTTATGATCCCAGGGTCCTGGGATCGAGTCCCGCATTGGGCTCCTTGCTCAGTAGGAGCTGAGCTCCTTGCTCTCTCCACCTCTGCCTGCCTCTCTACCTGCTTGTGTGCTCTCTCTTTCCTTTACTCTGACAAATAAATAAATAAATAAAATCTTTAGATATATATTTATATATACATATACATATACATATACATATACATATATATAACTTCCTTCCAGTCATATCATTATCAACTTTAATAAAATGGTTTCTCGATTTATACTGAAATATGCTAGCCAATGTGTTTTTAACTCATCTGAAGTAACTTGCTTTTTCCTTTTTCTAAAGCCTAATTCTCTGAAAACTAGACCAATAACAAAGAAGGGGGGATGGGGGAAATATGTGGACTGAGAGCATTCTACTTCTTTTGGGAAAGTGAGGTATTCAGGCGCCTATTTTACTATTCTTCAAACTTACGGGGTTGGTTAGCTAACTCAGTTGGTTAGGTGTTCAGTTCTTGATTTTTAGGTCAGGATTGTGAGATCGAGTCCCATGCCGGGCTCCTGCTCAGTATGGAGTCTGCTTAAGATTCTCTCATGCTCTCTCCCTCTGCCTCTGCCCCTCTCCCTTTCTTGAAAACAAAGAAAAACAAAAACAAAAAACAAAAACAAAAAGCACTTACATTTGTATTTCATGTATTACAACACATGAATGATTGTATACTTTTTCAATGTTTTTAACTTTTCACCAGTTCTTAACCAGTTTCCCCTGCTTTCCCTCCTCTGAACACTGGCGAAGCTCGGCCCCTGGCCTTCAAGGAATGAGTGACCCTGGACAGCCATGTGCTCGTGAGAGCTGAAAGACTATGTGCCTTACCTTACTTAAGCCATTCTGGATTGAAACATTCACTTCACTCCCTCAGAGACTTCTGTTCTAAGCACTACTCGACCACCCTCACGGATCTCTGAGTGGTAGTAAAAGGTCGGTTTCGGCACCAAGGCTCCAGGTTAGGACAGTGCTTTAAGCTTCTTACAGCTTTGCTTCATTGTCCTTTACAGGGGCTACATGTGGGCCCTTCCCACCAGCTCATTCCAACCTGGTGAGTGCACTCTAGACAGTTTCCCACACTGTACATCAAGTTTTCTTTAAACTCTAACACTTGAATGTTTCTGGGTCCTAGACATTCAAGGCTCATATAAAAACAGTTCTAGGCCCACTTTTTTGAGGGTCCCACTGCCACAGTACATCTGTTGCTCTTTGAGCATCCATTTCATTCCTTCCCAAGTGACTAGCTCTAGACCTGCAGCGTGCACATGGAATATAGAAGTATTCCAGGCTCTTCCACGTTATGGTGACGACAGGAACCCATTCTGCATTACGACGTCAACGGTAACTCCCGAAGGTGCAAGGATAACACATCTTTATCTTCATAAGACACTATGAGACAGATACAACTGTCCCGCCTATTTTGCAGATGAGTAAGGGAGGGGCAAAGGTAAGGTGACAACAGGTCTAAAGTCGTGCAGCCATTTCACGGCAGACACAGAACGTGGCCCCAGGTGAGTCAAACTCTGAAGCCAATGCTAGCCACGTGACACAGCAGCCCTATCAAACTGGTCCAATCTCTCCGTGTCCGAAACCCAGATTCCTGAGGCACGGAATGCATTATTCCTTTTGGGCTTCTCTCGCCAGGGTGCACTATCCGCAAGATGCTGGGCTCCCTGGGGCCTGCCGGTGCCAGAACCAGGGTGCACGCCTGACCCAGCCCCTCCAGGGAAGGCAGCACGCAGCAGACTCAAACACGGGCAAGCTGCCATGGGGCACCTCCAGTCTATAATCCCGTGTGCCCCTCGTGCCCGACAGCAGCCCTGAGTGCTTGGCATACATCAAGCACAATCCCCGAAGTTCAGGGAATGGGATGGAAAAGAAAAATCCCAGAGTTTGGGCAGGAGTTTTTCATCAAGCCGCACGGCACCCACTGCAATTCCTGGTCCTTCAGGACCAGGCTCTACTCTGTGTTCAATTTTTCTACGCAAAATGTTAATTACCTATGGTTTACCAGCACTGTATTTAGGACAGCGTGAATCAAAAATCCTGTCAAGAGTTCTTTACATCTACTCATCAAGGTTCTGGCAAAAAGAAATTCAGAGTTAAGTATTTCTTCCTCTAAAGGCTTTTAACCCTTATGAAGTCTGAAACAAAGGAAGAGACAGATCTGAGTCTTTGTTATTTTTTAAATCCTCTTTTTCTGTAGTGGGGGACTATAATCTCTTCTAAAATTGTTTTTCAGCAAATATTCTTCTTCTTTAAAAAAAAATTTTGTGCTGCTTAATAATTTTAAGTAATCATCCTTTATTCTAGACCTTCACCATCCAATACAGAAATCATCAGCCCCATTTGGCCACTGGGCACTTGAACGGTGGCTACTCCCAACAGAGATGCACTTAGCATAAAAAGAAAATGAAAAATAGTCTATTAATATTTTTATACAGAATACCTCTTGATACAGGATTTTGAGATACTGGGTTAAATGTATTATTTAATTACATTATTGGATTTGTGGAATAACACTCAGCTGTAAAAAAAAAAAAAAAGATGGAAATTCTGACACGTTACAACATGGATGAAGCTTAAAAACCTGCTAAATGAAATAAGTCAAACAGAAAAGGACAAATATAATTCCACTTACATGAAGTACCTAGAATAAGTAAGTTAGGACAAAAATAAAACAAAGGTTGCCAGGGACTGAGGAGTGGAAATGGGAGTCATGGTTCAGGTTCCACAATGAAGAAGTCTTACTAGGGTAGTAAGAGAGGCAGCAAAAGTTCCCTCGGATTCTTGGTATAGAGGATATCGTCACTGCCAGCAAATCAGTTGGTAGTTTGAGAACCCCTAAAGAATACTACCTAATTTAATCCCACAGGAAGAAAAGTGTAGTAAACTGGTTTGCTATCATCAAGCTTAAAAGACAAATCTTATTTTGTCCTACAAAAGAATGGGTCTGAGGAGAACAAGAATACTCTGTGAAACCTCAGAGCCACTCCACAAACCATTCCACAAGTGCTTTTTTTAACAAGTATCTTCAAAATACTCTGACCAACACAAATAGCTTTGTGCTGAGAGAGCACTTATCTGCATAAAAGACACAATTTCTCAAAAAGTAACATAGTACACAAAGAAGCAAACAATCTGTTCTTTTGATTTCTGATATTCAGTCCTCTAAATGTACCAATTTCCAAATCTCAATTTATAGCCACATTCCCTTGCTCCCGATTTAAGAGATACATTTAGTTCCATCTCATATTTCTCAAGGCAATGAGTCTTTATTTTTTTTAAGATTTTATTTATTTATTTCACAAAGAGAGAGAGATCACAAGCAGGCAGAGAGGCAGGCAGAGAGAGAGGGGAAGCAGGCTCCCCACCGAGCAGAGAGCCTGATGTGGGGCTCGATCCCAGGACCCTGAGATCATGACCTGAGCCGAAGGCAGAGGCTTAACCCACTGAGCCACCCAAGTGCCCCGGCAATGAGTCTTTAGAAGACAGATTCCAAATGTAACAAACATATTGACTAAAAATCAAAAATGCAATGAAGACAGAAAGAAACTTCAGGGAAACAGGAAAGAAAATAAGAGTAAGTCCATTGGCTTTGCAAAAAGTACAGAAATCCAGTCTCAAGGGTGAAAGAGCATCACAGCCGCTCTTGGATACGAGTACATAAGAAGGCGCACGACACCCTGCGCCCACAGATGAGGACTACTAACAACAACGGCAGCTAACGGCTATCCCTTACCTGCTGGGGGGGCTTCCCACGTATTATATTAGCTCAGCTAATCCACACAAACCCCTGGAGCTGGCACTGTAATTATTATCACCCTCCCCTCACGTACTGACGAGGAAACAACGGCACCGAGAATTTAGTAATTGTGCCCAAGGCCACACAGCTGATAAACGGTAGAGCTGGCAGACAAAGCCAGGTAACCTGGCTCCAGAAGCCGCTACTACAAAGCGCCTCTCACGATCTTTACAGCAGGTTCTCGATAACGTTTATGGTGGGGTTCAAGGGCCATAAACTAACCAAAAAATGTAGAGACTAAGAATACTGACTGAGCTCCTCACAGTCACTGGACAGGACTCGAGGGAATCTTCAGTAACAATAACTCACAGGTGTGACAGAACTGTCACCTATTTTAGAAACAAAACATGAAAACCAACAGACTGTTGGAAATAGCAAATCAACTGCCAATCACAGACCTTTACTCTTATGGTGAGTTTGATGATACCCTGACGGAATGAAATGACACAGGCCGGCTCTATACGCTACACAGGAGTCACGGCTGCTGGAACGCGAGGCAGGACACAGCGCATCTGTTGTGCCTTTGCCACATCTACTGGATTTAACGTTGTCTTGCTCAACGTTCGCAAATTTCTCAAACCACACTCATCTTTAACACATGGCAACACCCTCCAGCCTACCTCCTTGGTTGCCCACTTTGGCAAGTGATGAAGCAGACAGAGGCCCTCACAACAGTCAACAGAAAGGCTTTCAGAGGTGATCACATTCTGGCAAACTATTTCCCCAAACCTGTAAAGTTTTAAGAGAGTTAACAAAACTTTTGATAATCACCTGTATCAATTACTTTGATTTTCTTTTTGAATTAAGGTATAATTCACACATGGTAAAATTCACATTTAGCTTTCAGTTCTCTGTGTTCGGTGCAAAACAAACACAGTTGTGTGCCAACCCCACCGACAAGATAAAGAAGAGTTCCAGGCCTAAAACAGTTCCTCCATGCACCCCTACAGCCACCCTCTCCCCACCCATGACCCATAGCAACCACTGATCTGCTTTCTGTCCTACTGTCTTGCCTTTCCCTATACAAATGCAATTGTACAGTCCTCAGGTTTTTAAGTCTGGCTTCTTTCACAAGCATAACACTTTTCTTTCTTTTTTTCAAAGATTTACTTATTTACTTGAGAGAGAGAGAGAGAGAGAGGCAGAGAGTGAGAGCAGGGGCAGAGGTAGCGAGAGAGAAAAATCCTCAAGGAGACTCCCTGCAGAGCAGAGAGCCTGATGTGGGCTCAATCCCAAGACCTGAGATCATGATCTGAGCCAAAACAAAAAAATCGGTGCTTAACTGACTGAGCCACCCACGCGCCCCAAGGCTTAACACCTTTTAGATTCACCCATTGGTTGCAGTGGTTATCAGCAGTCCATTTCTTTCTCCTGCTGAGCAGCATTCCACTGTACTGATGTATCACCATTTGTTTCTCCATTCACCAGTTGAGAGAGATCTGAATGGTTACCGTTTTTTGGCAATTGTTTAAATTAAAAAAAAAAAAAAGCTGCTATAAAATTAGTGCACAGGTTTTTATATTAATGTAAGTTTTTATTTCACTTGGGTAAAACCCAGGAATAGGTCATATGGTATGATGTGTGAGGGGTCCATTGGGTCCACGTCCTTACCAGCACAAGGTATAGCCAAGTTTCTTTCTATTCTAACTATTCTGAAAGGTGTATGGAGGTATCTCATGATTCAATTTACATTTCTCTAATGACTGATAAAATAGTCATCTTTTCATGCGCTTAATTTGCCATCTATACATCTGCTTTACTGAAATGTCAGATCTTTTGCCCATTTTTTAATTGGTCTCTTTTCCTGAGTTTGCAAAGTTCTCTACATATATCCTAGAAAAAAGTCCTATAACAGATAGATGATTTGTAAATATCTCCTACTAGTTTGTGGCTTCTCTTTTTGTTATCTTAACAATGTCTTTCTATCTTTTCTTTTTTTCTTTTTTTAAAGATTTATTTTTTGAGGGGAGTCTGGGTGGCTCTGTCGTCGAGCATCTACCTTCAAATCAGTTCATGATCCCACGGTCCTGGGATCGAGCCCCACTTCTGGGTCCCTGCTTGGCGGGAAACCTGTTTCTCCCTTGTCTAGGCTCCCTGCTTGTGTTCCCTCTCTCACTGGGTCTCTGTCAAGTAAATAAATAAAATCTTTTTAAAAAAAAAAAAGATTATTGAGAGAGAGACAGAGAGAGCATGAACAGGGGGAGGGGCAGAGGGAGAAAGAGAATCCAGACTCCCCACTAAGCACAGAGACGATTTACGCCTGATTCCAGGACCCCAAGATCATGACCCAAGCAGAAACCAATACTCAGACGCTTAACGGACTGAGCCACCCAGGCACCCCAAGAATGTCTTTCAAAGAGGAAATGACTTTAAGTCCAATTTATATACATATATATTTTTTAATGGATTATGCTTTGGGTTTACTTAAGAAGTCTTTGCTTCACTCGAGTCACAAAAGTTTTCTCCAAATGTTTTCTTCTAGTAACTTGTAGTTTTGCATTTAACTCTATAATCCATTTTGAGTTAATTTTTGTATGTTGAGCAAGGTATCAACTACTTTTTTTATTTTTATGGCTTGATCCAAAGTTCTGGCCTTCTGGGACGTGGAGAAAGGGGAACCCTCCTACACCGTTGGTGGGAATGCAAACTGGTGCAGCCACTCTGGAAAACTATATGGTGGGTTCCTAAGAAAGTTAAAAATGGAATTACCCTATGACCCAGCAATGGCAGTGCTGTGTATTTACCCAAAGAATGTAAGAACACAAATTCGAAGGGGACATGTATGCGGATGTTTACAGCAGCACTATCAACAATAGCCTAATTATGGAAAAGCCCAAATGTCCATCAAATGATGAATGGATAAAGACGATGTGGAGGGGTTGTGTGTATATATATATATATATATATATATATATATATATATATATATATATATAACAAAACATTACTCAATCATCGAAAATCTTGACATTTGCAACAATGTAGATGGAGCTAGAGTGTATTATGCTAAGTCAAGAGACAGACACCATAAAATTTGGAATTTAAGAAACAAAACAGATGAACATATGGGCAGGGGAAAAAAGAGAGCGCAATACAAACCGTAAGAAACTCAATGATGAGAGCACCTGGGTGGCTCAATTGGTTAAGCGTCCAAATCTTGATTTCAGCTCAGTCATGATCTCAGAGTCTTGAGATCAAGTCCTAGTTGGGATCTGTGCTGGGCATGGAGCTTGCTTAAGATTCTCTCTTTCCCTCTCCCTCTGCCCACACTCCCCCATCCCCCACCTCATATGCACACGCGCATTCACTCACTTGCTCTCCCTCAAATAAATACATAATTTTTAGAAGAGACTTTTTTAACAACAGAGAGCAAACTGAGGATTGATAAAGGGTGGGACATGGGCTAAATGGGTGAGGGGGGTTAAGGAGGTCACTTGTGATGAGCACAAGCTAACAGAGGGAATTGCTGAATCACTATATTGTGCAACTGGAACCAATAAAACACTGTGTTAACTATACTGGAATTAAAATAAAATGAAAAAAAAAATAGTACTGGCCCTTATGAGAGGATTTATTTGAAAATGTTTTCCGGGCACCTATATTTGGCCTAGGGATATAAGGGTAAATAAGAAGGCACAAACTAATACAATCAACTCACTAAAATACAAGGTAAGCAGTGTAAGAACAGACTGCGTCCAAGTACAAAGCAGGAGAAGGCACCCAGCAGCTGGCAGAGGGCTAGTTCATGCCGAGCAAAAGCTCAGGCAGAGAACAACATCCTAGGAAGAGGAAACACCATGAGCAATAGACAAAGATTCAAAGAACAAGGGTGGTTTAGGAAACAGCTGGGGGCGGGGATTCTTCTAGACCACTCCCTATGCATGGCAGGCATTTCTGGCAAGCCATTTGAGGGGACTAAAAAGCTAAAAACCTAAAAGCTAAAAGCTAAAAACTACACAAGTAAGCCATGAAATTCAATCACTACTACAGTATAATAGTATTTCTGAGTCTATAAAAGCAAACAAAATTATCAAATAAAGACGCTTTCAGGATAGTGTGGCTCAGAATAGTCCACCCCACCCTAGAGCAGGTCCAAGTGACTGCGCCCAGGCCCAGCAGGGGAGAGAGGAGGTGCAGACAGGCCCCCAGCACAGCTTGTCTCCCAGGAGGCCTTCACGTGTCCTCCTAGCACCCGGCTCTCACGGCCATCAAGAGAACCAGCAACAGCCCCCATTCAGCTAGCACTGCTTACCCACCGGTCCGGACACTGCTCAGTTCTGTCAGCCCAAGTTACTGATGGCACCAGCACCACTAATATGCCTTAATTCCCAGTGCCCTCCCCTCACTGCCCACTGAAACTTAACAACCATCAGCCGATCCCCACAACCTCTGAGAGGACCGCCTGCCCAAACCTGACCAGCAGCCCTGATGACGTGACTTCTCCCGCAGGCCCCAGGGACCAGAGGCCCTTGTTCCTCCAGTGTTCATATTCTGCAGGGCTACATGGAGGTGGGGCCGCTGTTCTCAAGTCCCCATCCTCATTGCTGAGTGGGTTCAGGTGGGAGAGCCTGATATTTCAAGTTCTCACAACGCTCTCAACTAAGGGCTTTGTCCCAACTCAACATTGTGAACAGCCTCTTTTCCAGCCACATAATTTTTTAAATGAATTATTTTTCATATAGTTAGAATGAAGAATAGAACTTCTGTTTGGAGAAGTCCACATTTTAATAACCTTTCTGTAAACGATGTTGGTGAACCAACTTGTCAGAAATTAATAAAGAAAACATGAACCTTGTAAAGATAAAGTCAATTGCTATCTGGACAAAACTGTATCAATGCTCAGAACAGTAAAGACTTATATTTGTTATCTGCAGGACAAATAATACTTTTTTCAACTGAAACACCAACACTTTCTTCCATCCTATCCCTACGTTAAAGAAGTTCACCACCCCACATGGCCCACACTCCAAAACCCACTTGCACAGCTTCTACTCGAGGGGTGGGGGGAGGTGCTACAACCGGTTTGCTAGAGGGTCAGCTGGAGGAGTTCAAACAGACCTTATGGGTCACCTCAAGAAGCCTATCACTTCTCATGTCTGCAAAGGCTCATGTTCCCTTATCCCTCGCTATGGCCTTGATGGCAAGGGTCTCCCTTTCTCAACTCATAAGTCAAACATGACATCCTTGAGAGAGCAAGCATTCAACAAAGCTTGCTAATACAGATTGCCAAATCAACAGGTAATCCTCAGTCGTCATTACTCCCAACATCTGTAGCAACTCAAGGCAAGCACACCCTCCCACAACCAGCACTGGACTTCGGAGCCCTAAGACTTGGGTTCAGTCCTAGCCTGTATTCATTCTGGAAACTTTGGGAGAGATGCCAAAACTAATCAGGCCTCAACTTTCTGATCTTTAAAATTTGAGATTTGGTGCTATAATATTCTATAATGTGTTTTAACTAAATCATTATTAGTGCTTATTTTTATATTATCTTCTCATTTTCGATAAAATTTTTAAAATCAAAAACTAGGGGTGCCTGGGCGGCTCAGTTGGTTGAGCATCAGACTTTTGGTTTTGGCTCAGGTCATGATCTCGGGGTCTTGAGTTGGCTCAGGTCATGACCGAGCCTTGAGCTGGGCTTCATGCTCAGTGGGGAGCTCTCTCCCTCTCCTTCTGCACCTCCCCTGGCTCACACGCACTTTCACGCTCTCAAATAAATAAATGTATTTTTATTAAGTTATTTTTATTAACATGTGATGTATTATTTGCCCCAGGGGTACAGGCTTATGAATCATCAGGCTTACACATTTCACAGCACTCACCATAGCACATACCCTCCCCAATGTCCATCACCCAGCCACCCTATCCCTACCCCCTCCCCCCAGCAACCCTCAGTTTGTTTTGTGAGATTAAGAGTCTCTTACAGTTTGTCTCCCTCCTGATCCCATCTGGTTTCATTTTATCCCTCCCTACCCTGCCTCTCAAATTCCTCATATCAGAAAGATCATATGAAAATTGTCTTTCTCAAATAAATATTTTTAAAATAAAATAAAGTAATAGGGACGCCTGGGTGGCTCAGTTGGCTGGGCAGCTGCCTTAGGCTCAGGTCATGATCCCAGCATCCTCGGATCGAGTCCCGCATCGGGCTCCTTGTTCGACAGGGAGCCTGCTTCTCCCTCTGCCTCTGCGTACCATTCTGTCTCCCTGTGCTCGCTCTCTCTCCCTCTCTCTCTGAACAAACAAAATCTTTAAAAAAAATAAATAAATAAAATAATAAAAAAATTAGAGCCTAGGGCGCCTGGGTGGCTCAGTTGGTTTAAGCGACTGCCTTCGGCTCAGGTATGATCCTGGAGTCCCAGGATCAAGTCCTGCATCGGGCTCCCTGCTTGGCAGGGAGTCTGCTTCTCCCTCTGACCCTCCCCCTTCTCATACTCTCTCTCTCTCAAATAAATAAATAAAATCTTAAAAAAAAAAAAATTAGAACCTAAAAGAGCACTACACAGCCTAACATATCTATCTCTAGGTTAAGGGAAATCAATACATTTTTATTACCTTAAAATTGAGCTTCTTTTTAAGTTTTTTTCTAAAATTTTATTTATTTATTTGACAGAGAGAAAGATCCCAAGAAGGCAGAGGCAGGCAGAGAGACGGGGAAGCAAGCTGCCCCCCAAGCAGAGAGCCCAAGGCAGGGCTTGATCCCAGGACCCTGAGATCACGACCAAGCCAAAGGCACTGAGCCACCCAGGCGCCCCTTAAAATATTAAGGGGTGCCTGGGTGGCTCAGTGCGTTAAGCCTCTGCCTTCCTGCATGTGTCTCTCTGCTCAGAAGGGAGCCTGTTTCTCTCTCTCTGACTGCCTCTCTTCTCTGTCAAATATATAAATACAATCTTTAAAAAAAATAATAAAATTTTTTAAAAAATAATATTTTATTTTTAAGGAATCTTTACACCCAAAGTTGGGCTCAAACTCTCAACCCTAAGATCAAGATCCGCATGCTCTACCAACTGAACCAACCAGGCCTCCCAAAAAGGAACTTTATAAATTTTTAAAGAGGTACTTTAAAAAATAAGAAATAGGGGCGCCTTAGGTGTGTCAGTCATCAAGTGTCTGCCTTTGGCTCAGGCCATGATCCCAGGGTGCTGGGATCAAGCCCCATGTCAGGTTCCCTGCCTGCAGGGATTCTACATCTCCCTCTCCCATTCCCCCTGCTTGTGTTCCCCCTCTCACTGTGCCTCTCTATGTGTCAAAGAAATAAAATCTTTGGGAAAAAAAAAAAAAAAGAAATATTAGCCTTCTCTTCTACCATAGGCAGAGGAGAGCTATAATGGTACCTCTATCCACCATAAGCGTAACCCATTCTAACACAATGCCTTATAGGAAAGCCAGTCACCCCAATGGCTCAGCTTAATATATCATAAAATTTAGAATGACAGGATGGGTGGACCACATGTAATCCTTCATAAAAATATTTCTTCCCACTGAGCTTCTGAGAGTTTGTGTGTGGCAGAATTTGCTGGTAAGGACAGTTCCTCAACCCTTGCCCATTGATAGGCAATAATGGACCACAGGAAGCTCTTGGTGAAGACAGCCACCTTTCCCACAAGACCTAACAATTCCTGTAGCTCTCTTCGGAGTACAGTTTATGTTTGCTCTAGAGCTGTAAGAGGAATACCTACACACAACAAAGGGAGATGTGGAGAATATGAAAGTCAGTTGGGAAAATGCCCTAGATGTGTGAAGGGCTAGAGGTGATGACATTTGAGCTCAGTATCTACATGGTCCCGATGGTCACTACAGGACGAACAAGGAAGCAAAGTATACCATGTCCTGAGTCAAAATGAGCAGGTAATGGGCCTGCAGTGAATGACCAGTTCTGGTGCAGAGTCTCATCCAATCTCCTCGCCTGTGATAATAGTATTCTGACTTCTATGTAAGAACCCACTCCTCCCCAACACTCACACATCCAACTCAGCTGCCATCAATACAGTATCTAAGGGAATACCCTTATCACATTTCCCAGGGAATGAATGGGGTGCCAGGTGACCCAAACTACTCCAACCAGGATAAGAATAGAGTACAACACATTTCCACAGGTCTAAAATATTTCCAAAGTAAAAATGATCTCTTCTTCAAGTTATAAGCATATGAGGACACCACCATAAATGAAATATAATATTTAACAAAGAAACTTGATGCTTCAACCTAATTTAAGTGTACAAATCTATTTTAAGATTGATTGAGGGGCGCCTGTGTGGCTCAGTGGATTAAAGCCTCTGCCTTCAGGGACGCCTGGGTGGCTCAGTTGGTTAAGCAGCTGCCTTTGGCTCAGGTCATGATCCCAGCGTCCTGGGATCGAGTCCCACATCAGGCTCCTTGCTCCGCAGGGAGCCTGCTTCTCCCTCTGCCTCTGCCTGCCATTCTGTCTGCCTGTGCTCCCTCGCTCTCCCTCTCTCTCTGACAAATAAATAAAATCTTTAAAAAAAAAAAAAAAAAAAGCCTCTGCCTTCAGCTCAGGTCATGGTCCCAGGGTCCTGGGATTGAGCCCTGCATCAGGCTCTCTGCTCAGCAGGGAGCCTGCTCCCCCCCACCCCCGCCTGCCTCTCTGTCTACTTGTGATCTTTGTCTGTCAAATAAATAAATAAAATTTTAAACAGAAAAAAAGACTGATTGATTGATTTTTAGAGAAAAGAGAGAGTTGGAAATTGAGCAGCAGGGGGGTTAGGAGGGTCAGAAGGAGAGGGAGAGAACCCTCAAGGAGACTTCCAGCTGAGTGCAGAACTCGACTCGGGGCTCAATGTCAAGATCCTGAGATGATGACCTGAGCCAAAATCAAGACTCTGACGCTCAAGTGACTGAGCCACCCAGGCACCCCTTATGTAGCAAACTTTTATGTGTGACTTTTGTAAAAATTATGAAAAAGACAAACTAATGTTTCAATGCAACACTAAAATACACATGATTTTCTGGCATGATTTATGGAAACAAAGAGACAGGCACAGGAGAAATGTATTGCAATTTTTTCATATGCAACAACTGTTTTCAAGGCCAAAGCATAATGGGTTAATGTAAATGCATGTATAGGCTCCATGTTGATATATAATGAAAAATGACCCTACTGAGAAAAAAAATATTCAATTTTGGGGGTCATTATATCCACAAGCGAACTATATGGAAATAAAGGGGGAAAGCTCTTAATTTTTATATTACTACTAAAAAAAAAACCTGAAATAGATAAATATATAGGACTTGATTCCATGATGGCAGCATTAAGTACTGAAAAAGTTCTCAAAATTAGAGTCAGAAAATTGGGATTTAAATTTTTCCTCTTTAGTTAAATTACATTAAGTCTCATCTTCCATAAGTCCTTTTCCTCATCTATAAAATGCTATCAGTGTAATAATTTAATTCATCCAATTGAATGATTACGCAGAAAAATCAGAACACAAGAAAATCTGTTAGTTGAGGGAGAGGGTGAGACAGGGTGGCTAATAAATATAGCAGAAGTCGGGTGAATAATGTTCCAATTATTTTCACTAAGTGACAAAAAACAGAATCTGTTCTTTGTTTGGGATCTTTCATGGACAGCTAAAGAAAATAACGTTTTGAGAAAATTATAAGAATACTAATGATAAAAGGTTTCATAGTCACCTAAAGACACAAAATTAGCAATGGAAAACTTTGGTGCAGTCCAACCCCCCCCCCCAAATCTCCATATCAAAATCACAAGCTAGGACAATGCTAACTTGTTTATTTGATCTCAATGGCTCTGCTACTTAGGAACATCCCACAAAGACCAAAAGCCAAATAGACCCATTGTTCAAGTCTGCTGAAGTAACAAGGAGTTAACTGTAGCTCAGAAACTGGTTTCATCATCCTGAAAACGTTCTGGCTCATAGTCTCAGTCAAAAACAATAAGCCAAAAACTCTAATAACCCAGTACTGCCTATCCAGGTTACTCACCAGACTTGGCACTCGGTGATTTTTGGCTGATGCCAAATATTGATTCTAACATCAAAGGATAAAAGACTTATGACCAGTGAACATAGTCAAACCCTGAAGGTATAACGAGACTGGAGGTACAATGGCAGCGTTGTTGGAGTAAGTACACAGCATTTGGAAGCCAGATTCATTTCAACTTGAGACTGGTAAGTGTATTTGTAAGTCTTACTCAGGTCATAAAAGCTGCAGAGAAGTATCACCTTAAATCTATTGGAACAAGGCAGAAGATGGGCACATGCATACTACAGTCACTAGAAATGTCCTGCCCAAAGACTGGACACCGAGTCTTGCCTTAACCCTTTGTTTCCTATCAGGTAATATCCTATACTTTAATTAGATGGGGGGGGGGCTGAAAGAAAAATTAAAATATTTGATCTTTTCATTTAGTATTAAGTATTGAGACTATAGGACTCTAGAGACTAATGATTCTAGTGAGCAATCCACAATACCTCAGGGCTGTCCCGGCCCCAGGTTATTACTAACTGCTACACAACACCTACACACCAGACCCTTCAGACAGACCCTTCTCCTTGCAGAAGAAAAACTAAAAGCCTCCCTAGACTAAAGATAAATCAAAAAGTATATGGCTTTATAAAATCAAACCAACACACAGCTACAGAAGATTCTGATCTAACTGAAAAATACACTATCACTCTAGAAGCATCCAGACCATGGCAATAAATAACCATTGCTCAAAATGCTTTCTATCAAGTACCTATTTTTTTTTTAAGATTTTATTTATTTATTTGACAGACAGAGATCACAAATAGGCAGAGAGGCAGGCAGAGAGAGAGGAAGGGAAGCAGGCTCCCCGCTGAGCAGAGAGCCTGATTCAGGGCCTGAGAGGGATCACAAGTAGGCAGGGGAGACAGAGATGGAAAGCAGGCTCCCTGCTTCGCGGAGAGCCCAACGCAGGGCTTGATCCCAAGACCCTGAGATAATGACCCCAGCTGAAGGCAGAGGCCTTAACCCACTGAGCCACCCAGACGCCGCTCAAGTACCTATTTTAATGGGTTCCTATGCCCTCTGTATCCCAAAGCCCCAGACAGAGAATACAGGATGTTTACTTAACAAAAATCCTGCCTTATCACAGCAGCATACAAAAAACCATGAAAAGGAGCTAATAGTTTATTCTAAAGAATTAACTTTAAAAAACAAAAAACTTCCTCCAGATAAACTAGCTCTCTTCCTCATCCCTGTGCTATTCTAATCATCTTCTGTATGACTTGGGGGACAATCAGAGCGAAATTATCCAAAAGGAAGAAGATGAAGAACAATGCAGAGGAGAAGAAAACTGTCACCCTCTTGGGTTCAGCCACCAGGCCCACAAGTCAAACTGATGAACCGCAAATTAACAGAAGGAAAGAAGCTTGTCTGTTTACACCCATCAAGTGCATACAAATAGGAAAATTCAGGTGATAAGCAACACAAAGGGCTGGATGGAACGCAGGGCTTCATGCTGCAAGGGAAAAAAAGGCTAAGAAAGGAAAAGAGGTCAGGGTAGTTGCGAGAAGGGGACTAGGATAAGGACAGTAAAAAAAGTGCTGTTTAGGGGCGCCTGGGTCACTCAGTAGGTTAAGCTTCTGCCTTCGGCTCAGGTCATGATCTCAGGGTCCTGGGATCAAGCCCCACATCAGGCTCTCTGCACAGCAGGGAGCCTGCTTTCCCATCTCTGTCTCCCTCTGCCTACTTCTAATCCCTCTCTGTCAAATAAATAAATAAAATCTTAAAAAGAAAAAATCGCCATTTATAAGGTTTATTACACTGAGAAGATTCTCCTCACTCCCTGTATGAGAAAGGGAAACACTTCTAAAACTGGAAATTTATGTCCTGCTTTTACACAGAAAATAAGAGGGCAGAGAACTAACAGCCTTCAGTTCACAACAATCCTCTTGCCAGAGTGAGGTGTTCTGAGGTGGCAAACTTTGTTCTCCCTTCAGCATGCTCAGGGAATACCACCAAAAAAATTATAAGAATGTTTTTTTCTTTAAGATTAATATTTTAAGTACTTTTTCAACTATGGGTGCCAATGGAAATTCTTTTTTAGCTTGTTATTGAGAGTACTGTCACTTTACATTTTGGAGGAAGAAAAAGACGCCCAGTCCTTCAGGCTTTTATAGGACTTAACCAGGCCCTGGAGGGCCATCGCTCTCTTGCCTTTCAATTTATTTACCAAAAATACCATAAATAGTTTCAGAACATTAATGTAAGTCTTAAGAATTATGAGTTATTACTGCAAAGGACATATCATTAGAACCAAACCATTTAAATAGAAATATTTAAACTTAAGAGACCACACCAGTCAACTTCTGCTCGACTCTTTTAATAACCAGGCAAACAACATTCTTTTAAAATCACAGAAAGAGGAGAGGAGTTTTCTACCATTGAAGTAGCAGGATGTTACTCTGCCTGAACAAAGAAAAAAAGTCATGTAGAAAGACGTGCTGGCTAACTGCCGCCCTCCCGCTGGCAAGAGGCCACCTTCAGCTGGAAAGGGATTTAACCAAAACATTCATTTACAAATGCCTTTACTGGCAATCCATTTTAATGTTGTATACATCTCCAACTCAAGGAGAGAGTAACTTTCAAGAAGAAAATGAAAAATAAATGTCATAAATTTTTCAGAATTAGAAAACACTACCACAGGAGCATTTGTGTAACAGAAAATAATCCCATGAAAGGGAAGAAAAGGACTCTAATACTGAGAAAAGCAATGTTGGAACATGAACTTACAATCTGCTTATGGAAATAAAAGCTCACCTTTAGTGTCAGGCGACAAACATTCAATGCCAAAAGGAGGTTTTAGTAGAAGGGTCGTATTTTATGTCAAACCATGATTTCCCCAGTAGGGATGGGGGAGGACAGTGTCAATTAAAGTAATTAATTTTTAGTGCTATTTCAGGAGAGTCTTACTTCTAAAAAATTTAGACGTACAAGTGCCTTTCCATCTGCCATGGTGGATACAAAGAGGCTTTTCTTCACCTAAGAAAGGCCTGTTGTTAAAACAAGAATTCTGTGATCTTTTAAAAAGGATAAACGAATGATAAACCAAAACAAGGCGTATAGAATCAAATAATTTCCAACTTGTACTAAGTGACTCACTCCAGAACTTAGTCTGTTAAAGCTGGTGACCTAGAACTCTACTGAATATCAACTGAGACAGGGAGGCAAGAGAAGTGCCTGCCCCCTGGAACCACCCCCTGGCCACACCATCCATTTGGCCATTGACATATGCTGAATTTTCACTCTCTCCTGATACTTCCAAGTCTTATCCCAATCTTACTTTTTTTTTTTTTTTAAGATTTTATTTATTTATTTTGACAGAAAGAGATCACAAGTAGGCAGAGAGGCAGGTGGAGGGAGAAGGGGAAGCAGGCTCCCTGCTGAGCAGAGAGCCCGATGCTATGCCATGTGGGGCTCCATCCCAGGATCCTAAGACCATGACCTGAGCCGAAGGCAGAGCGTGACCCATTGAAGCACACAGGTGCCCATTATCTCAATCTTACTTTTACATGGAAAAAAACTCCCATGAGAAAAAGTACCAAAAGTATACCTCTACAAATGCACAGTGCCTTGAGGAAACCTTCAATAAATGTAAGCATGACAGAATCCAGAATCCAGAGGAATTTAGAGTCCAAATGATTTCTGAATTTCCTACACTGTACTATAAATACACATTTTATAATCAGGATATATAGGGGCGCCTGGGTGGCTCAGTGGGTTAAGCCGCTGCCTTCGGCTCAGGTCATGATCTCAGGGTGCTGGGATCGAGTCCCGCATCGGGCTTTCTGCTCAGCAGGGAGCCTGCTTCCTCCTCCTTTCTCTCTGCCTGCCTCTCTGCCTACTTGTGATCTCTCTCTGTCAAATAAATAAATAAAATCTTGAAAAAAAATCAGGATAAATATATTTTTATAATCAAGTAGTAATTTAACAATTAGGTGGGATATACCATGGCAATTAAGGGTATGGGCTCTGGCTGACAGCCCAGACATGCATGACCACTCCTAAAATTCAAACTACTTACTATCCCAACCGTCATCTAGAAAAAGAGAATTTAGGGGTGCCTGGGTACCCCAGTCGGTTAAGCAGATGACTTCTGATTTCAGCTCAGGTCATGATCTCAGGGTCATGAGATTGACCTCAGTGCTCAGTGGGTGGTCTGCTTGAGATTCTCTCTCTCCCTCTCCTTCTGCCCCCAAAACACACACACAAGCACCCTTTCTAAAAACAAAACTTTAAAAAGCCACACACACAGAAAAACAATGTATTAAGAATATCTGTCTCATGAGACAGTAATGAGGATGACACAAGATAATATATACAAAAGTGGTGGCAGGGGCCCCTCGGTGGCTCCATCGGTTAGGCATCTGCCTTCATTTCAGGTCATATTCCTGGGGTTTGGGGATCAAGCCCTGTGTCGGGCTCTCTGTTCATGGGTTCCCTGCTCAACAGGAAACCTGTTTCTCCCTCTCCTCCCTGCTGTGCTCTCTCACCATCCATCTCTCTCAAATTTTTTAAAAGGTGGGGAAGGGTTGGCAAAGTGAGTGGCCTTTATTAAATATTAGAGCTTCACTGCTAGAGTTGTAGGCTCATCACCTGAATATATCCCAAAGTTAGAAGTTTGGGGTGAGAGCTTTGTTGCTCTACCTAGAGGTCATACTTGTTTATGATTCTGTTTGCATAGAAAATTAATTCGGGGGGAGCATGCAGGTGGCTCAGTCATTAAGCCTCTGTCTTTGGCTCATGATCCCAGGGTCCTGGGATCGAGCCCTGCATTAGGCCCACTGCTCAGCAGGAAAGCTTCTCCTCCCTCTCTCCCACTCCCCCTGCTGAGTTTCCTCTCTCACTGTCTCTCTCTCTCTGTCAAATAAATTTTAAAATCTTTAAAAAAAAATTCTGCACCAAATTAAAAACAAACAAACAAACAAACAAAAAAAACCACTGGGGAAAAAACCCTGTCCTCCTTTCGTCAACAGCCAACCTTGAACAGACTGAGATGGCACCCAAGCATTTCTTTTGCTCCCCTTCTCCCATTTCAGCACCCAAGCATCACAGGATTATGTTCTCGGGAGGGCTTTAGAAAACCCACCCTGCTGCATGCTGTTTACACAGTGTAAAAATGTTCATACAGCTTAAATGAAAAGTACTGTACACACTAGAACTCCAGTAACCACCAGATCAGGAACTTAAGGAATGGTGGACATGCACTGACCCTCTTACTTGTACAGACTTTCATCTTCATTCTGATCACCACTTAAAAAGCTATAATGCTCAATTCTTTTTTATTTTATTTATTTACTTATTTATTTATTTGACAGAGAGAGAGAGAGAGAGATCACAAGTAGGCAGAGAGGCAGGCAGAGAGAGGAGGAAGCAGTCTCCCCGCTGAGCAGAGAGTCCGATGAGGGCCTCAATCCCAGGACCCTGAGATCATAACCTGAGCCAAAGGCAGAGGCTTTAACCCACTGAGCCATCCAGGCACCCCTATAATGCTCAATTCTTATTGTTGATTTGGAGCCAAAGAGTATTGTTTCTGAAACTTCCGACTACAATGTTACACATAATGTAAACAATTTCAGTCAAAAGAATTCTTGTTTGTGTATCTCTCCATTGATAAAAATAGTAAACACAGTGGTAGAAGCAAGTGTGCTAAGTACTTATTAATATATATATTTATATATATACTAATATATATTTACTATTGTAAACACCTTACATATATTAATCTATTTACTCTTTCCAACAATGCTGAGTAAATAGAGCGTACAGCTGAGGAAACTGAGGCACAGTAGGAGGAAGTGGTGAATCTCGAGACTGAGACCCAGACACCATCTCCTGCTTCTAGCCACCAGGCCAGTATGTCTGGCCGCTGGGAGAACTGCTTCTGTTGGCAGGACCACTTCCCAGCGCCTAAAGCACCTGACAGCGCTATGCCCAACGTGTGGGAGTACGGGAAGGAGAAATCCAGAGTTTCTGCTTACTCAACTAAAAAATTCTTTTCCCACAGAGACATGAGACTCCTACCCTCTCTTTTCTCAATTAGCATTAATAGCCTCAATAAGAGGATACTGTCAGCAATAGTATTCCCAGGATTCATTCATTCTTATCTGAAAAGCAGTTTCATAATTAACCCAAGTACTTAGACGACATAACTTCACCAAAAATAATCAGAATTTCTCCCTCCCTAATCATTCATTTTCATTGGAGCCTCCCCTATCTGCCCCTGGTATCTCACCCGTCTAATCCTTGGCCCACAATGCTACGGAGTCAAGCTTCAAAGACAGAAAACCCGATCCCCTTACTGCCCCACTTACAGAAAGCCCTTTAGGACTGCCCCATTTCCTACGTCTACAGTTTTTGCTTGGACTTAGGATCAGCCCCTTGTGAATTTATGCACCATGGCCAAAAAAAAAAAAACAAATTTTGCATACAGTCACACCAAGAACACAATTTACTTAATGACTTAAAATTCCAAACATAAGTAACAAAACTCTATCTTTAATCTCATAAAGGAATTAAAGATTTCTCTAAGTAAATCCATAGATATTTGCTAGGTTAAGAGATGTTCATAATTTAGGTAGCTAAGAGATTTTAGGTTCATATTTAAGTTCATATTTTAGGTAGCTAAGAGATTTTAAGAAGGTAAGAGATATTCACATTTTAACCAAAACCCATTCATCAACATACAGATTACATGTCAAAAACTTTAAAAGGAAATTTAGGAACTTCAGAGTGATAATCTTTCCCGTAACTAAACATCTCATTTTATTTGAACTTGTGTCCTTAGGACATTCTGCTAATGTCCTCGGAAGTTCAACTCACCAGCACTTTGTGAATGTCTCAGTTGTGTATGTATATAGGAAAGTTTCAAGCTCTATCCTTCATCAGCCTCACAGAAACACGCCAGAAAGCAGAACCTCAGTCTGCCACCCACCTTCTACCTAAGGACCAAATGGAGGTAGACAGAGATCTGGCTTCAGGGTATGCCCTCCATCCTTCCTCTGCATCTGGGACCTAACCCCAAGCATCTCAAGCGAACAACCAGAAACACGAGTAAAGCCAGTCTCCCGTGAGAAGAAAGGGATGGGAGTACGGCAAATCCTCTAAAAGGGGCAAGAACCACAACCAGGCCTAATGAACAGTGCGGTGAAGGGATGCTGATACACGTGGCCAGACAGTCTCATATTTTCAGAAGATGGAAATAGGGATTTTGTTTTAAGGATAGTAAAGTCATGAACCTTGGAAAGTGATACATGTGTTTTTTGTTTGAGACAGAGAGAGCCGGAGCAGGAGGAGAAGAGCAGAGGGAGAGGGAGAATCGGGCTCCCTGCTCAGCGAGCCCTGTGGGGGCTCAGTCCCAGGACCCTGAGATCGTGACCCGCACTGAAGGCAGATGGTTAACCAATGAGCCACCCAGGTGCCCAGGAAATAGGGATTATTTTATGAAATATCCCAAGTTTCCACACACTATAAGGTACACAAACATATCCACAAGTATAATCCAGCCCATACCCACCAGCTGGTGCCTCATGATAGTACAGACCTTATTAATAAATAAGTTAATTGAATAGCCAGGTATCTGGGCCAACCCTGCACCACACACACTGCTAGGCTTGGGGAAAGACAAAGAAGTCGATGTCCTCATCCAGTGGAGGATAAAAGCACAATGCATAAACACTGTGGTCAGCATGACAGAGCCAGGCAGAAGCCATGGCAGAGTGAGAAAGGAACCCAGGTCAGCACAGAAAGAGTGCAAGACATCAGAGGAGTCTTCCCAGCATCTGCGCAGACCCCAGGGATGGGGTACCTGGGGTGAGTCCTAGCAGAACTGAGGCAAAAAGAAAGGAATAAGCAGAGAGGCCAGGCTGCAGCTGAGAGAACCATAACACAATGTGCAGGACAAGGGAGTCAGGAGCCGGAGGCGCCCGGCGGGGTCCCAGACCAGGGCAGGGTTGGGGCAGCAAATGCAGGGCAGATGAACCAAATGAAATTCAGGGAAGAAGGACAAACTGAACACAAACGCCCACAGCAGAAAAAACCAAGAGAACGGGGGCGCCTGGGTGGCTCAGTGGCTTAAGCCGCTGCCTTCGGCTCCGGTCATGATCTCAGGGTCCTGGGATCGAGCCCCGCATCGGGCTCTCTGCTCCGTGAGGAGCCTGCTTCTCTCTCTCTCTCTCTCTCTCTCTCTGCCTGCCTCTCTGCCTACTTGTAACCTCTGTCTGTCAAATAAATAAATAAATAATCTTTAAAAAAAAAAAAAATCCAAGAGAATGGATCATGTATCAGTGTGGAGAAAGCAGCAATTCTGACAAATGCATTCAGAATTTTAATAGTACTATAGTAAAATCTTCTCTTTACTAAAGAAAAATATGTTAAATGTAAAAAAAAAAAGAAAACAGTCATATACAAAGAAGAAAATGTTATATCACTCATAATCCTACATTAGTGACTGCATAGTTCTCCCCATCTAGAAATGCCCAATGATATTCTTCTCCCCAATCTCTGTTTTTCCTTTCATCCTAATTTTTATCTTTTACTTAGACTTCTCCATTTGAGCACATCTACCATAAGCCTCCTCAAACCTTCTATGATAGGAAATGGAGCATAACACAATAATTTAAGTACCAATTTAAAAAGCCAAACCACCTTTCCAAAATACACATTATTTATGCCAACCACTTCAGCCTTTTCACATAACACAAGTCAGAGAGAAAGAGACAGTCTTTACTCTTTTTCACCAGCGCACCCACAGTCGAGGTGAGAGGGGCTTGGCTCCACACATGTATGACCCTGCTTAACTGCTTTAGTTAACTAAAAGCTGCAATTAAAGTGAAGAGCTGGAGCTCGGGTGGCTCAGTGGGTTAAGTGCCTGCCTTCGGTTCAGGTCATGATACCAGGGTCCTGGGATCAAGCCTTTCCTTGGGCTCCCTGCTCAGCAGGGAGTCTGCTTCTCTTTCTCCAGGGGGGGAGCTCTGAGAGCTCTTGGTCCCTCTGTCACTACTGTCTCTAATAAATAAGTAAAATCTTAAAAAAAAAAAAAACAACATAAAGTGAAGAGCTATTTTGTGCATCAAAAGACATTATCAAGTGAAAAGACAATCTATGGAATGGAAAAAAAATATTTGTAAAACATTTATCTGGTAAGGGTCTTACAACTCAACAAAGACAACCAATTAAAAGATGAGCAAAGGACCTGAATAGACATTTTTTCAAAAAAGATCTAAAAATGACCACCAAGCACATGAAAAGATGTTTAACATCAATTAATCACTGGAGTATGCAAATAAAAACCACAAGCTCTTCCTCAAATCCTAGTACATGGATGTTAACAGCAGCACTATTCCCAATAGTCAAAAAGGAGAAACAAGCCAAACGTGCATCAGCGGATGAATAAACTGTGGTATGTGTGCGCCAGATTCTCATTCAGCCAGAGGAAGGAATGAAATCTGACACACACATTTTTTTTTTAAGATTTTATTTATTTATTTGACAGACAGAGATCAGAAGTAGGCAGAGAGAGGCAGGCAGAGAGAGAAGAGGAAGCAGGCTCCCCGCCGAGCAGAGAGCCCAACATGGGGCTCAATACCAGGACTCTGGGATCATTACCCAAGCGAAAGGCAGAGGCTTTAACCCACTGAGCCACCCAGGCGCCCCACTGACACACACTTTAACATGGGACCTGGAGGACCTTGTGCTGAGGGAAACATCCCAGTCACAAAAAGACGAATCCTCTATGATTCTACCTGCACGGGTATCTGGAGCACTCAAGTTCATAAAGACAGAAAGCAGAGTGGTGGCTGCCAGGGTCTGCAGAGAGAGGGGAATGAGTGAAGTCTATAGTACGTGATTTATATCTCAATAAAAATTTATTCTGAGTAAGCAGCTGCTCTTTTGGAGCTACAGAATCATATAAAACAAAACCAAAACTTTACTAGGTCAAGTGCTATCTTCCCATATTTCCACCCTTGTCAGTTCTCAGCAGGTACCAGCTTACTTCTCTCCGCACTTTACCAGGGGAAAAACAGCAACAGGCAGGCTGGTGTCGAGCGGCTGGGCTGCAGGTGCACACCGGTGCTCCCTGGCCTACTGAGAAGTGCGCACACGCCCGCTCACTCGGGGCTCCAGGACTCCGGGGCCCCAGGACCCCACCCGCCGGGGTGCTTCGATGCTCTGCTATGTCTCTTCAGCAGCTACACACTCACCTCACTGCTGCCACCCGTCTCCTTCCTGTCCTCCTGCTGTCAATTCTCCTCTCACCCTCAGCTGGTAACAACTATGCTGTAGCCAGGTCACACCTGAATTTGGCGCTGACTAAAGTATGTCCCAAGTACAACATCTGCCTTTTTGGTTTCCAATGTTGCTTGTGCTATGGAATGGGTTACTGACAAGTTGTCCAAGCTCTGGTATTAGAGGAAGGGGATAAAAAACCAAGGGGGGAAAGTGCTCTGAAGGCAAGGGAGGGAGGGAAAGGATGAAGAAGCTGTTTCAAAGTACCCCAAGAACACGATCAAAAGGCCAACGATTGGGGGACACTGTTCTGCCAGCCAAGCCAAAGGAACAGTACTCCAAATGACTAAGGAAGACAGTAAAAGACCAGGTTACCAGCTGTGAGAGTCAAACAGCTCAGTTAGGAGCAACAAGAAACACAAAAAGGGGGGAGATGAAAAAAGACCCAGGAAAAGGCAAACCTCAAGGAAGCAAGTCCTCGGGATCAGAACAAATTCCTTCCTGCACCCACATGCCCACCTCTAGTTACAGTGACGGGCTCCAGAGGCACAATACCACCCAGGACCAGAAGAGGGGGCCGTGGAGAAAATCCTCAAGTGGCAGAGAAGAACAGCATGTTGTTTTTGTTTTTAATTTATTTGACAGACAGAGATCACAAGTAGGCAGAGAGGCAGGCAGAGAGAGGAAGAAAAGTAGGCTCCCTGCTAATCAGAAAGCCCGATGTGGGACTCGATCCCAGGACCCTGGGATCATGACCCGAGCCGAAAGCAGAGGCTTTAACCCACGGAGCCACCCAGGAGCCCCGCACAGCATGTATTTTAGAAAGCTTCAAATCACTGAAGATGCCTTGTTCCAACATTCTGAGTAGGACTACTTGTGTCACTGTGGATAAGTCAAAGCCTGGCTATAATGGTCTTTACGTTATCACTGTAATAGCCCCTTACAGTTTCCAAAGAACATCTAACTTCAGCCTCACAATTATCCCAGGCAAAGAAAATACCCACCCTCCGTTTGTAAATGGAAGGTCCCTCTGACTTGACTAATCTCCCCACAATTCTGTGTGACTCCACTGACTGATGTCAGGAGAAATATACACAGTAGGCCCACAGATGATGAATAGAGAAAAACTGGAGTCGACAGCAGGAGAAGCAAATAAAGAATAAATACGGAGAATAGGAACAAAGGTTATTCTGTGCAAAATGTGTAACATCTGCCATATGCAAAGCATAGCTGTGCAAGCTAAACAGCACACTCGCACAGTAAACACGGTGAACCGCCACACAACGGAAGAACAAGGAAGGGAAGCAGGTTAAGGCTGGAAGGAAAGGAAGATCCTTGGGTTTTGTGTTCTTTTCTTTTCTTTTTTTTTTTTTTTTAACTATCTCTTGACCCAATGTGGGGCCTGAACTCACAACCTCGAGGATCAAGAGCTGGATGCTCCACAAACTAAGCCAGCCAGGTGCCCCGTGTTCTTTTTAAATGGGGCAAACAAACAGGAAAAAAATGCCAGTGAAAAGGGAAAATCTGTGAACTTCAACACCCACTGCGGCAAGGCTAAAGTAATTTCCTTAAGATCACTTACTGAGCCCTCATCCACGCCTACAGGTCCTGTCCACATACTACGATAGCCTACTGGCATCTAACGTTGGAGAGTTCAATCCTTACTAGAAGTAGCACAGACCTGGGTTCCATACCACGAATTGCAGGGTGGAACATTAATAGCTCACTGGGTACTGCCTACAGAATGACAACATGCCCAAATGTGCAGAAGATGTACTTTTCTTTCCCAGAGAAGGTGCTCCCGAGCTCCTCTTACTGCCACTGGGCGACTCCAACAGGCATCACCTCCAGCAAGAAAGCCAGAGGGGCTGCTTCTTCAAAGACCACAGACCGCTGAGACTGAAAATCTGGAACCTCCACCTTCACAGCCAGTCTTCTTCCCTGCAGGTTGCACTGTAGCATGGGTTGCTGTTTCAGAATTATTTTCATCACAAGTAATTAGAAGTAATGAGAAGTGGAGTCTCCCAAACCAAACCTTAAGAAACCTAATTCTGTCATAAAGCATTAAACAGACATTTCTGAGCTCTGTTTTCAACTCCCTTTTCAGGGGATGGTTCCTTCCCTGCTCACAAATGCAAGTAACTCGGCACCACTCAACACCTGGTTTGTCTCTGATCCTTAAAAGGCAAGACTTTTATCTTGGTGCATAACAGTTAAACACTCTTCTGTTCACTGATGCCTAAACTAGTATATTCATCCACTAGCTTATCACCCTGTTTAACTTTCTCCAGAGCACTGATCTGAAATTAGTCATGGTCACAACCACATCCCTAGCATACTGAAGAAATGGTTCATTAAGTATCTGCTGTGCTGACCAGTAACAAATTAATTAACAATACACCTCAGAAATGTTCAGTCACCTCCCCTTCCCTCTAGTCACCTCAGAACATGGGGCTCAATTCCACACAGAGCACGGAATTGAAGGCAAGAACTGAGGTCAGAACAGGTGCACTCAGCCCTGCACTTCCTGGCAGCTGAAGGTGCTCTTGCTGGTCGTAGATGGAACAATTCATGCAGCAGTTAAGTATAACAATACACAAATACGGTTAAATCCATAAGTAATTTTTTTAGTCATTCTGGAAGAAGCCAGTAAATCAACTATTTTGAATGTGCTAAATAAAAGGGAAGATTATACAAAATGCACCTGAAGTATCCAAACAGTTGATATGGGGAAGCTTCTCTACAATATTCTAGGAAAAGAATAAAGAAAAGATGGAATGGGGCACCTGGCTGTCTCAGTGCATAGAGTGTGCAACCTTCCATCTCGAGGTTGTGAGTTCAAGCCCTCCGCTGGGTGTAGAGCTTACTTAAAAATAAAATCTTAAAAGAAAAAAAAAAAACCAGAATGATAATATCAACCTTTTAGAATACCTAATGAATTAATGGATGCAGACAGTGGTCACCATAAATGACTGACGATAGCACAAAGAAAGGAAGATAAAAAGTTAAACTTCTTTCTGCCAAAAAGTAGTGTTATTTTTAAGCCTGGGTAAAAAACAGCAAAAGATATGACAGGGATTGTGGGGATAGAGGGGGCACAGAGTAGAAAGACATGCAGGTGTTTCCTGAACCCTTGTTTTTTTTTTTAAAGAGAGAAATACTCAAATAGAAAAGCTGCCAAAGTAAAGAAACTAAAAATTTACAAATGAAAAATCAGAAACAGCTAATAAATATAAAGGGGGAAGTTTAACCTTATTTATAATCAACTACAATAATCAATTAAAATAATGACCTATTTAACTGCCCTGTTGAAAACTCATTATAAGAGTTTAATTACATGACTTGAGAAAAGTATAAAATGGCAAAACCTTCCAAAGAGATCAGCTAGAAAATGTGCTCCAAATATATATATATATATATATATATATATATATATATATATATATGATTTTATCTATTTATTTGACAGACAGAGATCACAATCAGGCAGAGAGGCAGGCAGAGAGAGGAAGGGAAGCAGGCTCCCCGCTAAGCAGAGAGCCCAAAGTGGGGCTCGATCCCAGGACCCCGGGATCATGACCTGAGCCGAAGGCAGAGGCTTTAACCCACTGAGCCACCCAGGCGCCCCCAAATAAATATTTTTTTCAAAGATTTTATCTATTTATTTGACAGACAGAGACCACAAGTAGGCAGAGAGAGAGGGGAAGCAGGCTCCCCGCCGAGCAGAGAGCCCAATGCGGGGCTCAATCCCAGGATCCCAGAATCACTCGTGCCAAAGGCAGATGCCTCAACCCACTGAGCCACCCAGGTGCCACCCCCCAAATATATTTTAAGGCATCTGTTGATCCAGTAATTTGAAATCTAAAAGTTCATGTTCCAGAAATTTTATATTCACGAAGTGTTCATTACAGCATTAAATATAACAGAAAAAAAAGAAAAAAGAAAAACCCTGCAAACATCATAAATGTCCAAAAACCGGGAAACATTAAACAATAAACTGTGTGATTTAGTAAAGTTTCATTAAATCATTCTCATGAAGAATGACTGAATGAAGAATTTAAAGGGAAAAAAACACACTTTAGAATATACTGTTAACCTTAAGAAAAGACTCATAATAAAATGATATGGTAGATTTATCAATTTTCTCATACACATTTATAAAGGAGGCTAGAAAGATCAACACCAAAGTATTACCAATCCCTAATTAGTGAAGTTAAGTATTCTTTCCCTTTTACACTCTTGCCTGAACTCAAAAATGTTGGCAATGACACACATTATTTTCCTATCTGGAAAAACAACATACCACATACACCACCAGCTCCACTGGCCAAAGGGTTTCAGTAACACTAACTCTACAGAAAACTCTGGGCAACTCACGGAAGCTCTGGGCCTGTTTCTTCAGAGATAAAAGTTCACAGGCTGAACTAGCTGAGTGGTTTTCGAACTGTGAGATCATTCATGTGAAATACTTCGTATCACACTCATACACATGAATGTTGTTTATTCCTATTAACCAGTGGCTCACAGCAGCGGCAAACAGAACCTGCCAAGCAACATGGGGATCCCAGACCCACGACTCTCATTTCAGCTACCTGTCCTTGATGCTTTAAATGCTGGACTCCGGGATATGATTTCAATTAAAGAAAAGGTTCAACACATTCTAAAGTTCTAAAATCACTTAAGTAGATAACCCCTAAAGTCCCTCGGAGTATTATACGTCATTCTAAATATGACACCTTTTTCATCCCTTTGGCAAGTCTGGAAATACCCTTGGTGAACACACAAATAATAAAAATCTAGGTTAAATATATTTCACATGATTCTAATATACTGCATAAGAACTTTTTGTTAACTCTGAGATTCTACGATGGTTTTCCTCCTAATGCATATTCATGTCACAGATATTAGTTACTAAAAATTTTCTGAAATTACTTCTCTGTTGGTATCCTGAAATTCCCAGCATTTTTACACAATGCAAAACACTGTACTAAATGAAAAGGGTATTTTTCAGGTAATCTTAAAAGTGTGCCTCTTAACTTGAAAAAGAGCCCTTTAAACAGTGGAAACCAACTCTCAAATTACTGTTTGGAAAGAAGCATTAACTTCGGTAGTCTATTATCCACAACTCGGTGAAGACACTCTCAAGGACCAGGTAACACACAGCATTCACTTGTACTGTGTCCCCTCTATTAAGTAAGTGCTTCAGAGCAAAGTCCCTCCATTAAGTGCTTCAGAGCAAGGAGCACAAATTAGTACAAGTGATTCTAAAAGCCAGAGAAAAAACCCACTAGATAAACTACATTCCTGACTCCTAGCTTGACAATATTTTATTCCTTGACCTTATTTCAATTTTGCAAATGAGATCAAAGATCAAGTAAATATCACTACTTTCCATGAGCATCTTTCTAAACCAAGATTCCTGTTATTCTTAATAAAAAAGGTTAATGACAAGAAAAGGGGGGGGGTGGCTGCAAGCACAAAGTGGTACAGGACAGAGCAATGTTCAAATGACCTCTGAATTAGACTCTCCGCAATCCAGGACCCATTACATCCACCTAGAGGTGAGTGTTGTTTAGGGAAAACATGTCCTCTTTGATTTCACCCAATTTTAGTTCCAGCCAACTGGCCTCTATTTACTACTTCCATGACCATGGGTAAGGTATGCAACCCCTTAGGGATCTATGTACTTCATTTTCAAGTAAGGAATAACAATGTCTAGTCTCCAGGGCAGGCCAGTGGCACACACATGAGAATGATGACTATTTGGAAAGTCATAAATATTTGCTGAGTCTGAAAATCAGACTCTGGTTTGACTCTCTTTCTTTTTTCCTACTGGGAGGAAGAGCTGCCACAGCAGTTCATACCAGGGTGCCCACTCCCCCCAACAACTCTCAAGAAATCCAGGAGCTCTATCTTCCTAATGACAAGACAGCCTCTGCCCTTTGCACTGTGCTGACATTTGCAATGTAAAACCGGGGGGGGGGGGGGGACGACCCACGAGCACCTCATCCCCACCAGCCCCAAATGGCACCCAGCAGCAGTCACTGTACTCTTCACCTGACTTGCACTTAAGATAATGTCAGTTTCACTTCCGAGTGTAGTTGACCAAGGAGTAAAACATATTAATTTTATCATATCTCAACCCTGAGCACATATTCAGTCCGATGAAACAGGAAGCACTTCTGCTGCACACGTTCATCTCAAGGGAAAACCCCTTGCGCCACAAGAGGCCAGGCTGCAAAGAGAAGTAGTCTCTTTTTCCAGGGACACCCTTCTTACTTGACTAACAGAGGAGCCATGGTTATTCAAACTTGGGTACCTGGCAGACAGTCTCAAATATTAGTGAAATGAAGCTCCTGCATTAATACAAACACTGGATGCAAGGACACAGGATAAGATGAAAGATTTTTTTTTCATTCAGCCAAAATAACATTCTGTAACAGACTAAAGGCAGAAGCATATAGAAGAATCTAGCTTCTATTAAGCCAGACATTAATGAGACTGACAAAAACATGAAACAATCTCATTCTAATTTTTTGTTTCAAAAAGTATTTATTTTTTTATTTAATTGTTTTCATTAAAAATATGCTATTTTATTACTATGCAATGGTTTACTATTATTCTTTAAATTAACATTTTTTAAGTTTCTCAATTTTAATTTCTTAATTTTTTTTTAACATTTGTGGGTTTTTTTAAAGATTTCATTTATTTGGGGGCACCTGGGTGGTTCAGTGGGTTAAAGCCCCTGCATCAGGCTCTCTGCTCAGCAGGGAGCCTGCTTCCTCCTCTCTCTCTCTCTCTCTGCCTGCCTCTCTGCCTACTTGTGATCTCCGTCTGTCAAATAAATAAATAAATAATCTTTAAAGGTTTTATTTATTTGACATAAAGAATAAGAGCGCACAAGTAGGAGGAGCAACATTTAGAGGGAGAGGGGGAAGCAGGGAGCCCAATGAGGGGCTTGATTCCAGGACCCTGTGATCATGACCCCAGCCAAAGGCAGACACTTAGCCAACAGAGCCATCGAGGTGCCCTCAATTTTAATTTCTAACAAAGTACCAATAAATATAAACCACATTTAAAAAGCTCTTTAGTCTCCTCAATAATTTTTAAGAGTCTGTAAAAGTGTCAAAAAAAAAAAAAAAAGAGTCTGTAAAAGTCCTGAGAGCGAAACATTTAAGAATCACCGTCTAGGGGCGCCTGGGTGGCTCAGCTGTTGGGCGTCTGCCTTCAGCTCGGGGCATGATCCCAGGGTCCTGGAATCGGAGCCCCACATCGGGCTCCCTGCTCAGCGGGAAGCCTGTTTCTCCCTCTCTCACTCTTACTGCTTGTGTTCCCTCTCTCACTGTGTCTCTGTCAAATAAATAAATAAAATCTTTAAAAAAAAAAAAAAGAATCACTGTCATATAATTATCACATTCCTTAATTCAAGCTATTTGAAAAATCAGAAATGTCACTCAGCACCTAAGGATTTTATGTCCTGCCACATCCTTAACAACAAAGAAATTTACTAACCTTACTTTCAGTTTACCCTTCAATCCTCGGTATGCTACCTTAATGGACCTTTTAACTTTTTTTTTTGATACATGCTTCCTCCACCACCTTTGAGAATATGAGTAAAGCTCTCTCTTGAACACAGAACTCAAGCACTAAAGAAGGCATGCAATTTCTGGGTTCAAGAACAGTGTCCTTCAGTCCCAGTCATGAATACCCTGGCACTGGAGAACAGGAGGAACCTGGACTTCACATGCCCAGTTTTTAGCTGCTGCATTCCAAAGACAGTCATACAACAAATGATCACCAGCTAACTCACAGAACAGTAATGTACATGCAAGAGTGAAATTAGCGTTTTAAAACAAAACCTAGGTAATATTTTCAAGTAAACCAAGGAGTCCTATCTTAACCAAAATAAACACAAATCCAAAGGAGTAAAAATGAAATCTAACAGATTTTTTTAAAACTGGTTAATTTACTCAATATTTCAAAAGTGCCTGGAAGTCACAGTTAAGAAAAAGCTATGTTCACAATATCATCATTTACCATTTAGAATCTCTAATTTCTGTGAAAATGTACCTAAATACTATTTTTAAATTCTTTTTTTTTTTTTTTTTTAGATTTATTTATTTGTCAGAAAGACAGAAAGAGCACAAGCAGTGGGGAGAGGCAGGCTCCCCGCAGAGCAGGGAGCAGGATCCTGGGATCACCAGAAGGCCGCTGACCAACCGAATGAGCCACCCAGGCTTCCCTGTTTTAAAATTCTATACTTGCTAATCAAGGACTCAAAAATTTTCACACTGCAAATGTCCTTCCTTTTCAACACAGCAGAGTTTTATCCAAAGAGAATTATTAAACATTAGTCTCTCAGAATATAGGGGCTTAAGCACAATAGTCTCCAGGTGTTGACGGTTTCATGAATTTTTTTTAAAGACCATTTAGAGTATCAAGGTTTAAAATTATCCTACTCTTTGTGTCTTCCACCTTCTTGAAAACTTATTCAAGAAACACATTAATGATTAACCTTAACAACCTTTAGTTTTTGTTGTCAACATCCACTCTTACATTTAATACAGGAAGAGGAAAAAATTATATGATCTGCTTTTTAAATGTTTTTCCAAATAATCAAGTGGTCTTTTTCTGGTAAACCAGTTTAACAAATTCAAATAGTTACATTTTCTTTT
Source organism: Mustela nivalis (assembly GCF_964662115.1). Lineage (NCBI taxonomy): Eukaryota > Metazoa > Chordata > Mammalia > Carnivora > Mustelidae > Mustela > Mustela nivalis. The sequence goes on from NC_139031.1 coordinate 84,996,123, forward strand.
TAGTCGCAGTGTTGTCCATAGGCTGTGTATTTAAGGCATATTAATATTCAGAAGAGCAAAGCAACATCTGTGCTTTAAAACACACATCAACATATATTCTCCCCACACACACACAGCCACACCCACTCCCTCAACAGAGGAATGCACTGTAAGCTAACGTTCCTCTTCTGCTCAGCACCTCTCATCTTCAGTCCCGTACTTCCTCTAACACAAAAACACTGCCAATTTAATCATGAGGAAGAGGGGAAAAGAGGAGCTACATATGCAAACTGTTCATGTTAAACTGAAAGCAAGTTTATCATTATCATTGTTTGTTCAAAGATTCTCATTTAAAAATACATTACTGGGGCACCTGGGTGGCTCAGTGGGTTAAAGCCTCTGCCTTCAGCTCAAGTCATGATCTCAGGGTCCTGGGATCGAATCCCGCATTGGGCTCTCTGCTCAGCAGGGAGCCTGCTTCCCTTTCTCTCTGCCAGCCTCTCTGCCTACTTGTGATCTCTGTCAAATAAGTAAATAAATAAATAATATTTTTAAAAAATACATTATTAATTAATTACCTTGAGAATAATGTACAGAATAAACTATAAGTTTTCAGAAAAGGCAACCAGTAAGCCACTTCGCAGTACTGAACTACCACTGGCAAACTAAAGAGGACTCAAAGAAAGGCAGGATGCCTGGGTGGGTCAGTCAGTTAAGCATCTGTCTCCGCCCCAGGTCATGCATGATCCCAGGGTCCTGGGGGTTCCCTGCTGGGTGGGGAGCCTGCTTCTCCCTCACCTTCTGCAGCTCCTGTGGAGTTATTCAAGAGCAGAAAATCCGAAAGGACAACGTACAGAACGGACAGGTGGTCGCTAGGAGCTGGAGCAGGGAGCAAGAAGCTGCAACTGTTTAACACATACTGGTTTCTACTGGTTTGGGGGGGGGCGGTGAAACATTTTGGAACTGGTGGCTTCACAACACTGTAATTATACTAAATGCCATGGTTTACTTTAGACCGGTTGATTGTATGCTGTGTGAATTTCACCTCAATTTTTTTTTTTAAGTTTGCAAGGATGTCTAATTTGCTAGTCTATACATCTCCACCTCAGCCAGAAATGCTCTCCCCAACTCAGTGTGCCCCCCTCAACACTTTAGGTCTCCCTGGCTCATAGCCTAGATGCAGCTGGAGAGAAAACACTGGATCAAAAATGACCTACGAAGGGGCACCTGGGTGGCTCAGTTGGTTAAGCGTCTGCCTTCAGCTCAGGTCACAATCCTGGGGTCCTGGGATTGAGTCCTGCATCGGGCTCCCTGCTCAGTAGGAAGTCTGCTTCTCCCTCTCCCACTCCCCCTGCTTGTGTTCCCTCTATCACTGTCTCTGTCAAATAAATAAAATCTTTAAAAAAAAAAAAAGACCTATGAAAACAAACTCTAAGAATGTATATTTACATAAAGACCGAAATTTTATGCTGGGGGGAAAAAACCACTAGAGAAACATATACACTAAAACTTAACAAAATTCAAAAACAAATAGAAGGTGAGGAGCTCTGTGACTACAGGCAGTGACAAACGTTAAGTCTACATTACCACCATCAATGCTTGAAAATATCAGGCAACAAAGGACTCCCTCCTAGGTTTCAAACTTCAAACCACAGGCAGAACTGCACAGACATTTCTCTGAAACACTTACCCATATTTCACATTTGAGACATTGCAGGCAGTCTATTACTTTCTCAAGAAGTGATTCTTAAAGCAAATAAAATTAAATACTGGCCCTGTTCAGAAATGTTAAGAAGAATAAAGTCTTGCTTCTCTGTTACTTAACGGTGTAACTTACTCAGCACTCAAGTGTACAAGATGCTACATACTGACAAAGAACACAGGGGAACCATGTTTGATGCCTTTAGAGTGAATATTTTAAGGATAAAGTGGGAATAATACATCAGTTTCCAAGAAGTGGAAATGAATCTATATTATGTATTACATAAATATGTCTATGCCTTTAACACTATAGTGATGATCTGGGGACACATCATTCACACTCTTCCCTTAATAGACCAAGCAACCTGCTGAAAATTTCCCTTCAGAAAGCTTTTTTCAAGGTAAGAAATGCCACCTTCGAGTATGCATGATAGAAACAAATTGAAAATTTGAAAGAATCAAACTGTGTCTCCTTAAAATTACTTTGACCAAATGACTCATAACTGAAAAGCTAACAACTGTGAAGCATGGATAAGTAAGGTTAGCAGACCCTCTGACTGGGGAGGAACGCTACTGACATGTATAGGGTACATCCATCAGGCATGCCTGGGGTTTTTCCACCTATTACCATTTAATGCCCAACAACCCTGTTATTCCTATTTAAAACCCGCCATGGGGGCGCCTGGGTGGCTCAGTGGTTTGGGCTGCTGCCTTTGGCTCGGGTCATGATCTCAGGGTCCTGGGATCGAGCCCCGCATCGGGCTCCCTGCTCCGCAGGAAGCCTGCTTCCCTCTCTCTCTCTCTCTGCCTGCCTCTCTGCCTACTTGTGATCTCCGTCTTTCAAATAAATAAATAAAATCTTTAAAAAAAAAAAAAAAAAACCCGCCATGTACGTACACTGAAGTAGGTACATTAGGAAGTTAACTGAACCTATTCATCAGTAAGAATCATGTAGAGGCAGTTTTATGCAAGCACGACTTTTATGATTCCCAACTGTAACCTCCTTCCCCCACCCAAAAGGTGCTCTCAACATCCCTACGCATATTAATTTGATAAGTGATCCAAATCATCTAAGTCAATGATAAAAATATTTAGCAGAATACAATCAAAGACAAAGTATTTCATCTCACAATTTAATGAACCCTTTTAAAGTTCAGAAGTTGTGATTAAATCATCGACACTTCCGGAAAACAGGTCTTAAACTATCTAAGTATGCAGTTATATAAACCACGTTTCTCCAACACTTCAACAAAGTATCAGCAGAGACTATGACATGCCTTGCTGAAATCAAATCCTCATATGGCTACAGTGGCATTGTACACAATGCCGTCCACATGAAGAACTCAAGAGCCGGAAATGTCAAGACAAGTTCAGTTCCCACACCATCTCCATGGGTGAGCTAAGACTAGAAACCAGGTCCTTTGACCCAAAGGGAAAAAAAATTAAAAAGGGACGCCTGGGTGGCTCAGTTGGTTGGACGATTGCCTTTGGCTCAGGTCATGATCCCGGAGTCGTGGGATGGAATCCCGCATCGAGCTCTCAGCTCCATGGGGAGTCTGCTTCTCCCTCTGACCTTCTCCTCGCTCTCTCTCTCAAATAAATAAATAAAATCTTTTTTAAAAAAAAATTTCATGGCATTATTAACACCACCATCTTTCCCAAATTCCTCAATCCTTAAAAAAACCAAGAAGCTAACTTGGACTTTTGTCTTTTCTCACACCCATCAGTAAATCCAATCAGCTCTTTCTTCAGTATAAGTCCCCAATCTGACCTTTCTCACCTCCTCCATTAAGACCACCTGCCCATGGGGCGCCTGGGTGGCTCAGTGGGTTAAGCCGCTGCCTTAGGCTCAGGTCGTGATCTCAGGGTCCTGGGATCGAGTCCCGCATCGGGCTCTCTGCTCAGCAGGGAGCCTGCTTCCTTCTCTCTCTCTCTCTCTCTGCCTGCCTCTCAGTGTACTTGTGATTTCTCTCTGTCAAATAAATAAATAAAATCTTTAAAAAAAAAAAAAAAAAAGACCACCTGCCCAAGGGGAACCTGAGTAGCTTGGTTGGTTAAGCATCTGCCTTCTGCTCATGTCGTGATCCCCCGGTCTTGAGATTGAGCCCTGCAATGGGCTTCCTGCTCAGCAGGGAGTCTGCTTTTCTCTCTCTCTCTCTCTCCCTCTGCTGCCCCTCCCCACTGCTCATTCTCTCAAATAAATACAAAATTTAAAAAAAATAAAAGAAAAAAGACTACCTGCCCAAGCCACCAGCACTACCCTCCTAGATCAACTGTTGCACCAGCTTCCTCCCTAGAATTCTGCCATTCTACAATCCTTTACCATACAACAGCCAGAGTGACTGATTTTTTCCTTTTCAGTATTTTTTAAGAGAGTTATTTATTTGGGAGACAGAGCAAGAGCGAATGAGAGGATACAAGCAGGGGGGAGGGGCAGAGAGAGAGGGAGAAGCAGACTCCCTGCTGAGCAGGGAGCCCAATGTGGGACTTGATCCCAGAACCCCAGGATCATGACTTGAGCCAAAGGCAAACACTTAACCAAGTGAGCCATGCAGGCGCCCTTCTTTTTCAGTTTTGAAACAATAAAAAGGCAGAAAAGGACAGTAGTACGAAAAACTTTCTTCCCCAAACCACCTAAGAGTTAGCTGCCCCCCTCAGGCTCCATCATCCTCCAATGCTGAAAGCAAGGATGGCCTAGATAACTACAACATAATCCTCAAGACCAGAAAATGAAGACTGACAGATGACCATGACTTAATCCTCACAGCCCACACCAGGCCGCCCCTTCTATGTGGTGAGGACAGCATAGGCTCTGACTCCCTGTGCACTCTGCCCTCTCCTCGGGACACTCCTCACCCTGATCAAGCTCTCCTGTCCCACACCAGGAACCCAGTCAGAAAGATCCTGGCTTCACCGTGCTTGGGGTCTGGCTCCTGTGACATCTCCCGTGCGGGCTCTCTCAACAGTGACATTCTGTCACAAACCGCCCTCCTCATCCCACTTGGGCCCAGACATGCTGCTCTGGGACACACAGCTCCCCACACCTCTCCCTCAAATTGTGTGTGCCCACCTAGCTCTGCCCCACCTAACGGCTTTAGGACAGAACTGTTCTGGAAGAAGAGTTTGGGAGAGTAATCACTTTCACATGTACACAGATTTCACTCTTTGGCTTAAAATCCTCCAATAGCTTTTTTTATCTTTCTCAGAATAAAATCCAAACTCTTTTCCATGGTACAAAAGGTCCTATACATCTGTCCCCGACCTGTCTCCATCACTCGATCCAACCTACGCTTGCTGGCCTTCAGTCAACATACTAAAGAACTCCTTCTTACCTCAGGGCCTTGACAGTGGCCCTCCAGCTCCTTGAAAGCTTCCCCACCTCCCTAAACCTCGGTAACTTCAAAGCTTATTTCCTAAGAGGCTTTCTCCGGCACATTCCCCATCCACGATCCCCACACGCCCATCTGCCCCTTGCTGTATTTCCATAACTAGAACAGTCCTTAACACACGGAGATGACGAACATCTGTAGGACAGCGGAATTCCTCACGAACTCATCTTGTGACACAAACTAAGCAATCGTAATGCCATCCCATATGTATAGGATATATGTAAAGATGAGAGAAATGGCTAATTTTAAGATATTAATGTTGATAGGTTACATGGTGCTCCAAAGTACACTATTAGTTGCAACAATTCCAAGCAGTATCTGGGTTGAGTTTACTTTCTCTTCTTCACAAAGCTCAGAAAAGGGCAATGTTTACCCCACCAGTAACTGACAAGATCATGACTGGGACTTGGGCCTTCTAAGTACTATTAATTACACCACGCCAGCCCCTCTGTACGTGCAGCACCACTAGTCTCTCAGTCTCATAATTCCCAACATCCTTTCCTTTGAATTTCCAGAATTACTGGACTGTTTCAAAAGAACAGCTAGAGGTACAGAAACACTGTAATTTAGATCTTGCTGAAAGCCGAATGCTCGCGCCAACTGCAGGTCTATTACACCAAAGCTCTGCTTTTACCAGGGATTTCGGCAAAAGACCCTTGATAACAGGCACATTAGTCCCATATTCCAGGAGTCAGCAAACTCTAGCCCATCACCTGTTTCTGTAGCAACACAAAAGCTAAAAATGATTTTTACATTTTCAAATGGTTGGGGAAGAAAGAATCAAAAGAATAATATTTCATGACATCTGAAAATTTTACATAATTCTGAGTCTCATCATCCATAAATAAAGTCTGACATTCATCTGTTTACTTCCCAGGCCACTTCGGCACTGGAATGGCAGGATGAGGTAGTTGCAACAGATATCATGTGACCTGAAAAGACAGAAACATTTACTATCTGATCCTTTACAGGAAGAGTCTGCCAACCACTCCCATAGTCTTGCACCTCTCCCCAGCATACTGACCTCCTCCCTACCAGGTTCGGGTAAGGTTTCCCTGTAGCCCCTGATTCTTCCCCCATCTCTGCATCCACCTGAGCTGTGTAACTGTCTCCTTACAAGATGCAGCGTGAAGCCCACCGCTACTCCTTCAGGACAGTATCCCAGTGCCTAGCAATGCCATTCACACTTGGTGCCCAGGACCTACTGAATGAAAAGACAGAAGGTACTAAATTCAGAGGAGCTGATCTAAACAACCTTCAAACTTACAAGAGTTTCTACCAGAAACACAGATTATCAGACTTCCAAAGGAGTCCTACAAAGGGCTCTAACCCTTGGTTCATTCCAGTCATAAACCCCAACATCACACAAAATGGATCAGAGTAGGGCAGGAAATTGGCAGGGAAGGGTTGGGGTAGAGGGTTAAACCAGCCTGCAACCCAGCAGTAAAAGGTTTTAACAACAATAAAAATGGTCAACAACAACAACAAAAAGCAAAACAAAAAACCGGAACGCCTCAGGTTCCCGGGCTCAGATGTGAGTCTTCTCGAAACTCAGCTACAGGACAGACTGCTCCTCAGTTTCAACCACCCCCTCCAAATATCTCTTTCTCCCACATGTCACACTGCCTATTAGTCACCTAATTTATTCACTCACCTTACAAAAGAACCTCTTTAAACACAAATAGACTCAAAAAGCTTAAGAAAATGTCAAAGCTTCATGCATTATTGCGGACCAGAAAAAGCAGTTTTGATTATGAGACAGAAAAGTAATGTAAGACTCTCAACCAGGGAACCTAAGGAAAACTGGGACAAGAAAGAGACCCAAAAGGCAAAACTGATAGAAAAGGTACAGAAAGGGAAATGGGAGGTGTCTAATAAAAAGACACTCAGTTCAATTTTCCTTAGGTCAAGGGCTCATCTCTACAATGTGGTTTAAAAACTGCTGGAACACAAAAATGTCTTCTCTTCAAAAGAAAGACAACTAATCAATGTAAAAAGATACTAAGAGAATTAGACAATTATCATTTGCAACCCACGGTTACCCACTGATTCAGGCAAGAAACACCAAGTGATGTTAAAACCATTGCATAATTATAAGAACAGACAGACAGTCTCACAGTATCTTATTAATTTGAAAAAGGGAGGGGGTGCCTTGGGCCTCATCTGGTCAAGTGTCTGACTCTTGACCTTGGCTCAGGTCTTGACCTCAGGGTTTTGAGTTCCATCCCTGTCTGGGGCTCCACATTCCCTGAGGAGTATTCCTGAAGATTCTTTCCCCTCCCCCTCTGTACTCCTAGCTCACACTCACCCGCCTCTCTAAAATAAAATCTTGGGGCACCTAGGTGGTTGAGGTGGTTAAGTGTCTGTCTGCAGCTTGGGTCCTGATCCCAGCATCCTGAGACAGAGCCCCATGTCAGGCTCTGCATAGGGGGGATCCTGTGTCTCCCTCTCCTTCTGTTCTCCCCCTCCCATTGCTTTGTTCTGTCTCTGTGTCAAATAAATAAAAATCTTTAAAAAATAAATAACTAAAGTCTTAAAAAAAAAAAAAATAATAATAACCTGAGTGAACTGTTCCAGATCAGTGCTACCTAACTCACAGAGCAGTAAAAGCCCTGAAAATGTTTGTTACTGATCGATGGTAAGTACACAAATTTAGAGTTCAGAAATTTTTATAGAAAACTTGATAGCAGAATCTAATTTTTTTAAATGAGCCTTATTTTTATTTTCCATTTAATTTCATAGTAATTCTTTATTATTGTATTTTAGAAAATTACTGGTCTACACCAGAGTGGAAATGAAAGAAAAAAATGCTCCTTTGCCCTGTAGAGTCTCAGAAGTACTATTCCAGATTAAGAAGAACTAAGAGACATGACAACTAAATGCAACATGTGATCCTGGTTTAAATTTTACACACACACACACCCCTGAAACACGGGTATATATAAATACTACATACAGATACATACGTATGGACCATATACTGAATGATATCATAGTAATGTTAAACTTCCTGAGAGTGGTAACACTGTAGATGTGTTACAGAAAAATATCCCTTTTCTAAGGAGACATGCTTAATTATTCAGGGGTGAAATTAGTATGTCAGCAACTCTTGGAGCGCCTGGGTGGCTCAGTGGGTTAAGCATCTGACTCTCTGAGCTCAGGGTCCTGAGACCAAGCCCCATGGCAGGATCTGTCATCAGCGGGGAGTCTGCTGGAGATTCTTTCTGCCCCTCCCTGCACTCACACACGAACAGGTGTTCTCTCTCAAATAAATAATATATCTTTTTTTTTTAAAGTCAGCAACACTTTTTATTTTTTTTTTAAGATTTTATTTATTTGACAGACAGAGATCACAAGTAGGCAGAGAGGCAGGCAGAGAGAGAAGAAGAAGCAGGCTTCCCGCCAAGCAGAGAGCACGATGTGGGACTAGATCCCAGGACTCTGGGATCATGACCTGAGCCAAAGGCAAAGACTTTAATCTACTGAGCCACCCAGGCGCCCCAAAGGTCAGCAAATCTTAATGACTACTCCTAAATGGCTTACCAAGGGATAAAATTGTAAGATGAGTGGGGGTGGGGTGGAGTAGGGTGGATGGTTGGATGAAATAAACTATTAAAAAAAAAAAAAGAAACTATTTAATTTAAAAACATGAAACCTATCCCAGTGTAAATACAATTAACATAAATTTGAGATTAAGTGAAATACCAAGTAGACACCACACAGACTATTTCCTTTAACTTCACCCTTTGATAGTAAAATTCACGTGAGTTTGACAACTAATCGAAATGACAATTACTATATATTCATAGGTACCAGATTTCCAAAGTAGAACAGTTTAAATTTTTCTGGTTTAAGAAGAGATGACATTGGGGCGCCTGGGTGGTTCAGTCAGTTGAGCGTCTGCCTTCCGCTCGGTCATGATCTCAAGGTCCTGGGATCAAGTCCCATACCCAGCTCCCTCCTCAGCAGGGAGCCTGCTTCTCCTTCTCCTCCAGCTCGTGCTCTCTCACTATCTGTCTCTCTCTCTCTTTCTAATAAATAAAATCTTTAAATAAATAAAATAGAGAAGATACTAATCGATGGACTAAAACAGTATTTTTAGGCATACTTAAATTTTTAACCACAAATAATAAGGAATGTCTCAATACATACTAAATGTAGTTTAAAACAAAAGGAGTAACTTTGCATTGTACTTCATACTACTTAAATTCTACAATAAATTTCAGATGTGTCAAAGAGTTAAATATAAAGAATAACCCATAAAAACAAATACTGATCCTAAAAACATATCCTAGCTTTGAGGAAGAGGAAAATTCATTACCACAGAATGAACAGACTAGAGAGATGAACAGAAAACAATTCAATGAGATCTGACAGGTAAACCTTCAATCTTTAAAGTTAATTCATTCATTGGACTTATTTAATTCATGCAAACTTCCAAGCACAGGTGGAGGCCCTGCATTTTCAGAGTCTGAATAAAGTGCCCATGATGCCCAGAGTCAGAGTTCAAGTCCATAGGAAACTGAGCAAACAGTACAAAAAGCAATGTAATGTTCTGGTACGTACCAAAGAAGAAAGGACAAATGCTCCAAGAAAAGACCCACTAAGTAAGCAGTGCTCTTAGAGGACGGGCATGAAGTAAGTCTCTGAGGGACAACGCCAAAGTTGGTGCCAGAATAAAACACAAGAAACCAGCAAAATTTAAAAGAGGGAAAACAGAAGCTCAGAAAGACCAGAGGCAGGACAGAGCCCAGAGTACCATAAACAATACCGCTGGACAGGGGCAAATGATAAAGATGATATTCTGAAGTACCAAGAAAAACACAAGTTCCTACACAATACATCACTGCGAGGGGAGTGTACATTCCTGACAGCCACCTGCATTTATCCACCTGCATGTATCCACAAAACGGAATGAAATACAAAGCCCAAACTGGACAGGATAAGGAAGGAAACAGAACTGCAAGCTAGTGTGTTCTTTCTAAAGACACTCTAAAAATAAATGACAGAAACTCAAACATTTCTCACACCTTTGAACTTCTATTTCCCAAAAAAAATTACTCTTCCTCCCCTCAAAAATCCTAGTGGGCAAAATATATCCAATAGAAGTGGTACTTACGAAATAAAAAGAAAACCACCAAAAAGCCTAAAAATGTGGAACTATGTACACTGCAATGTGTTAGTTTACATGAGAAATGTATAGGAGTATAGGTTAGAAAGTACCCAAAACATATCAGGTAGTAAATAATGGGGGGCCCCTGGGTAGCTCTGTTGGTTATGCATCTGACTCTGGATTTCAGCTCAGGTCATGATCTCAGGGTCGTCAGACTGAGCCCTGAGATGGGCTCCGTGCTGGCGTGGATCCTGCTTAAGATTCTCTCTCTCCCTGTCCCTCTGCTTCTCCGCCCCCTGTTGAACAAAAAGTTGTAAAAAATGACATTTAGTTTGTATATATGGGCAAAATATAAGATGTCTGTACACCTTTAAAGTGTTAAAATTTGCAGCGACAAAAAACATTCTGTGAGCACTCATTGTTCTGCTCAAGATTATTTATCTTCAGTTGTGTCTTTTTTAATTGAAAATATGAACAAAGAACTGAAAGTATTGTAACACTTTTCTTCCCATTTTTCAGAATTAACTGCTAATATTATTTAAAAAGGCTAAAAAAAAAAAAAAAAAGCTAAGCTAACCCTTAGTAACCCTGAGTACCAAGCCCCTCTGCTACTTCCTAGCAGCCGTGAGGTTCTGCTGTGACCCTGACAATCCAGCTCTGGATAGTTTTGTAAGAGACAGAGGATTCCCAGAGAGAGTTGGCAGAGAAGAGAATACAGACACATATCCACCAACAATAGATGGTAGTGGAAAACTTTTACAAATGGTACTATACTTTACTCTCCTTTGTCAAACTTTCTGATGCAATGCTGTCTAGTTGATACACGTTAACAATAGATCTAATGCACTTATAGCATTACAACATATGAATATACTCCCCATTAATAAACATTGATTTTGCCCAGTTTAGTCTATCATACAGTGTTATAAAGTTTCTGGAGTGGGGTTTTTTGGGGGTTTTTTTTTTGGATTTTAATATAACCTTACTTTTAGTAAATTAAAAAACACTACTTACTATAGTATCATGTTATTATTAAGCTTCTAACAAAGCAAGGCACAAAGTAACTCCCCAAATCATGCTTATTTGTGTCCACTGGGTAATAAATCCAATAACTGCCTTCCCAGATTTTACACACAACTATAAATTAATCATCCAACTATCAAAAATCAATCACAGTCTTAAAAAATAACTATATATATCACACAAAAATAGAATCGATACCGATTTTTCAAGTGAAAAGGCATGTACTGGGGCACCTGGGTGACTTAGTCAGCCAAAACTCTTGGTTTTGGCTTAGGTCATGATCTCAGGGTTGTGGGATCGAGCCCCAAGAGCAGAGCCTGCTTAGGATTCTCTCACTCTCCCTCTGCCCTTCACCACCCCCAACCCCTGCTCAAGTACTCTCTCACTCTCTATTAAAAATTAAAAAAAAAAAAAAAAGGCATGGACTTAGGACATAAACACAAAACACTTATTTGTAAGAAAATATCAAATATACCTTATCTATATATAAGGTATATGTATTTACTTAACACTATTTTTCCTGAAATTTTCATAAAAATAGATTCAGATATTGATCTGTTGCCACCTACTGGTTAAATTCATACCTGAATAATATCACTGCACATTAAATATTCACTATAGTTAATACAAAATACAGAGTCAAAAATCTCTTAGTAATGATCTTTACAAAATTTTACTAGACTACTCTGATGAATTCAGCTTTGGAGAATTTGGGTTTTTTTTCTTTGTCTGTGTTTTGGGGAGGAGGAGTTTTTAAAGCTACATCATCATGAATTAACAATACCTTGACTTTCAACAATACTCTTAACAAAATTTTCATCGTGTGTTCGGAATGTTTTAAAACTAAAATACCACTGTAATTTGTGAAGAACATAAAAATCTTTATTTAATTAAAACACCTCCAGAATGTTAATCTTTTTTTATTTACAACTCAAATGTTTACAAGTGTCAGTTTTCCAGAATACTGAAGTTATACAACTTCAGACATTGTCATCTTTTTCACAATTGATTTGTCAGAACGAGGACATCCCCCCAGAGAAGGCCCACATATTAAATTTGTTTATTTTGCATTTTAAGTATCTTTTACTTTACAGCCGTCCCTCCCCCTCCTTTTATTTAATTCGATCACTAGATAAAGTGTCCGTTGTCCCACTGCACTGCTTTTTAAAACTATTTTATTTATTATTTTTTAAAGATTTTATTTATTTATTTGACAGAGAGAGACCACAAGTAGGCAGAGAGGCATGCAGACAGAGAGAGGAGGAAGCAGGCTCCCTGCTGAGCAGAGAGCCCGATGTGGGACTCGATCCCAGGACCCTGAGATCATGACCTGAGCCGAAGGCAGCGGCGTAACCCACTGAGCCACCCAGGCGCCCTAGAACTATTTTAGTTGCCCATATTTAAAAAGCAAAACAAACAAATATAACACATGGACTTATTTTTGGATCCCAATTCTAAAAAACTCAACTGTAAAAAGTAATTGTGGAAATGTGAATACAAGATTGGGTTTTAGATGATCCAGAGAGAATTTTATGACTTTGTTAGATATGATAATGAGCTGTGACTATGTAAGAAAATGTCCAACTCTTTTAGTGACTACTATGGACTGAATTATATCCCCCTAAATTCAGATACTGAAGCCCTAACCCCCAAAGTGAAGGTGTTTGGAGACGGGGCTGACAAGTGGTGATGTTCACTGAGAGCAGGTCGAAAGTCCGACTAGTGCCCTTGTAAGAACAGCAGGCAGAGTCTTCCTCTCCTAGTGAGGACTCAGTGAGGGAACATCTGCAAGCAGGAGGAGGGCCCTCACCAGAGCCGGACGCGCCTGGTCCCCCAGTCTCACACTTCCAGCCTCCGGAACTGTGAGAAAATTCATGGCTGTTATTTAAGCCCCACAGTCCACGGTATTTTGTTATGTAGCCTGAGCTTAGACCGCGATACAGGATGTGGAAGTACGTAGGGGTGAATAATAGATCACGTATCCTCTGGGGCAGGATCTCGGGGTCATGGGATGAAGCCCCGCACCCCGCTCTGCTAGTGGACAGTCTGATGGGGATTCCCTTTCTCCCTCTCCCTTTGCCCTCCCCTGTCATGCTCTCTAAAATAAATAAATGTCTTTAAAATGCATGCACACACACACACCAAGGAGATATGACACAGGAAGAAGTAGACAACAGTCCAATTTCTTAATAATCCTCTATTTCTTCATTTTTTTCTGCTTGCCACATAGATAGGTAATTAGATACACCTCCTCAAACTGGTATAAAGCATCCACACTGAATTATTTATCACACTTTTCCTGGACATTGATGTAATTCAATGATTTCCTCCCAAAGACTACCCTTTCTGAGCTTATACTTAAACAAAATAACTTAAAAGTGCCAAAACAATTTGAAGAATATATGACATAGCATCAACCAATTATTGTCTTCCATAGACAAGATCTCTGAGTTCTTTCTGTACGTATCAAATTAACGCTCATGGCAATCTCACCAAGTCAGAACAATGATGATTCCTATCAGGGGTGATTTTGATATCCACCCCTCCCCCAATGCCCAGAGACATCTGGCAATGTCTGGAGACATTTTTCGTTTTCAGGCTGATTAGCTGTAACTGGCATCTACAGCTCCAAGATCGAAAAATGCTGTCTATAATCATTCTCCATTTTACTGAGGAAAACAAGTTCAGAAGAATAGAGTAATTTTTGCACGATCCATGTCACCCAAGAAGTAGAAAGCTGCAATTTAAACCTCGGTCTAATTCTAGAATCCACAATCATAGCCATGATTTATGTAAGCTAAAATTATAATAAAGTAAAAAACTAAAATTAAAAAATATATACTAATAGCATCAAAAAGTACTAAATACTTAGGAATAAATATAAGCAAAGATGTTTCAGAACTGTACACTGAAAACCACAAAATTGTTGCTGAAAAGAAACTAAAGACAACCTAAATGAAGGCAGAAACATATGTTCACAGACCCAAAGACTCAACGCTGTTAAAATGTCACTTCTGCCCCCCGCCAAATTTATCTATAGATTCAAGCCCAATCTAAATTAGCACTTTTTGATAGAAACTGACAAGCTGATCCTAAAATTCACAGAGATATACAAAGGATTTAGAACAACAACAAAAAGAAAACTTTGAAAAATAACAAAAATGGAGGGCTTACAGCACAGGACTTCAAGAGTTATTAAAGCTTCAATAACTAAGACAGTAAAACATCTAGACGGATGAAGAGGTCTATAATCGGTAAAATACATGTGAGTCCAGGAAAGAATACACAAATATGGTCCATTAATTTTTGACAAAAAAATAAAAGGAATTCAGTGGAGAAAGAATAGTTTTGTCTTTTATTTTTTTAAGCGGGCTCTACACCCAGCTGAGAGCCCAAAGTGGAATTTGAACTCACAACCCTGAGATCAAGACCTGGGCTAAAATTAAAAGCCAGATGCTCAACTGACTTAGCCACCTAGGTGCCTCAAGAATAGTCTTCTCTACAGAAAGTGCTGGTGGGGCATCTGACTGGCTCAGTGAGTAGAGCATGTGACTTTTGATCTCAAGGTGGTGGGTCTGAGCCGCACACAGATGCAGAGATTACTTTAAAAAAAAAAATCTTGGGGCACCTGGGTGGCTCAGTGGGTTAAGCCTCTGCCTTCGGCTCGGGTCATGATCTCAGAGTCCTGGGATCGAGCCCTGCATGGGGCTCTCTGCTCAGTAGGGAGCCTGCTTCCTCCTCTCTCTCTGCCTGCCTCTCTGCCTGCTTGTGATCTCTCTCTGTCAAATAGATAAATAAAATATTTTTTAAAAAATCTTTAAATTAAAAAAAATTTAAAAAGATGGAAAGTACAGGAAAAATAAACCCATCTGTAAAATAAACTTTCATCAGTGTAGTTAATTTACGTTTAATATACAAAAATCAGCTCATAATGGAAAAAGTAAAGACTAAAACAATCAAAATATCTAGGAGAAAACGTAAGAAGACCATCTTTGTGAGACTAGTTTGGGCAAAGACTTCTTAGAACCAACAATAAAAGAAGATTCGTTAACTGGACTTCATCAAATATAAGAACTTCTGTTCTTTAAAAAATTGCCAAGAAAATGAAAAGACAAAGCATAGCAGGTGAAAAAAATATTTGGAAATCACATATCTGATAAAGGACTTGTACCCAAAATATAAAAAGAACTCTCAAAGCAAACCAACCAATTTTTTTAAATTGTTGAACGATTTAAATAGACGCTTAATCAAAGAAACCTAGTGATGGGGGGGAAAAAACGTGAAAAGATAGACGCTTACCATCATTAGTCATTAGAAAATGCAAACTGAAAACCATGAGACTGGGTGCCTGGGTGGCTCAGTGGTTAAAGCCTCTGCCTTTGGCAAGGGGTCATGATCTCAGGGTCCTGGGATCGAGCACTGCATTGGCTCTCTGCTCAGTGGGGAGCCTGCTTCCTCCTCTCTCTCTGCCTGCCTCTCTGCCTACTTGTGATTGCTGTCAAATAAATAAATAAAATCTTAAAAAATAAAATAAAATAGAAAGCCATGAATACTACCACACACTTATTTGAATGCCAAAATATTAAAAAAGACTGGCCATGCCAAGTGTTGATAGGGATGTGGAGAAACTACCACCAGTAGGAAGAAAAAATGGTAGAGCCACTTGGGGAAATATTTGGCATTTTTTTTTAAAAGATTTTATTTATTTGACAGAGAGAAATCACAAGTAGATGGAGAGGCAGGCAGAGAGAGAGAGAGAGGGAAGCAGGCTCCCTGCCGAGCAGAGAGCCTGATGCGGGACTCGATCCTGTAGGCGCCCCCAGAGATCACTTCTTTCATATCTCATATAATTCCGAAAGGGTTTGTGGTCGTGTATAATAAAAGTAGACTTGTTAATAAAACCATTAAACAAGGGGCGCCTGGGTGGCTCAGTGGGTTAAGCCGCTGCCTTCAGCTCAGATCATGATCTCGGGGTCCTGGGATCAAGTCCCGCATCGAGCTCTCTGCTCGGCGGGAGCCTGCTTCCCTCTCTCTCTCTACTTGTGATCTCTCTCTGTCAAATAAATAAATAAAATCTTTAAAAAAAAAAAAACATTAAACAAGACAGTAAAACTATTATCAATTAGAATTTGAAAGAAAGATTTCAACTGATAATTACAAAAAAGGAAAAGACAGCCAGCTACCTGCAAAATTTATTCCTTTCCTGAACTAAAGCATCCTTCCATGGCAGCCTCCCAGCCGTTCCTCCCTGCCTCCCATTTCTCCTCATTCCAAAGCAAGCTGAACAATTCTTCCAGAGATGGCTTTCCCAAGGTCGCTGTCCTGATGAAGAATCTTAAAACAGCTATCTTAAGGAGCTGACGTCCAAACAACACACCAAGAATCTCCATAACCTGCTCTTTCCTCAGCCACCCTCATACCCTAACTCTCATCGCCTACTCTGGATTCCCAGCACTTTGGACTCCAAACCTCTGGGTGTGGGGCCAAACAAGTTCTACCCAGGAAGGATGAATCTTGCGCACAAGTAAGGACTGAAAAACCTACTGGTATAAGCAGGGTCTTTCATAGTAGACACTTTACTGAGCTCCCTGGTCTCATCTCCTAACACTTTTCCAAAAAGACACTGAATTCTAGACATACCAATCATGTGCGGAACCCACCTCGCTCTCTCTGGACTCCACATGTCCTCTCACGAGCTGCTCTCCTCTCACGGCAACATCCGATTCTCCCCAGTCTGGTCATTCTCCTCCCCCAGCCCCCAAGCATCTCAACTACAGATGTGGCCCAGATACGCTTCAAATAAGGAGGGAGAATGAAACAGAGTATGTAAAAGTAGGGGAGAAAAGACAGAGCCAAAAAGAGGTGAGAGAATAAACTGCTGAACCAGGTCCCAAACATAAATGACATAGAAAACGCATCCCCCGTCGACCTCTGCTAAGGGGCCTGGACAGCAGGATGTGTTCATGGCTAATATACAAAAATGAAGGGAAGCAGGAGGAGAGATGGACAAGGTCGGTGAGTAGAAACCTGGAGGAGGCACCAGATGTGTCTCAAGGACCTACTGAAAATGGCAGACGTGTGCAAAACTCCTGTCAAGAGAAGCACTATTTTAGCAATGCCTGACTCTAAAAATGGAAGAAGGTGAAGGCCAGAAAACCTGTAGGAAGTTGTGTGACTCTCAAGCTCTCTCCCAGAATTCAGGCCTTTGAGGAAAGAACCCTTATTCATCTTTCATTCTGCACACACTCATAGTTGGCTCACTTTGAGTACACTTCCATTTAGCACTGGTATTTCAACATCCTGTTAATGAGATTATCAAGCACTGGCTCTTCCTCTCTCATTTTTTCACAAAACTATACTTCATGGTTTACAATATCATATCCTTCCATTTTTCAATAACATTCTCACCAGAGGTTGGCAAACTTTTTCTGCAAAGACCCAGGTGGCAACTATTTCTTGTAAGGAGTATGATCTCTGTCAAAGTACAAAAGCACATAGACACAATGTGTCAAGAAATCAATGTGCTTCTACAAAACTGTAGACACTGAAATCTGAATCTCGTATGATTTTACGTG
Organism: Mustela nivalis; assembly: GCF_964662115.1. NCBI lineage: Eukaryota > Metazoa > Chordata > Mammalia > Carnivora > Mustelidae > Mustela > Mustela nivalis. Next base: position 85,013,903 of record NC_139031.1, read on the forward strand.
TCACAAAATACTCTTCTTTTGAATTCATTCATTGAAAACCTTAAAAGTCATCTTATCTCACAGAATACACAAACAAACTTACTTGTTTACTGTTTTTTGGCCATCAAGCCATCGTTTGAGGACTCCTGCTATATGTCCTAACCTAAAAGTTCAACTGCACAGCCTTTCCATCACTCCAATTTCCACAGCACCACTATTACTCTCACCTGCAAGTCTCTGCTAAGACCCTACCATCGAGTAACCAACAGAAAGGCATTCCTTTGACCTAAACCCATTCAAGTTCACCCACATTCATATTTTTTAATTGCTTATATAGTTTCTGATTTAAAATACTAAAGGAAGGAGAAAGGGATTTTATATTTTTTTAAAAGATTTTATTTATTTGTCAGAGAGAGAAAGCACAAGCAGGCAGAGTGTCAGGCAAAGGCAGAGAGAGAAGCATGCTCCCTGCTGAGCAAGGAGCCTGACACAGGACTTGATCCCAGGACCCTAGGATCGTGACCCGAGCCGAAGGCAGTAGCCCAACTGACAAGGCCACCCAGGCATCCCAGAGAAAGGGATTTTAAGTAATTGTGTAAAAGGAACAAAAAAGAACAACTCTTATACTGATGTCAAGTGTTCAGAGTCCATTAGGACAAATCTCAATTCACAGTCCAGTTTCTCTCTTGCAGATTCAAAAACAAAAACAGTAGCTTTTCAGATTGATAATGAGATTATTTAAGCTCATTAGCACATTTTAAAGAAATGCACAAGACCAAAGAAATTAATAATATCACCAAATATACTGCAAGAAATGAAAAAATACTGTATTAAAAATAAGGAAAACACATTATATAACATTAAGAAGTTAAAACAGAGAATAAGATAAAATACAATTGAAACACCATATCTTCTGAAGGATAAAACTTCTCAATTCTTCTATTAATTCATAAATATTTATGTTATGCACAAAGAAATCAATGCGTTTGGAATATAAAGCTGGCCAAGAAACAAGTTTCCAAAACAGATTCAGCCAATGACCACATGGGCGCATGTTCTATTAACTAGTCTCCCAATATCTTAGCCACTAGCCACATGTGATTATTTAAATTAACTTCTGTTAAATAAAATTAAAACTTCAGTCACTCAGTCACAACAGCACCTGGGAGGCTCAGTCGGTGAAGGATCTGCCTTTGGTCACAAGCCCAGGGTCCTGGGATAGAGTCCCTCATTGGCCTCCCTGCCCAGCGGGGAGTCTGCTGCTCCTTCTGCCTGCTGCTCCCCCTGCTGTGCTCTCCCCCTCTGGCAAATAAATAAATATTTTTTAAATAATTAAGATAAATAAATGAATACATATAAATACAATGGGCCATTATTTGGACTTCAAAAAGAGATAATCTTGACACACACACTATAACATCAATGAACTTTGAGGCTATTATGCTCAGTGAAACAAGTTAATCATAAAAAGTCAATGCTACATGACTCCATTTTTTTTTTAAGTTTTTATTTATTTGACAGAGAGACAGAGATCACAAGTAGACCAAGAGGCAGGCAGAGAGAGGGAGAAGCAGGCTCCCTGCTGAGCAGACAGCCCAATGCGGGGCTCAATCCCAGGACCCTGAGATCATGACCTGAGCTGAAGGCAGAGGCTTTTACCCACTGAGCCACCCAGGCACCCCATGACTCCATTTATATAAGAGATCAGGGGCACCTGGCTGGCTTAGTTGACAGAGCATGTGACTCTTAATCTTGAGTTTGTGAGTCTGAGCCCCACATTGGGTGTAGAGATTACTTAAAAAAAAATAAAACCTTTAAAAAAAAAAAAAAGGATCTAAAGCTATCAAACTCTTGGAAACAGAAAAGAAACGGTGGTTGCCAGGGGTCAGGTAAGGAGGAAGAGAGGAGATTCTGTTTAATGGGTACAGAGGAGTTGCAGTTCTACCAGATGAAGAAGTTCTAGGGTTGAGTTACACGGAAATGTATGTACCCGCTCCTGTACTGTACACTGAAAATGGTTCAGATGGTAAATTTTATGTTGTGGCTTTTTTTATAATAAAGGAAATGAATGTATGTAAATTATTTCTTATAAGTGACAGAAAACTGGCTCTAAAGCAAACCTGACAAACTTTTCTAAAGAACACTTAGGGGCGCCTGGGTGGCTCAGTGGGTTAAGGCCTCTGCCTTTGGCTCAGGTCGTGATCCCAGGGTCCTGGGATCAAGCCCCGCATGGGGCTCTCTGCTCAGTGGGGAGCCTGCATTCTCCTCTCTCTCTGCCTACCTCTCTGCTTACTTGTGATCTCTGTCTGTCAAATAAATAAATAAAATCTTTTAAAAAAAAAAATAAAAGAACACTTAAACTGTTATGTATTAACAGTTGACAATGATCATATTGACAATTAACATTGACAATGATCTCTAAAGGGGTATTCATGGTAACTGGCTGCTATTGAAATTTTCTCTTCAATATTTTAAGAAATAAGCTCTCTGGGAAGCTTCACAAAGATATTTTACTATAAATATATTTTAACGATACTATATGTAGTAAGTGTCAATTTCTATTTCTCTACTGTAGCAAACAGTAGTACGAAAAATCTTGTCTCAGTCTTTTAGAATTTTTTTTTAAAGATTTTATTTATTTATTTGACAGAGAGAGATTACAAGTAGGCAGAGAGGCAGGCAGAGAGAGAGAGGAGGAAGCAGGCTCCCTGCTGAGCAGAGAGCCCGATGCGGGACTCGATCCCAGGACCCTGAGATCATGACCTGAGCCGAAGGCAGCGGCGTAACCCACTGAGCCACCCAGGCGCCCTCGGTCTTTTAGAATTAAAAAGAAAAAAAATCAAATGTTTTTTTCATAATAGTAGCCAGTGACAAAACATTTAATTAAACTCTGATTTCTTCAAGAGTCATGTGCTCACCAACTGAGCCAGCCAGGTGTCGCTGAAACTCTGAACAGGGTTTGAATATGGGATGACGGTAAAGTTCTGGAGGTGGACAGTGGGGACCAAAGCAAGACAATGTGAACATACTTGATGCCCCTCAACAGTATGTATACTTACAAACTAATTATCAAAATGGTAAATGTTATGTTATGTACATTCCACCACAATTAAAAACAGACTGTGGTTTCAACAAGAATGAGAAGCTTCTATGTGAGTCATCTGCAATAGTTTATCAACAATTTTTATAACATTTGTTTATTTAATTGAGAGTGTGAGTGGGCGCCTGAGCGGGTGGGAGGGTGGCAGGCAGAGGAGGGAGAGTCTCGCAGACTTTGGGCTGAGCACACAGCCCAATGCAGGGCTCAATCTCCTGACCCTGAGATCACAATCTGAGGCAAAAACCAGGAGTCAGATGCTTAACCAACTGCACTACCTAGGTGCCCCATGAACCATTACTAAGTCATTTGCACAATAAATTACCACTAACACAGATATCTCAAGGGTTTCAGTTATTCATAAAAAAAAAAAAAATTACATCACAATTGGAAATTTTCCTTAAAAACAGAAACTTAGAAAAAAGCAAAACATTTTCAAACTGATCACAAATGAACTTCCTAATAATAAAGAGACTGCTCAGCAAACTTAGTAAGTCACTCTCTGGTAGAGCGAAGTTAGAAATATTTTCTAACCAAACTAGTTCTGTATAATCAGGTGATACATTTTTAAAAAGGAAATGTTTTACTGAAAGAAACATATCTGACCATGGATCAAGGATCCTTCATAAATATCCATGTGAAAGTCCTAGGACCGAATACTGGTTGAAGACCAAGAAGAGATAACAGAAAGGACACAAGCCAAAAGAAAAGACCCTTCAAGTGACTATTTATTAAGTAATACCTGGCCTGGTATGTACAAGCATTATACTAAATATATCCCATGAATTCTTATTTAATCTTCACAGTAACCCCATGAGATGGACAACTGAATTAATCCTATTTTACAAATGAGGAAACTGAGGCACAAGAGGGGTCAGACACCATGCTTGAGATGACACAGTCCGGGACTGGACTGAGCAGTCACACCGGTCAGCAGAGCCCACAGCACCTGAAGGGGTGCAGAGCCCATTGCGGGTGTTATCACTTTGCTAGCACCTTGGTAACTTCCTGTGAAGCAGCCTGCAGTTTCATGATATTTTCAAAGAGGAAATGGACGTTCAGGGAGGATAAGCCACATCCTCAAGAGTCTCAGGGAGCAGGGAGCAGAGCTGGGTCTGCAGCTTCTGACTCCTCCCCCAGCACCTTTTCTCCTCACTGTGCCTGACCTGGGTGCTGGTTTTAAAAATGTGTTCACAAATTATTTAATATGCCCCTCTTCAAAAAGCACAGTCTCTACTCTCCCCCCAGTAGTAGCTCACCTCTAAGCACTGAAGTGTGGTGGAGGGGGCAGGTGTGAGACTTCCCAGAGGAGGTCACGAAAAGCATGGCAGCCTCCTCCTTGCTCCCTCAGATCATCACTCTGGATGAAGCCAGCTGACATGTTGTGAGGACACTCAAGGAGAGGTCCACACGGCAAGGAACTGAGGTGTCCTGCCAACAGCCCTGTCAGTCAGCCAGCTTGGAAGGAGCTCCTCCAGTCCCAGCCAAGCCTTCGAACGTCTGCAACTCTGAGCCAGAACCACCCAGCTCCACTGCTTCTGAATTCCTAACCTCAGAAACTAGGCAGTGATAAATGTCTGTGGTATTAAGCCATGTAGGTTTTTTCCCAACTTTACTGATGCATAATTGACAAAATTTTAAAATATTTAAAATGTGCATCCTGGTGATTAAGTCACTATGTTTTAAGGTAATTTGTTGCGAAGTAATAAATAATGAATAGAGCTAGGAAGGAAAATACAGATCATCTCACAGGTGACCAAGACCCTACGATCTAGAGTGCAGGCTCTGCAGGTCATCTCTCCATAGAAGCTATACGACCGGGACTAAGGAGCAGGTCCTCAGTATGACAAATAATCAGCTCACTTTAAACACCCTCCCCATTTTACAATAATCTTTCCATTTACTGTACCTCTTAGTCACTATGAGGACTAAAGGGAAGAACATGTCCAGCCCTCAGCATGGTCCACGTTCATGGTTACTAATTTCTTTAATCTGCCCTTAGGTGGCAGCCACCCCAGTCTTAATAAACATGCTTCAAAAATTCCCAATTCTCCACAGGGAACATCTCCATTAGCCACCTAAATTCTCCACTGGCCTTCTTCACTGGTCTTCATTTACTTCACTTGCTTTTCTGCTACACGGGACACACATTCAAACAGTCCCCAACCCATGGCTTCCAGAGAATAAACGATTTATAATAACACGGTTCTCTTCAGGTCTCTGCTAGTGATGCTACTTCTCTTCCTGCCTCTTCAAAATGTAGGTTATCCTCAACATTCCCTTAATTCTCACAGACCCTAAATTAGGACCTTTGTGCGGATGACCCTCTGATTCCTAAATGTATTATGGCCGCTATCGCTCATCTGAGTGGACAGATGAGATCCCAATTTCTGCAGCTCAACAGCCACATTTGAATGTTTCACAGGAACCTCAAACTCAACAAAATCCCAATTTTTTTGCCTCCCCCATTTACTCCTTACATTTTCCCCTCATCTCCATGCCCGACCCTGCTTCTCCTCTTGTGCCCACAGATCAAAATCTTCAAAGTCAGATGACATATTCAAAGTCAAAGGAAAATGCTCCCCCTTCTACTCTCCACAAACGTGTGAGGCGCTGTGCTGGGTGCCAGGGACACATGGCAAGCAGGACAAGGTTGCCCCCTGGAGCTCAGAGTCTAGCTGCTTCCAACCTGCTGCCAAGTCCTAATGATTCCACCTGTGCAGACGCACATTCCCTCCTTCCTTTCCATTCCTCCCGCCGTCACACAGCCTTATGCACAGGGATGACTGCGAGAACATGCGCAATTATCTCTCCAAATCTTCAGCGTCTGCCACAGACCTCAATCCAACCTTCACGTGGCTGCCCATGACCTTCAGCAGGTGATCATGCCATGCCTCCTCGAATATCTGCCATGGTCCGCACTGCTCACAGAGAGAGTCTGAGTTCCCTAACGCCACCCTCATGCCTTTCCCACTCGAATCACCTTCCGCAACCTGCCCTGCACTCCAGGTATGCACTGAGACATCCAGGACCTCTCGCTCTCCCTCACACTCAGGCCTGTTTCCCAGCTATTCCCTCAGACTGCCACAGCTTCAACGAAAACCCCCCGGGATAGTCATCAGAACTGAGCCTTCCCCAAATCTTACACAGCACAACGCCCGCACTGCTATTTGCTATCCAGGGTGGATCGTTCCACCGATTATCACTGGTACTTGTTTACTAGCCTGTCACAAATCCTGGCCTGCCGCTAATTATCTTGGCAATCTCAAGTAAGTCATGGCATTATCTGAGGTTCAATTTTCTCATCACTAAAATGAAGGGGTTAAATTAAGTAACTGCTAAGGAACTCCCAACTCCTAACTTTATCTTGCATAAAGATGAGACTTATTTATCTTTGGAAAAGGAAGCACAGGGGCACCCGAGGGGGATCAATCAGGTCAGCATCATTCAACTCTTGCTTTCAGCTCAGGTCATGATCTCAAAGGTCATGAGACTGAGCCCAGCATCAGGTTCCATGCTCATCATGAAGTTTGCTTGAGATCTTCTCCCTCTCCCCCGTCCAAGTGCATGCATGCACTCCCTCTAAAATCAATAAATAAGGGACACCTGGATGGCTCAGTCAGTTAAGCGTCTGCCATCGGCTCCAGGCATGATCCCATGGTCCTAGGACTGAGTCCCACATCACACTCCCTGCTCAGTGGCAAGTCTGCTTCTCCCTCTGCCTGCCACTCCCCTGCTTATGCGCACTCTCTTTCTCTGACAAAGAAATAGATACAATAAATAAATACAAAAATGAAGTAAAATCTTTAAGAAAGAAAGAAGGAAAATAGGGAAGAGCAGAGCAGAGCAGCAGTAAGCTTAGACCTGGTAGTCAGACAGCTGGTCTGAATCCCAGCACTCCCTCCTCCAACACTCAACAATAAGCCTAATGCTTAGCCTTTATACCTCAGCTCCTCATCTGTAAAATGAGAATAGTAGTAGTATAATCTGCAACAAAACTAACAGGCAACCCATGGAATGGAAGAAGATATTTGCAAATGACATAACAGATAAAGGGGCTGGTATCCAAGATCTGTAAAGAACTTCTCAAACTCAATACCCAAAGAACAAATAATCCAGTCAAGAAATGGGCAAAAATGAACAGACACTCTGGAACGCCTGGGTGGCTCAGTTGTTGAGTGTCTGCCTTCACTCAGGTCATGATCCCAGGGTCCTGGGATCGAGCCCCACATCAGGCTCCCTGCTCAGCAAGGAACCTGCTTCTCCCTCTTTCACTCCTCCTGCTTGTGTTCCCTCTCTCGCCGTATCTCTCTCTGTCAAATAAATAAATAAAATCTTAAAAAAAAAAAAAATGGGGCGCCTGGGTTGCTGAGTTGGTTAAGCAGCTGCCTTCGGCTCAGATCATGATCCCAGCGTCCTGGGATCGAGTCCCACATCGGGCTCCTTGCTCGGCAGGGAGCCTGCTTCTCCCTTTGCCTCTGCCTGCCATTCTGTCTGCCTACGCTCACTCTCTCTCTCCCTCTCTCTCTCTGATAAATAAATAAAATCTTAAAAAAAAAAAAAATGAACAGACACTCTCCCAAAGAAGACATACAAATGGCTAACAGACACATGAAAAAATGTCCAACATCCTTAGCCATCAGGGAAATACGAATCAAAACCACAATGATATACCACCTAAGAAACAACAAATGTTGGCGAGGACACTGAGGAAGGGGAACCCTCTTACACTGGTGGTGGGAATGCAAGCTGGTACAGCCACTTTGGAAAACAGTGTGGAGGTTCCTCAAGACATTAAAAATAGAGCTATCCGGGCGCCTGGGTGGCTCAGTGGATTAAGCCGCTGCCTTCGGCTCAGGTCATGATCTCAGGGTCCTGGGATCGAGCCCCACATACATCGGGCTCTCTGCTCATCGGGGAGCCTTCTTCCCTCTCTCTCTTTTTGCCTGCCTCTCTGTCTACTTGTGATCTCTGTCAAATAAACAAATAAAATCTTAAAAAAAAAAAAAAAAAGAGCTATCCTATAACCCTGCAATTGTACTACTAAGGTATTTACCCCAAAGATACAGATGTAGTGATCTGAAGGGGCACATGCACCCCACTGTTGATAGCACCAACATCCACAATAGGCAAACTGTGGAAGGAGCCAAGATGTCCTTCATCAGATGAAGGGATAAAGAAGATGTGGTTCGGGGCGCCTGGGTGGCTCAGTGGGTTGAAGCGTCTGCCTTCAGCTCAGATTATGATCCCAGGGTCCTGGGATCAAGCCCCACATAGGGCTCTCTGCTCAGCAGGGAGCCTGCTTCTACCTCTCTGCCTACTTGTGATCTGTGTCTGTCAAATAAATAAAATCTTAAAAAAAAAAAAAAAGGAAGATGTGGTTCATACATACAGTGGACTATTACTCAGCCATCAGAAAGGATAAATACCTACCTTTTGCATCAGCGTGGATGAAACTGGAAGGTGTTATGCTGAGTGAAATAACTGTATCAGAGAAAGACAATTATCATATGGTTTCACTCATGTGGAACATAAGGATAGCACAGAGGACCACAGGGAAAGGGAGGGAAAACTGAATGGGAAGAAATCAGAGAGGGAGATAAACCATGAGAAACTCTGGACTCTGGGAAACAAAATGAGGGTTCCATAAAGGAGGGGGGTGGGAGGGTGGGGTAACTGGGTGATGGATATTAAGGAGGGCACTTGTGACAGGCACGGGGTGTTACATGCAACTAATGAATCGTTGAATACTACATCAAAAACTAATGTAATAAGTTGGCTAACTGAACATAATAATAATAAAATAGTAATAATAATAGTATCTGTCAGCATTTTCGGGGCGGTTTTGTAACATCATTCCAGTTTTGTTTTGTTTTTTAATAATAGCTTTAGACAGATACAATTCACTGATCATACAATTCACCCATTTAAAGTGTACAATCCCATGACTTTTAGTATATTCAGAGTTCTGCAAGCATCACCACAATCAATTTTAGCATATTTTCATCACCCCAAAAAGAAACTCATAGCTATCAGGGCGCCTGGGTGGCTCAGTGGGTTGGGCCTCTGCCTTCAGCTCAGGTCATGATCTCAGGGTCCTGGGATAGAGCCCCTCATTGGGGGGGGGGGTCTCTGCTCAGCGGGGAGCCTGCATCCTCCCCCCACCCCGTCTGCCTCTCTGCCTGCTTGTGATCCCTATCTGTCAAATAAACAAATAAAATCTTTAAAAAAAAAAAAAAAACAAAAACTCATGGCTATCAACAACAGCTCCCTATTTCCCCTCCTACCCAGACCTGGGCAACCAGTTCTCTATTTTCCATCTCTATGGATTTGCCTCTAGAAATTTCATGTCAACATAGTATCTGGTCACTCATGACTGGCTTCTTTCACTTGGTATGCTGTTTTCAAAGTACATCTATGATGTAACATGTTACATTCATTCATGGTTTTTGTAGCCAAATGGTATTCCACCACGTGGATTTGCTACATTCTGTTTATTCGTTCATCGGTTAATGGACATTTGGGTTATTTCCACCCACCTTGATGAGGAATGTTGGTCTTTCACTTTTAAGTAACAGAAACCCCAGCTCAACCTGGCTTATGTAACTGCCAAGTCCAGCAGGTAGCCCTTGCTTTAGACGGAGTTTCAGCATCATTTTCAGGATCGAGACTCTCTCCACCTTTTGGTTAGGCTCTGTTCTCTGTTCATATGCAGGATCAGCCTGGTGACAAAATGACTTCAAATAACTCCATATAACAACCTCTCACAGTCAAGCCAAAGAAAGTAAAAGCTTCTTCCAGATCCTCAGGCAAAAGCCCTGTGATGAGCTATAGGTGGGCTCGAACTGTGGCTGAAACAGCCGATGCTCGACACCTAGAGCGTGAGGAGAAACAGGAAGAGACCTGAATTACCTGAGCCAAAAATAGACAAGGGATACTCCCAATACAAAAACTGAGGCTTCCTTCCAGTAGAAAAAATGGGATTCTGGACAGCTGAAAACTTAAAAAGCCCAATTTCAGGCTGTTAGAATTAAAAGAAGTACCTGTTAAGCATTTAGTAGAATGCCCAAGACACAAATGCTTAATAAACATTAGTTGCTCTATTAGCCATTTATGGATATGAGATAAACCACAAGAAATGTGATAGAATTGGACACTTAAGGAAAAAAGGCCAATCTCATATAGCTCAATGTCATAAATACTCAGCTCAAAATTGAGGCATGTTCAACCATACTTGCTTTTTCATAGTGACATATAAGACTACACCTTTATCGAAAAGAAGGAATGAGGCTTATTTTCAAAATCTTTAAAAACTTGAGGTTACAGAGTAGAGAATCTCTCCACTTTAAGAGGGATTTCTCTGGTCTGATCAAAAATATGACAGGCAAAGCCTGGGAAAGCAAAGTCCCTGAGATGGGTAGGGCTGCAAAGCATTTCCCACCCTAAGAGCAACACTACGGCTCAGGCCTAATACCCACCTTCATCCTTTATTAGCCAAAGTTCTCAACTCTCTTAAGAAATCTTTTCATGGGAAAATACCACATATGGCGGGGGAGAGGGGGGTCGCAGGGAGGTGTTTTATTTTGTTTTAAATATCACTTTGATTTCTTAATATTAGCTAACAGGAAATTAGAATTCCCCTTTACAAAAAGTGGTTTTTCAGTCTTACCCAAAGTACATTTACTTCATAAGACAAGGGATATCAAAGATTTATTTCCTTCTTAGACTCTGCCTAAAAAGGACTAAAAGGGAACACCTGGGTAGCTCAGTGGGTTAAGGCCTCTGCCTTCGGCTCAGGCTCTCCCTTCGGCTCAGTTCGAAATCCCAGGGTCCTGGGATCGGGCCCCGCGTCCGGCTCTCTGCTCGGCACAGAGCCTGCTTCCCTTCCTCTCTCTCTGCCAGCCTCTCTGCCTAGTTGTGATCTCTGTCTGTCAAATAAATAATAAGTAAAATCTTTAAAAATTAATTAATTAATTAATTAATACATAAATAAACTTCAAAGGGGCGCCTGGGTGGCTCAGTGGGTTAAGCCGCTGCCTTCGGCTCAGGTCATGATCTCAGGGTCCTGCGATCGAGTCCCGCATCGGGCTCTCTGCTCAGCAGGGAGCCTGCTTCCCTTCTTCTCTCTCTGCCTGCCTCTCCGTCTACTTGTCATTTCTCTCTGTCAAATAAATAAATAAAATCTTAAAAAAAAAAAAATTAGACTGCCTTCGTCTCAGGTCATGATCCCAAGGTCCTGGGGTAGAGCCCTACATCGGGCTTCCTTGCTTGGCAGGGAGTCTGCTTCTCCCTCTGCCTCTGCCTACTGCTCTGCCTACTTGTGCTCTCTATCTCTCTATCAAATAAATAAATAAAATATTTTTTTAAAAAATGACTATGGGGGGGTGCCTGGGTGGCTCAGTGGGTTAAAACCTCTGCCTTCGGCTCAGGTCATGATCTCAGGATCCTGGGATCGAGCCCCACATCAGGCTCTCTGCTTGGCGGGGAGCCTGCTTCCCCCACTCTCTCTGCCTGCCTCTCTGCCTACTTGTGATCTCTCTCTCTCTGTCCAATAAATAAATAAAGTCTTCAGAAAAAAAAATGACTATTGGGATCAGCCATTCCTTTTATCACATGCATTTGTCTCCTCCTCCCTTGCCCTTCTTCTAGTTTCAAATTATACACCTAGACAAAGACCACCTACTATGAACAATTAATATCTCCTTCATGATTTCTAGAAGTAACTTCTAGAAGTAATTTCATTGCTCTAATTCACTCTAAGGACTTGTGCTTAGACAATGTACCTCCTATAAAAACTTATAGGTGTTGGCATAGAAAGGTAAAGATTTAAGCTGGCCAACAGACTCATGGAAAGATGCTTAACATCACTCACCATCAGGGAAACACAAAACAGAATCACTATTGGGTATCACCTCACACCAGTCAAAATGGCTAAAATCAAAAAGACAAAGGGGCACCTGGCTGACTCAGTAGGTAAAGTATTCAACTCTTTCTCAGGATCCCAGGATCCCAAGAGCCCCACATTGGAGGTGAAGTTTACGTTTTTTTGTTTTTTTTTTAAAGTAAGCAAAACAAGTGTTGAGGCACCCAGTTGGATCAATTTGAAGAGCATGTGACTCCCAGGGGGTGTGGGTGGCTCAGTTGGTTAAGCATCTGCCTTGGGCTCAGGTCATGATCCCAGGGTTCTGGGATGGAAGTCCCACATCAAGCTCCGTGCTCAGTGGGGAGTCTGCCTCTCCCTCTCGTGTCCCCCACTCATGTGCACTCATCCCCCTCTCTCAAGTAAATAAGATCTTGAAGGAAAAAAAAAAAAAGAGCATGATCGCAGGGTCATCAGTTCAAGCCCCATGTTGGATGTAGATTACTTTAAATAAATAAATAAATAAATAAATAAATAAATGCTTTAAAAGAAAAAAAGAATTAAGTATTGGTGGCGATGTGGAGAAAAAGGAACCCTCTTGCACTGTTGGTGGGAATGTAAACTGGTGCAGACACTATAGAAAGAGTATGGAGGTTCCTCAAAAAATTAAAAATAGAAATACCATTATGATCTAGTAATTTCACTAGTGGGTAAAAAAAAAACCAAGAAAACAAAAACACTAATTTGAAGAGATAATATATGTACCCTACATTCACTGCAGCATTACTTATGATAGCCAAGATATTGAAGCAACCCAAGTGTCTATCAATGGATAAAGAGATAAAAGAGATATGGTGTAAGTGCGCAGGTGCAAACATAATGGAATATTACTCAACCATTAAAAAAGAATGCGATCTTGCCATTTGCAATAACATGGATGGACCTAAGGGGTTTGATGCAAAGTGAAATAAGACAGAGAAAAACAAATACCACGTGACTTCACTTACACGTAGAATCTTAAAAAAAAAAAAAAGTACAAAGTAAGAAACAAAAAACAGAAAAGACCTATAAATATAGAGAAAAAAACAATGGTTGCCAGGGGTAAGGAAGAATGGGGGAACAGGAAAAATGGGTGCAGTGAGAAGGGACATACAAGATTCTGTCATGGAATAAGTCAGTCTGGCGATGAAAGGTACAGCAAGGGAATATAAGCAATGGTACTGTGACAGAGTTGTTGCATCACTGAACTGTACATCTGAAATTCACATAACATGGTGTGTCAACTATAGTTCAATCTTTTTTAAAATTAACTGTGTGTCTGCATCTTGATTACACAGTTCTTTTTTTTTTTTTCTTAAGATTTTATTTATTTGGGGCGCCTGGGTGGCTCAGTGGGTTAAGCCGCTGCCTTCGGCTCAGGTCATGATCTCAGGGTCCTGGGATCGAGGCCCGCATCGGGCTCTCTGCTCAGCGGGGAGCCTGCTTCCTCCTCTCTCTCTGCCTGCCTCTCTGCCTGCTTGTGATCTCTTTCTGTCAAATAAATAAATAAAATCTTAAAAAAAAAAAAAAAGATTTTATTTATTTGACAGAGAGACAATGAGAGAGGAGGTCAGAGGGAGAAGCAGACTCCCTGTGGAGCAGGGAGCCCAATGTGGGACTTGATCCCAGGACTCTGGGATCATGACCTGACCTGAAGGCAGTTGCCTAACCAACTGAGCCACCCAGGCGCCCACTATAGTTCAATCTTAAAAAGTTTAAGTTGGTCAAAATAAAGGAACGTGCATGTTTAGATAAGAAATTTTCACAATTCCACAGCTCGCCTTTTGTCCTATTTTAAAAATCCCCAAAATACAACTGAGATATCATTAAACTAATAGCTGCCACTTACTGAGCGTTTACTATGTGCAGAGAGAGAGAGAGAGTGTGTGTGTGTGTGTATGTGTGTATGTATGTATGTATCTCACTTAATACTCACATTTACATTTATAAGTAAGTACTCTTAGCTCTACTTTAGGATGAAGAAATTGAGCTTTAGAAAAGTTAAATAAATTACCTAACACCACTGACAAAAGTGATCCCTTTAAACGCAAACCCTGGTCTGTCTGCGAGCTCTGATAGCAATTCCAGCATCAGCAAAGAATATCCAAAGGTAACTCAGACTCCAGGGAAGTGAAGCCATCACATCTTCTCTGGGAAGTTGGGGAAGTGAGACAGCATTTTCCTATACAAAGTAACAGACAAAGCCCAGGAGCCTCTAAGAAGTAAACTTATTTTTGAATGTCCCTTAACTCGATAACAAAGATGCTGCTAGTAGCAGGCAGGAGTTGAGCTGAGGTTCCACTTAGTTGCAACCTCCCCCAGAGCTTACTTGTCTTTTAACTGTAAGTTTGTATCCTTCAACCCGTCTGCCCTTTCCACCTCACTCCCCAAGCCCCTGGCAAACACCGCTCTCTACCTGCTGCAGCTAGGAGTTTATCTTTTTTCAGATTCCACATGTAAGTGAGATCCCAGGCCCACTCTTACTAGCTGCTATACAAAGGATATTGAAAGCCTCAGCCCTGTAGCTACTAAAAAACAAAACAAAACACAAGTTTTTAAAGCTAAGACAGAAAACAAAGTTACTTTAAAAAAATAAAAAACTATCTTACTGTACACGAAAATTTTCTACCTGAAGTAACTTCCATCCCACTCCCACCACATCTGCACATGAAAAAACAGTCCAGACCCATGTGGCACGCCAACAGTCATCTCCACCCAGGGAAAGAGAATACACTTTTTTTTTTTTTTTCTCAGAGAGTAAAGGGAAGAAATAAAAAATAAGGTTCTTGTGGTGCATTGCTGGCTTGGTCGGTATACTATGCAACTCCTCATCTTGGGGTTGTGGGCTCAAGCCCCACACTGGGTGTAGAGGTAACTTTAAAAAATAATAAAATCAGGGGTGCCTGGGTGGCTCAGTGGGTTAGCCTCTGCCTTCGGCTCAGGTCATGATCCCAGGGTCCTGGGATGGAGCCCCACATTGGGCTCTCTGCTCAGCAGGGAGCCTGCTTCCTCCTCTCTCTCTGCTTGCCTCTGTCCCTAAATTGTCAAATAAATAAATAAAATGTTTTTATAAATAAACAAATAAGAAATAAATAAAGAAATAAAATCTTTAAAAAAAAAGTTTCTTGCAATAATCTCTCTTTGCGGGGGTTAGAAACTTCACATTCTGTATCAGACCCAGAATTGCTTATCTTTCTGCAGAACAACTGATGGTTTCAAAGACCACTGAAGCAGAGTCCAGGGCGGCAGGCCCACACTCTCACCGGCTCAGGCACCGAACGGGTTGTCAGGTTGCCTGACTTGAATCAGGTCAGATCGCTCGATGGAGGAGAAAGGAAGAAGAAACGATGTCCTAAGAAATGTGAAGCTGTGTCCATGAAGCCACCATGGGGAGCCCCATAGGGGCTGAGGGGAAGACCGGGCAGTCACAACCCCTCACCTGCCAACTCCCCCAGAACTTTCCCCATTTTACATGGAAGAGTTCTCCATCAAATTTTATTTACTTTTTTAAAAATATTTATTTATTTATTATCTATTTGACAGAGCAAGAGAGAACAAGCAGGGGGAGCAGCATAGGGAGAGGGAGAAGCAGGGAGCTTCCGCAGGGAGCCCTCTACGAGACTCAATAGCAGAACTCCAGGATCATGACTTGAACCAAAGGCAGACACTTAACCGATGAGCCACTCAGCCCTCCATCAATTTTTATTTAAAAAGCCTTTTGTGGGGCACCTGGGTGGCTCAGTGGGTTAAAGCCTCTGTCTTCGGCTCAGGTCATGATCTCAGGGTCCTGGGATCAAGCCCCACATCGGGCTCTCTGCTCAGCAGGGAGCCTGCTTTCCTTCCTCTCTCTGCCTGCCTCTCTGCCTACTTGTGATCTCTCTGTCAAATAAATAAATAAAATCTTTAAAAATTTAAAAATAAATAAATAAATAAAAAGCTTTTTGCCACTGCAAAGTAAGGGTGAACAACACTTGTCCCAGCACCAACGCTGCATTCTCAGACATACAACCCTCACGCGGTATGCTTCATCTGCAAAAGAGTCAACTCTGCAATGCTGCAAGTAACATTCGATTACAACTTATTTGGGGATAAAACACATCATACCTCCTCCTCAAAAAAAATCTCTCAGCAAGAGATTCTAGAAATAAAAACAAGCAGGAGGACAAGACTCCCCATGCAAGCCGGCAGCACCTGTGCTGCGCCAGCACCCAGGCACGGAGCCCCAGTAGCAGGGGGAGCTGGAGAGCCAGAGAGCCAGGGAGCTGGGGAGGCCTTCCAAGAGCGTTGTCCATCTTCTCGCCTCTGCGTCTCAGTCTTCTGCTTCAGGTCAGGAGGTAGCCTGGGCTGCAGTCTTTCTTCACTCCTTCCCACACCCTACCTAGTTAACCTGCACATCCAGAGGCACAGCTACAAATTTTCAGTGCCAAGGGGCGTGGCACCCACACTCTACTCCTGATTACACTGTGCAACAGTCATGGGCTACAAAGTATCAAAGCTTAAAACATTCAACAACCTCACCGGGATGTCCCCTCTTATGCCTATCTTTTTAGGCCCCACATTTTAAGACCCTGACTTTAGAATTATCATGTTTAAAAATATTTACATTATTTGTCGAAGAGATAGCTGAAATAAATGTACCCTGAAATTGATAAATCAATCATTAATTTGATTATTATTAGCAAAGCAGTGTGGCTACAAAAATATTCAATGTAGAATGGAGTTCAAATATCGGGGGCAAAACATTACATAATACATTTTGCAGGATTTATCTAGTAAGGCTCAGAACTAAGCATAAAGTATCACATATGCCCAAATACATAAAACATGGTCTTTTCCCAAAAATTATCTCTCAAAAAAGAGATAGTTTCCTTATACTCCAGTCCTTACAAAGCATTTATTATGACAGATTGCTCTTTCAACTATCCTATCTTTAATGTAATAAGGGAAAAATATCTTCAAGCCAAGAGGAAATGAACAATCAGGATTATGGTAATGCTAGTCTTGATGGCAGGGGACAGAAGATTACTCCCAGAGGAGCTTGGCTCAGAGGAGCTGGTCAGACAGAATGGGGGAGGAGGGATAAGCCACTGAGAACCTTCTGGGGGAACTGGCTGAAATCACTGTAATCAATACTAATTTGGAAGGCTTAGAGACATCAACCCCATAAAATCAATTTAAAAGAAGGCAAGTAAATTCAACACATTTTTGAATTATTCTTTAAGATATTACTTCATTAATGCTATACACAAGCCTGTTTTAAAAAATTGTTTAGGGGCATCTGGCTCAGTGGGTTAAGCCTCTGCTTCGGCTCAGGTCATGATCCCAGGGTCCTGAGATCAAGCCCCACAATGGGCTCTCTGCTCGACGAGGGGCCTGCTTCCTCCTCCCTTTCTCTCTCTCTCTCTCTCTGCTTGACTCTCTGCCTACTTGTGATCTTGTTCTGTCAAATAAGTAAAATTATTTAATAAAAAATTTTTTGTTTTAAAAAGCAAGTAAATCATTAAGTTGTAATAACAAATGTAATTCCACAAAACAAATGAGGAAAAACTAAACAAAACTCAAATGTCTCATTGTTTTGCAGTTAGCTGCTGCCTGGATCAAATATCCAGTGTCAGTGTCCTGTAGGATTCAAAAATGATGCATCTCAGGTTAGACTAAAATAAACATCATGGGCTCTCTTCATACTATCTTCACAGTTTTCCCGTAAATTTAAACTTGTTCTAAAAAATGAAGTTTTTAAAGAGATAGGACTTGTAACCACACATCCCCAGAGGCTGGGGACAGGAGAAGTAGAGGAAGGTAGCCAAATGTACTAACTTCCAGTCATAAGACAAATAAGGACAGGGGATGTAGTGTGATGTCGTATGATGCAGCACCATGACTATAATCAACAACGCCGTTCAGTACACATGAAAGTTGTTCAGAAAGTAGATCCCAGGGGCTCCTAGATGGCTCAGTCATTAAGTGTCTGCCTTCAGCTCAGGTCATGATCCCTGGGTCCTGGGATGGAGCCCCACATCAGGCTCCCTGCTCAGCAGAGAGTCTGCTTCTCCCTCCCCGACTGCCCCTGCTTGTGTTCTCTCTCTCTCTCTCTCTCTCTATGTCAAATAAATAAATAAAATATTTAAAAAGAAAAAAAAGTAGATCCAAGGAGTTCTCATCCCAAGGAGAAATTTGTCTTTCTTTTCTTTTTATTGTTTGTATCTTTATGAGAAGATGGATTATTAGCTGAACCTGTGGTGGCAATCACTTCACAACAAACATAAACTGGACCATCATCCTGTATGCCTTAAACTTACACAATTACTTCTCAATAAAACTAGGGGAAAAATTACATTTTAAAAAATATATACCATGTGCTCTGGAAAACCATTAACTGTTTCAAAAAGCATTCTTTATTTAATATGTTTAAAAAACTTTTTTTTTTTTTGTAAATCAGTAAAACAAGGAAGACAATAATGAATCTCCAAAACCAATTACTCAGACATAGCAATTTCAAGATTCTTATAACTTTAACAGCTTTACTGTGGTATGAAATTGTATGTATTTTAAGTCATATATCATGATGATATGACATAAGTATTTTTGTGAAATAATTACCAAATTCGGGTTAATTAACACATCCATCACCTTACACAGTTACCATTTTTGTATGTGTAGTGTATCAAAAAGCATTTCTAATACAGTCATGGCTGTCACAAATATGAAATGTCTCAATAAAACTGCTTCACGAGGTGGCTCAGTTGTTGGGTGTCTGCCTTCAGCTCAGGTTATGATCCCAAGGTTCTGGAATCAAGCCCTGCATGGAGCTAGCTCCCTGCTCGGCAGGAAGCCTGCTTCTCCCTCTTCCACTCCCCCTGCTTGTGTCCCCTTCTCTTGCTGTGTCTCTGTCAAATAAATTTAAAAAAAAAAAAAAAACAAAAAAAAAAACCTGCTTCACAAAACTTAAGAGGAAAAGAGACATTCCTTTTTTTAAAGATTTTTTTTTTTATTTATTTGATAGAGACACAGAAAAGAAATATTCCTAAAGTAATGTATAAATTCACTTATGGATTTAAATGTATGTGTAATTAACTTTAGGAATTAAATATCATAAAATTAAATATCATAAAAAAACATTTGACTATTCCATCTATATATCAGATTTATATATTCAAGTTGTAAAGAATCTTAATCTTCTCACTGGGGAATTAGGAGACTTACAATCAAGGGTGTCTTATATTCATAGACATAAGGTATCTTACAAAACAAATTCAACCTGAAGTGTTCCCATGGAGACATACCAGACAATACCCCCATCAAAACAAAGAAATAAAAAATACTCTTGTTAATACCTGTCCACACAAGTTACTCTAACACCTCTGAAGTCTTAAAGGTAGACCGTGCTACCTTTAACCTTGGCTGATAATGCTCCTGAAATCAAGGCAGGCCATAAGCTCAAAAATCTGGCAACAAGTCAGGTAAAGACTTTTGTTTTTGTTTTTGTTTTCTGGGTTTTTGTTTGTGGTTTTTCTTTTTTTTTTGAAAACAGAACCCAAGATTTGTTGTCAAAAATCTGGGGGTCCTATTAAACCTTTTTTTTTTAAACTGCATTTTTTTTTAAAGATTTCATCTATTTATTTGACAGAGAGAGACATAGCGAGAGAGAACACAAGCAGGGGAATGGGGGAGGGAGTAGCAGACTCCCCACTGAGCAGGGAGCAGAATGTGGTGCTCAATCCCAGGACCCAGGGATCATGACCTGCACCAAATGCAGACACTTGACAATTGAGCCACCCAGGTGCCCCTGGTACATATTTTTATTTTTTATTTTTTTTAAAAGATTTTATTTATTTGTCAGAGAGAGAGTGAGCGAGAGCGAGCATAGGCAGACAGAGTGAAAGGCAGAGTCAGAGGGAGAAGCAGGCTCCCTGCGGAGGGCAAGGAGCCGGGATCATGACCTGAGCCCCGAAGGCAGCTGCTCAACCAACTGAGCTACCCAGGCGTCCCAATATTTTTAAAGTCACCTTTTTAGAGGTGTCAGCAGAGCATGTGACTGACTCCTGATCTTGGGTTTTGAGTTCAAGTGCCACACTGAGCACAAAACTTACTTAAAAAAGAAAATCAAAAATAAATAAATAAAGTCGCTTTTTAAAATGTATTTCTAATTCAAGACTTGTCAGGTTTCCCTAAATTAATCTACAAATTCAATTACCTCAAACCAAAGAGCAAAAGCAAACTGGGGGAGGGACTTAGAAATGCGATCTTAATAAATAAATATGCAAGAATTGCCCCCAAAATTCTGAAAGCAAGAGTAACAAGCTGTGTATGGGAGATGGAAGAGAGCGTCCATCTTCCAAACCCCTGTAAAGTGTATCTAAAACTACAGCAATTAAAACAACACGGAACTACAGCAGAGAAGTGAATACACGCTACATGGAAATGCAACACAGCTGGGATAGCTGGATATGTCACTGAGGAAAAACAGGACAGCTTTAATGCCAGAAGCCTATTAACAGCCAACCTTTCCCGCACTTACCACAGGTCCACAACCCTGAGGGCCGGATGTTACACCACTCTAGTTTTGGGGGGCCAGACATTACTCCATTCCAGTTTTTTTTAATTTTCCAAAGATAATACAATACCTATATAATGTATTATGTAACATTCCAGCAAGGTCTAGGAACATGTTTTTTAAAACATGCAACCTATAGCCTTCCTCATCTCAGGGAAAGTTACCATACTCATATCCTAAGCAAACCTGTCTCTGATACTCCCCCTTCCTGTCAACTCGGGGTTTCTGCTCCAAAATCCCACATGCCAGTATTTTCAACCTCTCCCTTTCTACAGACTCCTTACCATCTGCTTACATGGTAAGCAGGGTGGAGGTGGGGGAAGGGGGCGTGGAAGAGATGACCCACTTCTCAAGAACCATTTCCTCAACCTTTTCTCCTTCACACAAAGTGTATTTGGGGAGTAATCTTTTTTTTTTTTTTTAAGAAGTATTTATTTATTTGAAGGAGGGAGGCAGAAGGAGAGGGAAAGTCTTAAGCGGATGCCTTGCTAATAAGCATGCAGCCTGAGGCAGGGCTCAATCTCACAACCCTGAGATCATGACCTGAGCCAAAACCAAGAATCCCCCACTTAAGTGACTATACCACCAGATGTTCCAAGGAGTACTCTTCTAAAAGGGGAAAAGAAAAAAAAAAAAAAAAGGACTCCTATGTCCTGTCATCCCATTCACTGATCTAAAAGCACTGGTGTCCAATGACCCCCTAATTGCCAAAATCAAAGGCCAAGATTAGGGCTCATCTCTTGGACTTTTTTGCAAACTGTGACTCTGGTCTCCGTGAATCACCTTTCTCCTGGTTTGCCTCTCTGGCTCTTCCTTTACCAATCCCACCCATGGCTTTCTTCTGTTCACACTCACACCTTCAACCAGCAGCCTCCAACAGCTATTCCTAACAACTCCCAATACACATCTCCCAACCACAGCTCTTCCCAGTGCTCCAGCTGCAAACACTGACTAGCATCTCTAACTGGGTTCACGCAGACACCTCTAACAGCCTAACCAGAGCCATCATTAGCTTTTCCCAAACTGGCTCTGGATTTTCTGTCTTGAGGAATGACAACAGCATCCATAAATTTTGCTAATTCAGAAACTTGGGATTCATCCTAGAAACTTGGGATTCATCCTCCCACCCAACTCCCACATTAAACTGGGCACTAAATTCAATTAATTCTACTGCTTCCTTAATACCCATCAGTCTCCTGAAGCCTCCTCTAATAGCCTCCTAATAGATCTCTGGCTTCTTTAAGGCCTTCTCCACACAGTGGCTAGAGTAATCTTTCTAAAAATCTCAACCTGTGCCTCTGAACAGCTCCCCAGTCCCTTGTCAACTTCCTCAGACAGATGAGCTCCACTCATCAGTCACCACACTTTGCACCCTAGCCTTTCCTACCTGCTCAACAGTCTGGAAATACAAGCATGCCATTTACACCAGCTGCAACACTCCTTCTGCCTGGAAGACCCTCACCCTGCCTCCTCTTCTTACTTGGCAAACTAGTACTGGCTCTCCAAGAATCTAACATAACTATGAATCTACTAAAAACTCATGAATTGTACACTTTAAGCAAATGAATTTGATGGTATGTAAATTGTATCTCAATAAAAGTGTCATAATCTTCTCTAAGAAAGACTTGAAACCCAGTATCTTTTTTTAAAGGGAAAAAGACAAAACAAGCCCTTTACAAAACAGGAAATTCAAATGACCAATAAACATATTCAAGAGATGTTCAACACCATCACTCAGAAAAATACAAAACAGAACCAAAAGGAGGTATCAATATATATCTAGAAGAGCAAAAATTAAAAAGAATAATTCTATCGAAATTAAGGAGTCAATCCCATTTACAATTGCACCCAAAACCATAAGATACCTAGGAATAAACCTAACCAAAGAGACAAAGAATCTATACTCAGAAAACTATCAAGTATTCATGAAAAAAATTGAGAAAGACACAAAGAAATGGAAAAATATTCCATGCTCATGGATTGGAAGAACAAATCTTGTGAAAGTGTCCATGCTACCCAAAGAAATCTACACACTTAATGCAATCCCTATCAAAATCCCATATATTTTTTTTCAAAGAAATGGAACAAATAATCCTAAAATTTGTATGGAAACCAGAAAAGACCTCGAATAGCCAGAAGAATATTGAAAAAGAAAGCCAAAGTTGGTGGCACCACAATTCCAGACTTCAAGCTCTATTACAAAGCTGTCATCATCAAGACAGTATGGTACTGGCACAAAAACAGACTCATAGATCAATGGAACAGAATAGAAAGCCCAGAAATAGACCCTCAACTCTATGGTCAACTAATCTTCAACAAAGCAGGAAAGAATGGAATAAAGACAGTCTCTTCAACAAATGGGTGTTGGGAAAATTGGACGGCCACATGCAGAAAAATGAAACTGGACCATTTCCTTACACCACACATGAAAATAGACTCAAAATGGATGAAGGACCTCAATGTGAGAAAGGAATCCATCAAAATCCTTGAGGAGAACACAGGCAGCAACCTCTTTGACCTCAGCCACTACAACTTCTCCCAAGGAACATCGCCAAAGGCAAGGGAAGCAAGGGCAAAAATGAACTACTGGGACAAGATCAAAAGCTTTTGCACAGCAAAGGAAACAGTTAACAAAACCAAAAGACAACTAACAGAATGGGAGAAGATATTTGCAAACGACATATCAGATACAGGGCTAGTATCCAAAATCTATAAAGAACTTATTAAATTCAACACCCAAAGAACAAATAATCCAATCAAGAAATGGGCAGAGGACATGAACAGACATTTCTGTAAAGACGATATCCAGATGGCCAACAGACACATGAAAAAGTGCTCCACACCACTTGGCATCAGGGAAATACAAATCAAAACCACAATGAGATACCACCTCACACAAGTCAGAATGGCTAAAATTAACAAGTCAGGAAATGACAGAAGCTGGCGAGGATGCAGAGAAAGGGGAACCCTCCTACACTGTTGGTGGGAATGCAAACTGGTGCAACCACTCTGGAAAACAGCATGGAGGTTCCTCAAAATGTTGAAAATAGAACTGCCCTATGCAGCAACTGCACTATCCAGCAATTGCACTACTGGGTTTTTACCCTAAAGATACAAATGTGGCCATCCTAAGGAGCACGTGCACCCGAATGTTTATAGCAGCAATGTCCACAAGAGCCAACTATGGAAAGAACCTAGATGTCCATCAACAGATGAATGGATAAAGAAGATGTGGTATATATATACACTATGGAATACTATGCAGCCATCAAAAGAAATGAACTCTTGCCATTTGCGATGACGTGATGGAACTAGAGGGTATTATGCTTAGTGAAATAAGTCAATCAGAGAAAGACAACTATCATATGATCTCCCTGATATGAGAAAGTGGAGATGCAACGTGGGGGGTTTGGGAGGTAGGAAAAGAATAAATGAAACAAGATGGGATCAGGAGGGAGACAAATCATAAGAGACTCTTAATCTCATAAAACAAATTGAGGGTTGCTGGGGAGAGGGGCATAGGGAAAGGGTGGTGGGGTTATGGACACTGGGAAGGGTATGTGCTATGGTGAATGCTGTGAAGTGTGTAAACCTGATGATTCACAGACCTGTACCCCTGGGCTAATAATACAATAAATAAATAAGTAAATAAGTAAAAAGAATGACTCTATCAAATGTGGCAAAGATAAAAAGCAACTGAAACTGTCATACATTGCTGGTGTGAGAGTAAGAAGTCCAATCAAAACTATCTCATAATAAAGATGGGAGAAAAATACCTTTGCCCTTACTACTAACACTAAGCATATACATATTCTGTAATCTAGCAATTTTACTGCAAGGGCTTATATCCAAGAGAAATGAATGCAAACATCCACAAAAAGGCATGTACAAGAATGTTTATAGCTGCCTGGCTCAGGCAGTTGACCGTCCAATTCTTGGTTTATCTCAGGGTCGTGTGATCGAGCCCCTACCACCACCTCCCTCATAAGGCTCCACTCTCAGCAGTCTGCTTGAAGGTTTTCCCTTTTTCCCTCTCCCTTGCCCCTCCCCCAGCTCTCTCTCTCTCTCCCAAATAAATCAATCTTTAAAAAATATTACCATCGAGGCGCCTGGGTGGCTCAGTGGGTTAAAGCCTCTGCCTTCGGCTCAAGGTCATGATCCCAGCATCCTGGAATCAAGCCCCACATTGGGCTCTCTGCTCCGCAGGGAGCCTGCTTCCTCCTCTCTCTCTGCCTGTCTTTCTGCCTACTTGTGATCTCTGTCAAATAAATAAATAACATCTTAAAAATATATATATATATTACCATCAGTTACAAATGATATGGTAGTGAGCACGTCTTTAAAAAGAAAGTTTATTCATAATGCTTTATTCCTTATGCAGAATTATTCAGAATGCTTTATGCATAATGACCAGAAACTGAAGAAAAAAATACTCATCAACAGAATAGACAAATAAACTGTGATATAGTCATTCGATGGAATAGTACAGAGCAGTCAACAGTGAACTACTGGTACCTGCAACAACATGGACAAACCTCACAGAGGCCAGACACACAAGAGTGTTTTTGGTTTTTTTTTTTAAGATTTTATTTATTTATTTATTTATTTATTTATTTGTCAGAGAGAGAGAGCGAGCGAGAGAGGAGCAAGAGTGAGCACAGGCAGACAGAGTGGCAGGTAGAGGCAGAGGGAGAAGCAGGCTCCCTATCAAGCAAGGAGCCCGATGTGGGACTCAATCCCAGGACGCCGGGATCATGACCTGGGCTGAAGGCAGCTACTTAACCAACTGAGCCACCCAGGCATCCCAAGAGTGTTCTTGATATGAAGGTTCAACAACAGGCCGGTAATCAATAATGCAGATGTGAGCACAGTGGTCATCTCTGGGTGGCAGGGTACAGACTGGGGAGAGGCCTGAGGAACCAGCCTTGTGAGGCAGGTACCCGAAGGCTGTGTATCTTGATCTGGGTGGTGGTTACAAGTGTACGAATACATGAAAAATCATCAAACTCAGGGCACTTTACTCAGAAATAGTACACTTTACTATACACATACATATATACTCTATAACTCAATTTCTTAAAAAAAAAAACTAACAAAAAATGCACAAGTAGACTAAGATTACCAGTACTGTGTCATATACCTGGAAGTTAAGAGAGTAGAGCTTAACTGTTATCACCACACACACACAAAATGGTAATTATATAAGAAAATGGAGGTGTTAACGAACCTTACTGAGGCAGTCATTTCACATGCATGAAATTATCATGTTGCACACCTCAAATTTACATGTTATACAGCAACTAAATCTCAATAAAGATGGAGAAAAAATGTGCACAAGTAAAAGGATAATACACCAAAGTAACTCGTGGACCTACAACTGTTATTTCTTTAAATTGTTCTGTACTGTCTGAATTTTCCACCAAGACCATATTACTTACTTCCAATCACTTAAAAAAAAAAGCTATTTCATTAGAATAACAATAGTGCTAAAATTAAACAAGATCTCTTCTAAAGCCTTCACTTACCACCATTAAAGCACCACTGCACCTAAATTACAGTGCTTATCACAGTGTCCCACCACGGTCTACTGACCATGAAACACATATATCTCTCCTACTCTCCAGTTAGAACTGGGCTTTATTTATCTTAATCTTACTAGCATACAACACACTGCCTAGCACTAGGAATTTGCTTCATATGTGTTTGTTGTATTGAAATGTCTTGTAGTAAGCAAAAATATTTGCAGAGTAAACAATGTGTAACCACCCAAGAAGTCAAAAATAAGTGATTATCTTCTATGGGAGATATTCCAAGGTCATGGGTTTGTGAGCTTGAATTTATACTACAGGAGAGTCAGGTTGAGGTTTACCCAATAAAAATATCAACTTGCATGACAGCATTCCTAAATTGTCTCACCTGTGATTTACTGACCCAATGCCACCAATCCCATGCCAATCATTCCTATAGCAGTCAGAACCTACACTACAGAACACAGCCAAGCAATAACCTACAGGATCCACCCACCAACAGAAAGTTAAAAGCCCAAAGGATCCAGCAAAGAATCCCATCACCAACAGCATACACACAGATCACAGATATCCTACAGAGGAAAACAGAGAGAGAGGGAGAGAGAGAGAAAGATACACATCAAGAGACCAAGTTACTAACTCCCTAGAAAGCCAAAGTATAAACTTAAGTCCTCCAGCAAACATTCTCTTGGGTATTTATCTTACAGAAATGAAAACATGTTCACATAAAAACCTGTACACGGAGGTTCAGAAGGTTCAGCAGCTTTATCCGTAAGAATCAAGACCTGGGGGCGCTTAGATGGCTCAGTGGGTTAAAGCCTCTGCCTTCTGCTCAGGTCATGATTCCAGGGTCCTGGGATTGAGCCCCACATCTCGCTCCCTGCTCAGCAGGGAGCCTGCTTCCCTCTCTCTCTCCCTGCCTGCCTCTCTGCCTACTTGTGATCTCTGTCTGTCAAATAAATAAATAAAATCTAAAAAAAAAAAAAAAAAAAATCAAGAACTAGAAGCCATCTAAATGTCCCTCAGCAGGTCAATGGATACATAAACTGTGGTACATCCACACCATGAAATACTATTAGGCAATAAAAAGGAATGAGCTACTGATACACCCAGCAACACCGAGGAGTCTCAAAGGCACTGAGCTGAGTGAGAAAAGTAAGTCTCCAACAGTTACATAGTGTGTAACTCCGCTTATGTAACAGTCTCAAAGTGGTGAGATCAGTGCTGGAGAACAGAGCGGTGCTCGTGCTCGGCTGTCCAGGGCTGAGGGCAGGGTCAGACTCTAAAAGGGTAACAAGAGGAACTTTCTCTGTGGTGGTGAAGCAGTTTGGCATCCTAACCCTGGTGATGACCACATTCATTTAAACAAGTGATCCATCTGAAAGAACAACACACAGAAAGTACAAATAAAAACGAGTGAAACTTTATTTCAGTTAAGAGCATCATGGTGGCAATGTCAATTCCCTGCTTTGGGGAATGTTCTATAGTTATGTGAGATATCACCACTGGGGGAAAGCTGGATAAAGGGTACACATGGAATTCAGCATCATTTTAAGAGTCCCTGATTTCAAAATGAAATATTCAAATTTTTAAAAATAAAAAAATAAAAAAGGAGTTGGGGGCACCTGGGGCACACAGTGGGTTGGGGGCCCAACTCCCAGTTTTGGATCAGGTTGTGATCTCAGAGTCAAATCAAGCCCCACAGGGGCTTCATGCTCAGCACGGGTTCTGCCTGAGATTCTCTCCCTCTCTCCCTGCTCATAACTGCTCTCTCTCTCTAAAATAAATAAATATTTTTAAAAATAATTGGACTGGGGCGCCTGGGTGGCTCAGTGGGTTAAAGCCTCTGCTTTCGGCTCAGGTCATGATCCCAGGGTCCTGGGATCGAGCCCCGCATCGGGCTCCCTGCTCCACAGAGGAGCCTGCTTTCCTTCCTCTCTCTCTCTGCCTGCCTCTCTGCCTACTTGTGATCTTTGTCTGTCAAATAAATTAAAAAAAAAATTTTTTTTTTAAAAAATAAAATAAAATAAAAATAAAAATAATTGGACTATAATTTATAGTCAAAAAGTGGAAAGAACTTGAATGTCCATCAATGGATGAATGGATAAATAAAACACGGCATATCAATACAATGTAACATTATTTGGCACTACAGAAGTATGAAGTACTGGGCGCCTGGGTGGCTCAGGTCATGAACCCAGCATCCTGGGATCAAGCTCCCTGGAGCTTGGGCTCCCTGCTCAGCAAAAAGCCTACTTCTCCCTCTCCAGGTCCCCCATGCTTGTGTTCCCTCTCTCGCTACCTTTCTCTGTCATCAATAAATAGAATCTTTAAGAAAAAAATAAAGGATGAAGAACTAATACATGTTTCAACATGGATGAACCTTGAAAGTGTTATGCTAAGTGAAAGAAATCACACACAAGATGACAGAATTTATATGAAATACCCAGAATGGGTACATTCATAGAGACAGAAAATAAATTGGGAGCAGGGAAAAATGATACATGGCTGCTAAAAAGTATGGGGTCTATTCCTGGGGGAGGGGAGGATGCAAATGTTGTGGAATTAATCATTGTGATGGTTCCACGACGTTGTGAATATACTAAAAACCAGCAAATTATACACTTGAAAAGATAAATCTTACAGCACATGAATTACATCTTAATGCAAAAGTTACATGTGTTAAAAAAAAATAAAGATGCTTAAAAAATTTTATACATGGGGTGCCTGGGTGGATCAGTTGTTAAGCGTCTGCCTTCAGCTCAGGTCATGACCCCAAGGGTCCTGGGATCCAGCCACACATCTGGCGGCTCTCTGCTCAGCAGGAAGCCTGCTTCTCCCTCTCCCACTCACCCTGCTTGTGTTCCCTCTCTGGCTGCGTCTCTCTCTATGTCAAATAAATAAATAAAATCTTAAAAAAAAAAACTTTTATACATACATTCATTCACTCATGCCCCAAAGCAACACTCTCCCAAGCCATACGATTTAGCTAATTCTTAAGATTCATGATTGAATTGACACTGCAGTCCTTCCCTGCTGCCTGTTACTCACAAAGCAGCTCAATTAATAATTAGCAAACTAAACTCAATGGAACAATCTAACAAGATTAAAATTTTGACTCAGCTAAATAGAGAAATCTTAATGTTATTCCTGACAATTACAAATTCCAGCATACTAAAAAAGTAGCCTCCAGGAACTGGCTCAATTCATAAAAGCTCACGGAATGAAAATGAATGAAGAGCCAGCTTGCGTATATAAGTAGGTAATGACAAAAGCATATCATATTACATCAACCCAGGCCCATGTTGTCACATAATTTAGGTTTGCCAGTCATTATATTTATATGGTTTCAAATTAGACCTATTACTCCTTTTCCTCCTCTGGAGAATTAATCAAAAAACAAAAACACTGGACATCAGGAGACCTGAATTCTGGTCCAAACACAGCTAATTGTGTGACTATCACCTTCCTCAGGGCTGACTATAAAAATCAGGACTTCTCCTCAGACCAGCCGTCTCTGAAGCCCCTTCCACCACTTCTGACACCACTGCTTGTAACCTGAACCAAGTCACCATGGTTTCCCTCAGACAGAAGGCCAGCTCCCAGCCTCTACTTCTTCTCTACCCCTGACAAGCCACTCTCCACAGACAACCCGTGCTCTTTGAAACAGGAACTGATCCTGTCACTCCCATGGGTAAGCCCCCAGATGCCCCAGAGGGCAGGGCCCTACCCACTCTCGACCTCCCCTGTCACCATCTTCACCCAAAACATCCAGTGACCCTGACATTTGGGGTCCTCCAACATTGCTACCCATTCCTCCCCAAGGCCTCTGTCACACTCCCATCTCCTCCTCCTCATTCTAGTTTCTGGTCAAATGTCACCTCCTGAGAGATCTGAGTGTGGACTCAAGTCCCGGGCTGCCTATATTCAGCTCTACAGCCAAGCATGTTGCTTGCCCATCTGTAAAATGGTGATCAAAAACAGTGTCTACCGTAGTGTTGTCACAGGGTAAGAGGCAGTAAAGCTATCAGCATGGTGCCTGGCACTGGGTTCAAATGTCACCTACACTGTTACTTCAAGCATCCCATCTTAATGTTGTCCCTACCTCATAGCATAGCACCATCTGAATATGCCATCCTGATCTGTCGTCATCTTTGACAAGAAGGGGAAATCTGGATAAAGGGTACACAGGGAACACAATACCCCCAATACCCACAGAATGTAACGTGCATGAGGAGCTTTGTCTTGTTCAAAGCTCTATCACCATCTCCAAGGAAAGGCATGCAAATACTTGTTGAACACATGAACAGATAAATCTATCCTTTAGAATGTCTTAATTCAAAGAATTAAGCAAAAAATGGCATTGCATTTATCAGTTATGTAATTGGGCTGGTCTTCTCTTGTTAATTACCCTGCAGTCCAACCAATTTACTCAGCCATTGCCTGGGGGCTTTTCCCTCAAACCTTATCACATAAATACAGAAGACAATGGAAGAATCTGGAACGTTAATCTCTTAGAGTGAAAACTGGATATTGTGGATATACACTAATTCTTTATAAACATACCACATAAATCCAAACTGCAGCACATCAAAAAAGGCTCTTGGCCATTAGGAAAATCATACCCTGAAATATGAAAATATGAAACACATGTTGACTTAGTTAACTAAAAGGGTTTTCATGTATGTCTACATATAACATACAGACATATTATACATACATATGTGCATACACACACACACACACACACACACAGCCATTCCCAAAATTGGGGACATGCTTTTTTCAATTCCTTTTTACATTTCTAAACATAATGCACTATGTGAAAATAAATGCTTCGAATTTAAAGTTGTTTTTTAAAACTCAGTACTGAGGATCTTAAACGTTACAGTTCTCCTTACTCATGGGCTTAATCTCCCAACATTCAAAGCAAATCCCAAATTTAAGGCCCTGACTTGAAAGCCAGCATTAATTTTGTAAAGCATCTCAAAGTACCACATCCATTCTGTTTTAACGTCGTAAGAACCCAATTATCAGATTTTTACCCACCAGTTAATAAGTCCTTAATAAGCATTTTTTCTATCACTGTAATAATTTTTTGAGGCATTATTATATGAAGATCCACATTTTGAGACCCTGAAAATACTTTCAAGTTATAGTCCATCTTGAGTGAACAAAAGTCCTGTCAGAAGTAATCCCTCGGTCAGTTTTCATAGAGAGCCTGAAATTCACCAGGCAGAGACCAAGGTGGACAGGAAGGGGAAAGCCTAGGAATGCTGCAGGGTAGTCCCCCAAAGGAAACAGAACCAGAAATGTTCGCGATTCTAAAGAAAATCATGGACTGCCATCCCCTGGAAGATCGCAAATACCACCGAGTATCTCTTGCTCAAAAGGAAGAGTGAAGCCACAAATCTAGGAGTCAAGACGCTGAACACCGGCTGGCTTTTTAAAATTGAGAGAAGGAGCGACGCGGCGGCGCTCTGCGGTCGGAGCAGCTCTCCAGGAAAGGCTTCTCGGGCGCCGGCCGCTCCCTCCCCGGGCCGCGGCCAGGCTGGAGGTGGCCGGCGGCTGGCACGTTTTAAATATCACCACCCTATTCATCAACTGCCCGGCACAACGAGGGCCGGGGAGCCGCGCCGGGGACCGCCCGCGCACACGCCCACCGGTCCCGCGCAGCCCGCGACCCGGGCGCACCCGCCGCGCAGCGAAGTGACGCTCGGCCCGAGCAGAAAGTTTCGAATAAAAACCCGAGCCCCGAAACGCACAGGTCTCGGCGCTGAACTCGCGCCAGGAACACGCCCGAGGCAAAGCACTTGACAATCAGCTCGGGTTTTCAGCTGCAAAGGCCGAGAGGCGGGGGCCGGGGAGGAAGAGAAGGCCGGCCGGCCACACACACACACACACACACACTCGCTCACTTTCTGGCACACTCGGCTCTTCCTCCTCTTGGGCCCCCGTGCCCAGGTGCGAGCCACGCAGCAGCCTCACGCCCGCACGCGGCGGGGCCGGGGAGGAGGACGCCAGCGCCCCTCCCGGGAAGGGCCCGCGACCCCTGGGCCAGCACCGCGCGCAGGGAGGGTGCGCACGCCCGGCGCCCCCGCGCCCCGCCCCACGGCCGCCG
Source organism: Mustela nivalis (assembly GCF_964662115.1). Taxonomy (NCBI): domain Eukaryota; kingdom Metazoa; phylum Chordata; class Mammalia; order Carnivora; family Mustelidae; genus Mustela; species Mustela nivalis. Next base: position 85,046,081 of record NC_139031.1, read on the forward strand.
CGGCCGCCGGGGCCCGGGGGTCCGGGGATGCTCTGCGGGCGGCCGCGGGCTCGCGCGCGCCCCTCCCCCGCCCGCCCCTCCCCCCGGGCCGCCCGCCGGGGCGCGCAGGAGGCGAGCGCCGGCGTCCCGAGGGACCAGCCGGCCGGCCCTGGGGATCCGGGCAACTTTCCCCTGCGTGGTCGTGGGCTGCCCTCGACCAGGCGGGGGCACAGGCCCCGGGGCTAGCGCGGCGTGGACTCACTTTTTCGGATGTTTCTCTCTTTTCGGCCTCCGCTTTCGGGCCTGAATGGCCAGCACTAGGGAAAGAGAAGACACACATTAACGGTCGGGCCGGCCGGCCTGCGGGGCCGCGTGGCGGGGAAGAGGGGACGCCGCGGGCCACTCACCTTTCCGGGAGCTCATCCCGACGCGGCGGAAGCGGGGCGGGGGGCTTCGCGGCGGCGGCAGCGGCGACGCGGGAGCCTAGCCGAGCCGAGCCGGGTTGCAGCCTCCACTCGCTCCGCCAGCCGGGAGGAGGCGGGAACCGCGCCTGCGCCGCCGCCGCAGCAGCCGCTGCTCCCGCGGGGGGCCCAGTGAGACCCGCCCCCGGCGGGCCCCGCCCCCGCCCCGCCCCACCCCCACCCGCCCGCTGGGGTCCGGACCCCCCGCGCCAAGCCCTCCCGCGCGCCCCGCACCCACCCACCTGCCCCACCTGTGCAGAAATGACTCCCCGCCACCACCGCCACTCCCGCCCACGGCGTCCCCCGCCCCTGCCTGCGGCCGGGGCCTCCGCCTCCTGCGCCCCCGCGGACGGCCCAGGCCTCCCGCCCCTCCGGAGCACCCGGCCCGCGCGACCCTCCCTCTCCATAGCCTCTCCCCTACGCACCCCGGCCGACCGCGCCACCCGCCTCTCCATGCGCCCTTCCTTGGCCGGCGCCTCCGCGGGTCTCACACCACCTCTCTTCGCGCGGCCTCTTCTCCCCCTTTGCTCCTCTACATCCTTGCATCCCCATGAGCGCCGCTTCCTCCTCTCCGGCGGGTGTGGAAAGGGCACTGGACCAAGAGCGGGGAAACCTGGGTCCTTCACTAGCTGTGTGACCTTGGAGAAGTCCTCTCATCTCTCCCCTTTGCCCACCCCACAGGACTGTTCGTTCAATTAAGGGAAAAGACGCAATTGGTATGGAAAGTACGCTGAAGTTTTGGCACCTGAATTAAAGCCCAGTTCAGTAAACAAGTGCATAACCGTTAACACAACAGTCCCGCCAAGGAGTTATTGTCTACGTCCTACAATGAGAAAACTGAGTCCTAAAGAAGTTGAACAGTTTGCCCAGCGAGAATTCAAACTTAGGCCTAGCTGTCTCCAAATCCTTTCCACCTACCATGCTACCTAATAAAGACGGGAATCAAGCTGGTAGTGGGACAAAATGACAACTGCAGTGTTCCTGTGGTTGTTTAAATAATTATAATGTTTTGGAAAGATAGCCACCCGGACTATTGACTCTCTTTGGTTGAACAACTATTTTCTTAGCTCATCAAAATAACTCGTCTTATTCTGAAGATGCTAAACCCAAAGAACCGAAAGTATTGCTTAGATTTGATGACCCTTTTACTTTCACAACATTTTTTTTTAAGATCTTATTTTAATCACCTCCTTGGAGTGTACTCCTTACTCCCCATCACCTACTTCGGCCACCCCCACCTACTTCCCCTCTGGTAACCATCAGTTTGTTCTCTCTACTTGAGTACTTTCTCAACTTTATATTTTCAAAAACATTAACCCTACAGAAACGTTATGAGAAAAATATAAGCAACACTCATATTAACCTATATTCACCGATTTTTAACATTTCATCACATTGGCTTTCCTTGTGTGTATGTGTGCGTATGGAACGTTCTTTGTTGTTTTTGCTGAATCACTGAAGTTTTTGCATTGTTAGCCTTTACCCTCAACATTTCAATGAGTATCTAAGAACAAAGATATTCTACATAATCAGAATTCCATTATCATTCCAAGAAAATTTAATATAATATTATCTGTAATATTATCTGTACAGAGACCATATTCCAATTTTCAAAATGTCCCTTTTTGCTGACTTTTTTCCAATCCAGGATACAGTCAAGAATCATGCATTACATTTAATTGCCTTGTCTTTTCACACTCCTTTAGTCTAGAATAATCCCTAGCTGTTGTTGTTTTCTTTTATAACATTGACTTCATTTGAAGAACCCAGTTCTACTGTTGTGCAGGATACTCCTCACTTTGTACTGGTCTGTTCCCTGTTAGATTCAAGTTAAATAATTTTGTCAGGTACACTGTATGGATGATATTGTGTCCATCTCAGTATGTTGCAACAGAACGGAAATGATGGCATTTTGTTCCATTATTTGTGATGTTACATTTAATCATTGTTCTATGGTAAAGCTAGCTTTGTTTCTTTTCTATTTAAAAAAAATAGTCTAGGGGCACCTGGGTGGCTCAGTGGGTTAAGCCACTGCCTTCGGCTCAGGTCATGATCTCAGGGTCCTGGGATGGAGTCCTGCATCAGGCTCTCTGCTCAGCAGGGAGCCTGCTTCCCTCTCTCTCTCTGCCTGCCTCTCTGTCTACTTGTGATCTCTGTCTGTCAAATAAACAAATTTAATAAATAAATAAATATAAAAATAAATAAATAAATAAAGTCTATGTAAAAAATGGGTAAAGGACTTGAATATACCTTTCTCCAAAGACACGCAAATGGCCAAAAAGCACATGAAAAGATGCTCAACATCATTAGAGAAAAGCAAAGCAAAACCACAAAGAGGGGCCCCTGGGTGACCCAGTCAGTTAAGCATCTGTCTTGGGCTCATTTTATGATTTCAGAGTCCAGGGTTGAGCCCAGCATCAGGCTGTCTGCTCAGCAGGGAGTCTGCTTCTCCCTCTTACTCTACCTCTGTGCTCTCTTGCTCTATCTCTCAAATAAATAAATAAAATCTTACACACACACACAAACACACATATACATGCTGAGATACCCTTTCACACCTACTAATTTGGCTATATTCCTTTTTTAAAATGGAAAATAAGGGGCCCCTGGGTGGCTCAGTCGGTTAAGCTTTAGACTCCTGTTTCGGCTCAGGTCATGAATTCATGGGTCCTGAGATCAACCCCCATGTCAAGCCCACATCAAGCCCCACGTGGAGGCCCACGGGCTCAGCACTGAGTGGGGAGCCACTTGAGATTCTCCGCTGCCCCTCCCCCGACTCACACTCTCTCTTTCTCTCTCAAATAAGTAAATCTTTAAAAATAAATAAATAAATGGAAACTAAGTGTTGGCAGGGATATAGAGATATTGGAATCCTTGTACATTGCTGGTGGAAATGTAAAATGGTGCAATCACTGTGGAAAACAGTCCCACAGTTCCTCAAAAAGCTAAACATAGAATTATCAGCAATTCCACCACTAGGTATATATACAAAATAACTGCAAGCAAGAACTCAAATCCTTGTACACAAATGTACATAGCAGTACTAATCACAGTAGCCAAAAGGTCAGAAACAACCCAAATATCCATCAACACATAAATGGATAAACAAACTATGGTTTACACATACAATGGAACATATTTTTTTAATGGGTTTGCTTTCCCCCCTTTTTTAAAGATTTTATTTATTTATTTGACAGAGAGAGAGATCACAAGTAGTCAGAGAGAGGAGGGGAAGCAGGACCCCTGCTGAGCAGAGAGCCCGACTCCGGGCTCGATCCCAGGACCCTAAGATCATGCATGACCTGAGCACCCCTACAATGACCCAGGCACCCCTATAATGGAATATTTTTCAGCCCATAAAAAGAATGAAGAAGGAGGGGCACCTGGGTGGCTCATCATCTATTGATGATGCTTGCCTGGGTCGATTACTACTATCATGGTTGTACAAGAATGACACTATAATCCTGTCATTCCAACTGTTCTACCTGTATTAATTAGGTGGCATTCTTATATAAAGAAGACCTTTCATTTCTCACCACTCCTTGGTTCTCTGTTTTCGTCTTGTTTTTTGCCTTTGTTTTTGGTATCAATATTGACAGTTATTTCTGTCACTTCAATATTTGATCTTGAATTGCTCCATATTTGACCACAAAATCCCTTCCAATTGGTAGTGACCTTTGGACACGTCCCAGTAGATTTTTGAGCACCTCTTCAGGTTCTGGCACAAGAAGTTACAGAAAACCTTGTGCTTTCCCTGACATGGTCTCAAAACCAGCATGTGTCCAGTCTTAGCTCCTTCTGGAAGGTGATTAGAAGCTTGGAAAATAAAGAAATGTGAATTTGAAACCAATTTCTTTTATTATTTTTAACAGCTTTATTGAGATTTAATTCACATACCATACAATTCACCCCCTTAAAGCACAAAATTCAATGGTTTTTTAGTACATTCACATGGTTGTGCAACCACCACCACAATCTAATTTTAAAATATTTTTCACACCCCTAAAAGAAACTCCATAGTCATTAGTAGTCACTCCCCATTTCCCCCATCCTTCCCTGCAAAGCCCTGGGCAGCCACTAATTTCTTTTCTGTCCCTATAGACTTGCCCATTCTGGACAGATCATGTAAATGAAATCATACACTATGCGGCCTTTTGTGACTGGCTACTTTCACTTAATGTTGAAGACAATTTCTGCTACTAATTTATCCATAACCTTGAACAAGTTACTTAATTACACCATCTGGAAAATAGTAATAATATCAATACCAATCCTCCTTGATCAATATGATAATCAAATAAAATAAGTAACAATTCAGTAAATAATTAATTATCATTAACATTAGATGGAAGACACGAGACCGAATCTGCCTGCTAGATCTTTTGCACTCATTTGTTCAACAAATAATTATCCAATACCTATTAATGTAGCATTATTCTACATATTGAGTCTCTAGCACTGAAAGAAGAACACAGAAATCTCCCTCCCTCGTGGAGCTTACTTTCTGCTGCCAGAAGAGAAAATAAACAAAATAAATATGTGAAGTATTACTATGATTACTAGATGGCAGTAGCATCTATAAAAAGAAAAAACAACAACTAAATGAAAAATTAAAAAATACCAACCTTTCAGGAAGATGTTTTCTTTTTTTTGAGATTTTTTTTTTCCTTAAAGATTGTATTAGTTATTTATTTATTTGACAGAGAATGTGAGCGAGAGCACAACCATGGGGAGCAGGAGAAGGAGAAGCAGGGTTCCTACTGAGCAAGGAGCCTGATGTGAGACTCGGTCCCAGGACACGGGATCATGACTTGAGCCAAAGGCAGAAGCATCAATGACTGAGCCACCCAGGTGCCCCTGAGGAGGTGTTAAAGAAAGGTCTCACCGAGGGGCACCTGGGTAGCTCAGTCAGTCAAGTGTCTGCCTTTGGCTCAGGACATGATCTCAAGGTCCTGGGATCAAGCCCAGAGTTGGGCTCCCTGCTAAGCAGGGAGTCTGCTTCTCCCTCCCACTCCCCCACTACTCTTCCCCCTGCTCCTGCTTGTGCTCTCTCAAATAAATAAATAAAATCTTTTTTAAGAAAAAGGTCTCACTGAGAAGATAACAATTAAAGACCTAAGTTGTGTCAATCTTTTTACATCTATAAATTAGGAGAGAACCACATTTGCCACTTACAATATCTGTGAATTGCTTTGAATTTATTGAGTTAAAATACACCAACTTGGGGTGCCTGGGTGGCTCAGTGGATTAAGCCACTGCCTTCGGCTCAGGTCATGATCTCAGGGTCCTGAGATCGAGTCCCGCATCGGACTCTCTGCTCAGCAGGGAGCCTGCTTCCCTCTCTCTCTCTCTCTCTGCCTGCCTCTCTGCCTACTTGTGATCTCTCTCTGTCAAATACAGAAATAAAATCTTAAAAAAAAATACACCAACTTAATTATCAATCAATAAATTTGCACATACTATATTAGGTGCTTACAGAAAAAATGATAAAGTATAAACCTAGTCTCTACAAATTTAAAAATTAAAAATTTGGGGGCACATAGCTGTTTCAGTGGGTAGAGCATGCGATTCAATCACAGGGTCAGTTGGGAGTTCAAGCCCCATACCGGGTGTGGAGCCTACCGAAAAAAATTTTTTTTTAATTTTAAAAATGGAAAATTTCTTTGGGATGCATAATTTCAAATGACATTTTCAATTAAATTAGAAAAAGAAACAAAAAGAGTATAAGTATTTTTTTAAGTTTTTTTTTTTAAGCTCTATACCCAACATGGGGCTCAAACTCACAACCCTGAGTATAAATTTAATTATTTTATTCTACCATTATTTATTGCTAATAAATCTAATTCTGAGATTATAATTAAGAAGCGGTAGTATTAGAACTGGATATATTTTGATCTCTGTTAGCAGTCCAAAAGAAATGAAAAGGGCAGTATATGTGCATTTTCCCACCAATCTAGCACAACAGAATTCAAGGTGAACCTTTCATGTTAATCCTTACTAAACATAAGAGAAAATTACAGAATGCCATAAACCCAATTGTACACTAACATTTCTAAGTAGAGCTATTAAATCATGCCATATGGTAGAAGGTACATTTAGTATGTCATAGAATTCGAAACAGACTGGAGAGGTCATACCACCCTCCTTTGGGCCTTTAGTGGATATGAACATAGCCTCTTTCTAAAGGCTCTCCAATGCTTTGACATTTGTAGGAAAGTTCCTTTAGATCTAATTTATACCTTCTGTTATGAAGCTTAAGCCCGTCTTTTATGATTACAGCATATTTCTTCATGGCATTAGTGCCATTAAAGCAGGAATTTAACCCAGAAGTTAGTGCACAGAGTAGTATAGCCAGACTGCCTGAGTTCAAATCCCAGTTTTAACATTTACTAGGTAAACTTCGGGCTGGGTAACTTGGACACGTTACTCGGTTTCTCTGTGCCTCAGTTTCCTGAGCTGCAAAACGACGATAGTAATATTAACTACCTTATATGCTTGTGAGGATTCAAGGAGTTGTTTCATATAAAATACTTAGAGAACGATCTAATTGTTCAAGAAACATTAGCTGTTCTTGGGCGCCTGGGTGGCTCAGTAGGTTAAAGCCTCTGCCTTTGGTTCAGGTCATGATCCCAGGGTCCTGGGATTGAGCCCTGCATGGGGTTCTCTGCTCCACAGGGAGCCTGCTTCCCCACCTCTCTCTCTGCCTGCCTCTCTGCCTACTTGTGATCTCTGTCTGTCAAATAAATAAATAAGATCTTTAAAAAAAAAAAGAAGTTTAAAAAAAATACGAGCTGTTCTTATCTATATGCATATCAAGACATGTCTTACTAATCTATTGCTACAAAACAAATTTCTCCCAAATATAGCGACTTAAAACAAACATTTATTATCTCACGATTTTTGTGGTCCGGGCCTTGGGGAGCTGTTTGGCTGGAGAGTGAAGTTGTCACTGAGGGCTGCAGTCATCTGGAGGCTTGAGGAAGATCTGTTTCCAAGATGGCTCACTCACATGGCTGTTAGCAGGAGGCCTCAGACCCTCCCTCACTGGTTCTTTCAAGGAGGCCTCACTTCCTCCACTTGGATCTTTCCATAGGGTGGTTGAGTGTGTGGCTTCCCCCAGAGAGCAAGGAAGAAACTTCACTGCCTTCTGTGACCTACCCTCAGAAGTCACAATCTGTCATTTTCACCACATTCCAATCATGAGAGGCAAGTCCAGCCCATGCTCAAAGGAGGGGCACGAAACCACTTCTTGAAGGGAAGAGTGGCAGAGAATAAACGGACATATTTCTTAAACCACCACAAGGGGTCATTCCTTCTTTCTTTCAGGGCCTCTGATTTGCGAGCGAGAATCCTTACAGACCCCCTCACTGGGCTATTGTCTAAACAGTAGAAATAAAAGAGAATTTTCAGTCCAATGTTCACATTAAATAAAAGGGAACATAGTCTAGATTATCTAGGGAAAATCAACAATAGTAATAGATGTGTTATAAATAAAAGGAGCCAGTTAAAAATGGCTTCGAACGATCTGTCCAGGGCTGTATTAGTAGGGATTTAGAATCTTGACTAATATGCCAGAGCATATCTAAACAAATCAGAGGGTCGGGCCATAATAAACTATGCCAAACTCTTGAACCCTGGGCCCCAGGTCTTTCCAGCATTTGAACATGGACAGAGCCATGAGAAAATACTTGTTTCTCAAATACATGAACTCTCTGAGTATAAGAATTTTGTTTTCCATTTTATGGTAACTGATTCAAAAATGCAGTATAAAATCTGATGTAAAAATAAGCTGAGGGGCGCCTGGGTGGCTCAGTAGGTTAAAGCCTCTGCCTTTGGCTCAGGTCATGATCCCAGGGTCCTGGGATTGAGCCCTGCATCAGGCTTTCTGCTCAGCAGGGAGCCCGCTTCCTCCTCTCTCTCTCTGCCTGCCTCTCTGCCTACTTGTGATCTCTGTCTATCAAATAAATAAATAAAATCTTTAAAAAAAAAAAAAGATTGTAAGTATAAGCCCCACATTGAGTGTAGAGACTACCTAAAAATTAAATCTTTTTTTCATTTTCTAAGGCAGGGAAGAGACAGGGAAAGGGAGAGAGAATCTCAAGCAGACTCTATGCCCAGCACTGAGCCCAACTAGAGACTCAATCTCACAACCCCAAGATCATGACCCCTGAAATCAAGAGTTGGATGCTTAACTGACTGAGCCCCCCAGGTGCCCCATAAAAATAAAATCTAAAAAAGAACACAAACATGGGGTGCCTGGGCGGCTCAGTGGGTTAAAGCCTCTGCCTCCGGCTCAGGTAATGATCTCAGGGTCCTGGGATTGAGCCCCACATCAGGCTCTCTGCTCAGCATGGAGCCTGTTTCCTCCTCTCTCTCTGCCTGCCTCTCTGCCTACTTGTGATCTGTGTCTGTCAGATAAATAAATAAAATTTTTTAAAAAAACAAACAAACACAAACACAAAACAGCTTGATGAGTCCTCAAGATTATAGTGTTCAATTATACTTATTTGAGGGGCACCTGCGTGGCTCAGTTGGCTAAGCATCTGCCTTCCGGCTTAAGTCATGATCACAGGGTCCTGGGATGGAGTCCTACATCAGGCTCTCTGTTAGTGGGGAGCCTGCTTTTCCCTCTCACTCTCCCTCTGTGCTCTCTGTCTCTCTCAAATAAATAAAATCGTTAAAAAAACAATGTTGAACCCTCCCAGTACCTCCCGAAAGCCCCCTCGTCCCTCCTCAGTCACTACTCCCACACAGATAACCTCTATTCTAACTAGCCTGCTGATTAAAAGGGCCCAGTTTTTAGGTTTATGTAAATGAAATCATATACTAGGGCTTTACAGTTTGTTTCTTTAGCTGGACCTCATGTTTGCAAGACTGAGCTGTGTGTTACATGCAGTAATACTTTCATTAGAGTGTTCCATTTTGTGAATATACCACTTGTTTTTTATTTTTATTTTTTTAAGATTTTTTTTAAATTTATTTGTTTGACAGAGATCACAGGTAGGCAGAGAGAGAGAGAGAGGAGGAAGCAGGTTCCCTGCTGAGCAGAGAGCCCGATATGGGGCTCGATCCCAGGACCCTGGGACCATGACCCAAGCCGAAGGCAGAGGCTTTAACCCACTGAGCCACCCAGGCACCCCACCACTTATTTTTTAAATCCACTGGTGCCATTCACTTATTTATTTTTTTAAAGATTTGGTTTGAAAGTAATCTCTGCACCCAGTGTGGGGCTGGCACTCACAACTCTGAGAAAAAGAGTCACATGGTCTACTGACTGAGTTGGCCAGGGGCCCCCACTGACACCATTTATTAAACTGCCATGTCTTGGTGCACCTGGGTGGCTCAGTCTGTTAAGTGCTACTCTTGGGCGCCTGGGTGGCTCAGTGGGTTGAGCCGCTGCCTTCGACTCAGGTCATGATCTCGGGGTCCTGGGATCGAGTCCCGCATCGGGCTCTCTGCTCAGCGGGGAGCCTGCTTCTCTCTCTCTCTGCCTGCCTCTCCATCTACTTGTGATTTCTCTCTGTCAAATAAATACATAAAATCTTAAAAAAAAAAAAAAAGTGTGCTACTCTTGATATCAGCTCAGGTCATGATCTCAGAGTGGTGAGATAGCTCCCCGCCTCAGGTTCCACATTGGGTGTGGAGCCTGCTTAAGATTCTTTCACACACCCTCCTTCTGTCCCTCCCTACTACACTCTCCCTCAAAAAAAAAAAAAAAAAAAGAAAAGAAAGAAAGAAAAACAAGGGGCGCCTGGGTGGCTCAGCTGGTTAAACACCTACCCTCAGCTCAGGTCATGATCCCAGAGTCCTGGGATGGAGCTCCAAGTTGGGCTCCCTGCTCAGCAGGGAGCCTGCTTCTCCCTCTCCCTCTGCAACCCCCAGCCTCCAGTGCCCTCTCACTCTATCCAATAAATTAAATCTTAAAAACAAAACCAAAAACAAACAGACAAAAAAATCCCAAGTGCTGTGTCTTAACCCCAAACTTGCCCTTTTAGTCTCAGCTTTGTAAGGAGGCAGCTGACTCAGCCAACAGACTATAATTAGTTCTGCCGGCTGGGGGCGCCAGAGGGAGCCTGGAGCCTGGAAACGGAGACCGAGTTTACCCCCTTCCTGTAATTGCCGGGTCCTGTCACCATCCTCTCTTCACAACAGCAGAGGGGTCCAGTCTCAAGTTTTATAGAGTACCTCAAACCAGTCTCATGCTGTCCCCTCAGAACGACACCCAACGCCAGGCAACACCCCCTCCTCAGACCTCCGGGTCCCAGCCTCTTCCTCTAAGCTGGGAGTACCCCGCTCTGCACTTTGTTCCCCAGCTATAGAGATGGGAATTCCTGCAATATGGTCTTATCACAGTGTCCCCTTTATCCTCTTTTCGTTCTGCAGTACCTGTTCAACCAAACGATGCCTTATATTCTGTTTGTTTGTTAAAGCTGCTGATCTAACTGCCACAAGAAAGTAATTTCTGTTTTGTCTCCAGACTCTGATGGTCACATGATTCTACCAGTAACAGGTGGTTCCGCTGTTTCCAGTTTGGGTCATTACCAGTAGCGGTGCTATAAATGTTCTCATCCCTGTCTTTGGGTGAGTATGTGTCTATAACCTAGAAAATGGAATTGCTAAGTCATAGGGGATGTGTGTGTGTGCTCACTTTTAGCAGACACGGCCAAAGGATTTTCCCAAATGGTTGCCGCAGTAACTGCATTGATTTCAAAGCATTCTCCTGGATCTCACACCTGATTCTCAGAACTTCTAGACATCATGAAGTCCCACACGCTTGTAATTTACTCTCCACGTCAGGATTTTTATGTTGCAATGCTAACAAAAACTAGACTCTGTTGCTTAAAGAGGGACTGTATGTCCTTAGTTCCTCTGGGAGTGCCTGGCACATAGTAGGTGGTGCTGAATAAATGACAAGAACAAAAGTAAGTTTAAATCTGTCCCCTTGTACAGCTGAACTAATGTAAAACAGTAATGTAAACCGAGGGCAGTCCTGTCCAAGGGCACACTTAGTAACCCCAGAACACATCCCTCTGGGCAACTGGAGATAAACAGGCCTTGGTTTCCACTGGCTGCTTCTATTGTCCTGCAAGACCCATTTCGGGCCTCACAATCTGCTGAAATGACTTGACAGGGGAGCAGACCCAATGTAACAGTGGCAGGGGGCGCTGCTCGTGGGCTGGGCAGTCTTACTTAAACCCTCTCCCCAGGGCGTCTGGGTGGCTCAGTTGGTTAAGCATCTGCCTTCAACTCAGGTCATGATCTCAGGGTCCTAGGATCAAGTCCCACACTGGTCTCCCTGCTCAGTGGGGAGTCTGCTTCTCCCTCTACCTCTGTTTACTGCTCCCCTTGCTTATGCTCTCTCTCTGTCAAACAAGTAAGTAAAATCTAGAAAAAAAAACAACTTTTTTAAAAATTTAAGTAAGCTCTACATCTACCATGGTGCTTGACCTCACAACCGTGAGATCAAGAGTCACACAATCCACCGACTAAACCAGCCAGGCGCCCCCTTTCTCAAAAATCTTCAATGGAGATCTGAAACTGAACTAATCCTGTGGAGATTTATTCTTAGAGGGACTCAGACTTCAGGGGGTTCCCCCTCAAATCTCCTCAATGTATTTTTTTTAAAAAGATTTTATTTATTTATTTGACAGACAGAGATTACAAGTAGGCAGAGAGGCAGGCAAAGAGAGAGGAGGAAGCAGGCTCCCTGCTGAGCAGAGAGCCTGATGTGGGGCTTGATCCCAGGACTCTGGGATCATGACCTGAGCCCAAGGCAGAGGCCTTAACCCACTGAGCCACCCAGGCACCCCAAACCTCCTCAGTGTCTTAAGAATCACCTACACATGGGGTACCTGGGTGGCTCAGTGGGTTGAGCCTCTGCCTTCAGCTCAAGTCATGATCTCAGGGTCCTGGGATCAAGCCCACATTGGGCTCTCTGTTCGACGGGGAGCCTGCTCCCCCCAACCCCCACCTGCCTCTCTGCCTCTCTGTGTCAAATAAATAAATCAAATCTTAAAAAAAAAAATCACCTACACAAGCTCCAAGGCAAACAACCCACATCAGCAGACCCCACCAGAAACCTTTACAAGCCAAACTCTGAAGAACCAATGGGTTTCTAGCACCTGCTGGGAGCTCAGGGCTCTTGACTTCAGCTGATCATGGAGAAAAAGCAGCAACTTGCTAAAAAGATGTTGGTTCAGGAAGTTGGCCACCATCTAGCCCTTCAACCTGCTCAACAAACATAAGAGAAAGGGAAGTGGGGGAAGGAGTGAAGGCAACATACCCATTTGTTTATAAAATAACTTTTTAGAAGTAATCTCTACACCCAGTGTGGGGCTGGAACTCACAACCCCAAGATCAAAAGTCGGATAATCCATTGACTGAGCCAGCCAGGCACCTCTATCAAATCATCTTCACGTGCTCTAGAACAACACAATTTACAATTGCATAAACCTATTTTTATATAACATAGGATTGTTAGAGTGATAGTCTTCTGACTTTATAAGTAATATAAACTTAATGAGGTTCTATTAATAGAATAGTCAAAACAACCGACTATACCAAACTATGAATTAAAGATAATGGTATTGGGGAGTCTGGGTGGCCTCTTTAGTGTCTGCCTTTGGCTCAGGTCATGACCTCAGGGTCCTAGGATCAAGTACCATACGCATTGAGCTCCCTGCTCATCAGGGAGTCTGCTTCTCCCTCTCCTTCTCCTTGTGCTCTCACTCTCTCCTTCTCTTTCAAATGAATAAAAAAAAAAAAAAAAAAAACTTAAAAAAACAAACAAACAAACACCCTAAATCTTAAAAAAAAAAAAAAAAGACAGTGGTATTTTGGGAGGCCCCTGGGTGGCTCAGTCAGTTAAGTGTCCAGCTCTTTTTTTTTTTTTTAAGATTTTATTTATTTATTTGACAGAGAGAGAGAGAGCATAAGCAGGCAGAGAGGCCAGCAGAGAGGGGGAAGCAGGCTTCCTGCTGAGCAGAGAGACTGATGCGGGGCTCGATCCCAGGACCCTGAGCATGACCTAGGCCAAAGGCAGAGGCTTAGCCAGTGAACCACCCAGGCGCCCAAGTGTCCAACTCTTGATTTGGGCTCAGGTCATGATCTCAGGGTCATGAGACTGAGCCCTGGATCAGGCTCAGTGCTGGGCATGGAACCTGCTTAAGATTCTCTCTCTCCCCTGCTCCCATGGCCCCTCCCCACCACCACACCCTCTAAATAAATAAACAAGCAAACAAATAAATAAATAAAATGAAGACAACGGCATTTTTTAATCTCTGGGTAGGTATGGCATGTTTTCGTGACTCACCATGGCCAGTGACGTACAGCAAGCGGATGTCTCCTCTCGTGCACCATTTGTCACCAGAGAGGAAGGCAACATGTTGTGATGTCATCGTGAGGCTGATGCACGGGCCTCCAATTTCAGAGTCCTTAGGCATGTCTTCAGTTCTCACTCTCTGCTTCTCCTTCCCCCTCCCTATCTAATGCCAGATTTACAAACAACCAACACCTAAAGAATATGGTCATCACAAGTTGAGAAAGGCCTCAGTTCTCTATTGTTGTATAAAACAAGAAAAAAAAACCCTAAAATTAGTAGTTTACAGCAACGATTTATTATTTCTTGAAATGCTGTGGGTTCACTAGGCGGTTCTTCTGGTCTCATCCGGGCTCGCTCACGCTGTTGCATCCATCCAGTGGGTGAACTAAGCTGGAGAGCCCGAGATGACACCATTCCTATATCTGAGACCTTGAAAAGACCGGAACGGGGTAGGGGGGACCTCTCTCTCTCCATGAAGTGGTTCATCATTAACTGGTCTAGCTCAGCCACTTAGAACGGCAAGGCTCAAGAGAGTGAAGGCACAAGCTGTGCAGGCTTCAGAAAAGTCACACAATGTCATTTCCATACTATTTTATTGCTTTAAGCAAATCCCAAGACCAGATTGATTACAAGAAGCAGAGATACCAAGTGTGTGAATTTAAGGAGGCATTATTCACCAGGGGCACTTTATAGTAGTCTACCACAGGTGTATGTGTGTGTACATGCATGCACACACAAGTGTGTGTGTGTGTAAAACCCCATGGACTTCATTTGAGGCATGCTTGCCAATGCACTTAAACCTCTGCAAGGCCAGTCCGTTAACAGTTTTACTTTGTGCAGCAACCACAAGGAACAAAGTAATAGGCTTGGAATACACATTACATTTATCTTGCAATTTTTGGCTAAAAGAATGCTTTCAGATCCATTACATTAAATTCTTTCAAGTCCATTCCATGTGCTAGGTAAAAGTGCATGTCCCTGTGGTATGATAGGACATTCATTTGGTATTTGATCCCAGTTCCTGGCTCAGAGCTTCTACAACCTTGGGATTTCCTGAGTATTAGAAGGGTCTTTGGTTTTTTCATGATGAACCCATTTACATCACACCTGACCAACTTAGGGTAAAGTTTCTAGAAAGCCTCAAGATAAGGCTGGTCACCAGAAAGACCCAGTGATGAGAGGGTTGAAAGTTTCAGCCCCACCCCTGACTTCCTTGAAGGGAAGGATGGCTGAAGGTTGAACTCATGAAGAGAGAAAGTCTTGAACAAAATTTGAAGTTCCAAGCTGGTGAAGCATCCAGGAGCTGGGAGGGGGGTGTGACCAGAGGGAGCAGGGAAGCTCTGTGCACCTCACCACTCGAACTTTGTCCTGTGCCTCACTTCTGTTTGGCTGCTCCTGAGTTGTGTCCTTGATCATAAACCAGTAAAATGCCCTCCTGAGTTCTCTGAGCCATTCTAGCAAATTATCAAACCTGATAATAAGGGGTTATGGTGACCCCTCCTTTATGGCCAGTCCCTCAGAAGCATGGGTGATGTCTCTAAGACTTAACAACTGGTCCTAAAGCTGGAGGGGGGGGAAGTTTTGCAGGGTCTGTGCTAACCCCAGGTAGTTACTGTCAGAACTGAAGTGAGTTCTTGAACACCCACTGGGTGTCCTGAGAATCAGAGAATTGGCTGTCAGCATTGGGAAACACTCCAGAAGTCCCATTTTTGCAGTAGGGAGGAGAGCTAAGACACACACAATTTTTTGACCCAGCATATACTTTTTTTGTGGTCCACTGTGGTTCCTCCTCTTTAAAAATAAAACATTAGGGCACCAGGGTGGCCAGTTGGTTAAGCGACTACCTTCAGCTCAGGTCCTGATCCCAGCATCCTGGGATTGAGCCCCGCATCTGGCTTCCTGCTCAACGGGAAGCCTGCTTTCCTTCTCCCACTCCCACTGCTCGTATTCCTGCTCTCGCTCTCTCTTGCTGTCAAATAAATAAATAAATAAAATCTTTAAAAAAAATAACCCAATCCAAAGTTCCAAGGAGAAAATTTAGTTGACTGTCATCTACTTATATACATGCACACACAGCACCACGGGAAACTAGATATCTAAACTGTCTGGAAACAAATAAACTGAGTATCATGACAGCAAACATTTCTGCTAATAGTTTCTGGCAAGCGTTAAAATCAATTTAGAGCAGATAGTGGTGCTGGACATGTCCAGAAAGTGAGTTATGCTGAGATCTATAAAACAAACAAAAAGCTTCCTATAACATTTTCAGTGGGACAAGGTCTGAAAAATCAACCTTCTTGATTTTTTTCAAAAAGGTATCTTCTCAAAAGGCAGTTCTGCAATGACGAGCTACAGTTAGACTATCATCCGAGTGTTCAGTTCTGAAAGCATTATGGGAGGCCTTGTCACCTGCAGCACCTTGGACAGAGGATTAGCGGGTCTCTGTTAGCCTCTGCAGCCTTAAGGGGATCTTGTTTAGGATTCTCAGACCCTACATGGGCGATGAACATGCTACTTCGCTTTTTCATTTTGGAGTAAAACTGTCTTCTAAATAGTTTTTCTCCCATATTGTTTTGCTCAACTACATAAAATTATGATTTTTTAAAAATGTAAATGTGTAATCCAGGGAGAAAAGGTAAAAGTATTTTCATACATAAAGGCACAAGATTACTGCAATACCTTTCACTAGTGAACCAGTCTGCTAATGCTACTAACACTAGAGCCAGACCTCCCCCATCCCCTGCTTCAGACTGGTCACTGTTGATCAGTCATCTATAAAGTTGCCTCCCATAGCCATAATGGAAGGAAAAAGCTTGCTTGTTCTTGTTTCCCTTGACCCATCCTTACACTTTCTGTCTTCTTTAGTCATGTTCCAGATTCAAACCATCTTCCTCTGGTAGCAGCCATCATTGGATGCCGACCCACGAACCACTGCCCTTTTCCTCCATGTGGGCAGAGGTCTATTTTTTTTGTTTCTGTGTCCACCATCCCTCTATTATTGGACTATATTTTGGTTGATCTAAGCCAGTGGTTCTCAAAACTTTTTGGTCTCAGAATCTCTTGACACTCTTTTTTTTTTTTTTTTTAAGATTTTATTTATTTGAGAGAGAGAGACAGAGAAAAAAATGCACACGAGCTGGGGAGGGAGGGGCAGAGCGAAGGGGAGAAGTAGACTCCCCGCTGAGCAGGAAGCCTGAATTGGGGCTCCATCCCAGCACCCTGAGATCAGGACCTGAGCCGAAGACAAACGCTTAATGACTGAGCCACTCAGGCATCTCTCTTGATACTCTTAAAAATGGTTGAGAACCTCAAAGAACTTTTGTGTTACCATATTAGAAATTAAAACCAGAAAATTATTTATTGATTGGTCTATATTAAAATAATAATATGCCCAGTATGTAAATTTAAATAACATATCTTGGGGCACCTGGGTGGTTCAGTCATTAAGCATCTGCCTGGTCATGATCCAGGGACCTGGGATTGAGCCCCTCATTGGCTCCCTGCTCGGTGGGGGTCTGCGTCTCCCTCTCCCACTCCTCCTGCTTGTGTTCCCTTTCTCACTGTGTCTCTATCAAATAAATGAATAAAACCTTTAAAAAAAATCCTTATTTCAAATAGCCCTCATAGTTTTCTACATCTGGCCTAATTCTTGTCAGATCTGATTAGATCATCATTTTTTTTTTTTAATCTTGTAAAATAGCTTTCCAAGAGTTTGTCACTGGATGTCATTTCCTTGTTGTTAGCTTGTGCTCACAATGTTAGTGTTATCTTCAATCTGTGATTTCTCAATTTTTTTTTTTTTTTGGTCTCGGGACCTCTTTCTACATTTAAATTACAGACCTCAAAGAGATGTTTTTTGGTCTGGTCATAAATCTATTGATATTTATCATATTGGAAATTAAAATAGAGAAAAATTTAAAAACATAAATCCCCAAGCACACATTCCATTTGTAGCAGAATGATAATGTCATCATGTCATAGAGCCCGTCGAAAACCTCGCTGCATATTCAGGAGAATTTGAGAGTGGAAACAGGCACATAATGTCTTAGGGCTATGTATTTGGGATTCCCAGATATCTTGTGGGTTCCCAGACCACACTTTGAGAATCGCTGCTATGGGAGAATTTTTTTTTTTTTTTAAAGTAGGCTCCATGCCCATTGTGGGGCTTGAACTCACGACCCCGAGATCAAGTGTTGCATGTTCCACCAACCGAATCAGCCAGGCACCTGTCTTGGGAGAATCTTTTGAAAGCCATAGATTAATTTTGTGAGGCCTGGTGTCACTAAACTAGATTATACAACCTACAAATCTAGTAATTAGGCTGGTGTAATCTGCAATTGGCTCCTTCTTCTGAAGTGTGATGAGGCCTCCATGCCAGGTCAGGAAAGACCCCAAGTCTTTCTTGAGAATAACATATCTGACACTGAATGACTGAGGTATGAGTGACAAGATGC
The DNA here is from genome assembly GCF_964662115.1 of Mustela nivalis. Taxonomy (NCBI): domain Eukaryota; kingdom Metazoa; phylum Chordata; class Mammalia; order Carnivora; family Mustelidae; genus Mustela; species Mustela nivalis. The sequence continues at coordinate 85,064,296 of NC_139031.1, forward strand.
CAGAGTCAAAAATCCACTTACATGATACTAATTGAGCTTAATTTAACATTTACACAAAAATAAACATAAATATATGATATACTACTTACTCCAATATCCCAAGCAGCCTACACGCCACTTTAGACCCCTAGATGTAGTTAGTGTGTAGCGTATTGCCTAAGAGAACAGCCCAGGAGGGGGCCCTAGGGTAGGTTGGATTGGGTCCCCTGAAAAGATATTCTGAAGTCTTAACATACCCTCCCTTCACCCCAGACCTGTGAATGTGGCCTTATTTGGGAATAGTCTTTGGAGATGTCATCCAGTTAAGATGTCATCATACTGAATTAGGGTGGCTCCTAATCCAATGACCAGTGTCCTTATAAAAAGAGAAATCTCTGGATAGAAAGATACAGAAGGCAGAGAAACAGTGGGGAGAAGGCCACATGACCTTGGAGGCAGGGGTTGAAGTAGTGTGTCTACAAGGCAAGGACTGCCAAGGGTGTGGGCAGCCACCAGAAGCTAGGAGGAAACAAGGAAGGATTCTTCCCTAACACCTGCATAGGGAGAATGGCCCTACCAATGCCTGGATTTCTGACTTCTAGCCTCCCGACTCGTGAGGGAATACATTTCTGTTCATTTCTTTGTTTTAAAGTAAGCGATGCCCAATATGGGACTCGAACTCACAACCCTGAGGTCAAGAGTGGCATGCTCTTCCGACTGAGCCAGCCAGACGCCCCAGAATTTCTGTTGGTGTAAGCCAGTTTGTTACAGCCACAGTGGGGAAGTAATAAAGGGCCCCACGTCTGGAGAGGCCTTTTGGGTCTTGGAGAAAAAGGTCAGAGGGCAGGCTGGGAAAGACGAATTCCAGGCGCTGTTGTTCAGTTTTGTCTTTCAACAATCTTCCAGCACAACTCCTAATTCTGGGTCACATTCTGAGCAGTTATTATTAATGATCCATTTTCTTTATCCTATTATTATCTATTTACTAATTCAATATTTTTTAAAGATTTTATTTATTTGAGAGAGTGATCACACATGAGAGAGGGAGAGGTGTAGAGGGAGAGGGGCAAAGGGAGAGGGAGCCGCAGGCTCCCCACCGAGCAGGACCCTGGGATCATGACCTGAGACAAAGGCAGATACTTAACCCACTGAGCCTCCCAGACGTCCCTAGATATTTTCTGTCTTTATCCTACTTCTATTTGTCTGCTCTTTGACAATCAAAGCAAAAATCTATTCTTTCTTAAATCTATTCTTTATTATGTATTTCAATATTTTGGTTTGACTCTGCAGCTCTGAGGCTTCAGTAAATATTTGTTTCTTAACTAGTGTAGGAGATGGGGAAGGTCTTCTAAAGGATGTATGTCATAAAAGATTTAAATTTCTGCCTTATAGGGAGTGTCCATATGCTGAATATGTGTGGACTTAATTTTTTGTCTGTGTGCTGACTTAATTCAGTGTTTCTTTTTTTTAAATTTTTTTTAAAGATCTTATTTATTTATTTGGCAGACAGAGATCACAAGTAGGCCGAGAGGCAGGCAGAGAGAGAGGGGGAAGCAGGCTCCCCGCCGAGCAGAGAGCCCAATGCGGGGCTCCATCCCAGGACCCTGAGACCATGATCTGAGCTGAACACAGAGGCTTTAACCCACTGAGCCACCCACGTGCCCCTAATTCAGTGTTTCTTATCTATAAGTTTGAGTAGAAGCACTCTGGAACTGATAAGAAATTTTACTTACTACTTTTCTTTTCTTTGGTTAGTGTATTTCAAAACTGCCAAAGTGCTTAGATGATTTCAATATTTGTTTGTTTTTTGAGATTTTACTTATTTATTTGACAGAGAGCAAGAGAGCTGGAGAGGTACACAAGCTAGGCAGTGGGAGAAGGAAAGCAGGCTCCCCACTGAGCAGGGAGCCCGATGGGGGGTTCGATCCCAGGACCCTGAGATCATGACAGACACTTGCCTGAGATCAAGGCTGAGCCACTCAAGTACCCCAAAGTTTTTACAATTCTTATAGGTATATATATATATATATTTATAATATATAATGCATACATATATATAGGCATATATAATAAATAATGTATATATACATATATAATTCTTAGAGGCATAAAACATTTTAACCAGGAATGAGATTTAGCTTATTATTCACATTCATGAAAAAAATCTATAAATTGAGAATATTTCAATAAATAATGTTAAAAGATGAACTGAGGTACATGAAGATTTTGAAGAGTTTACATGAGCCAATATCAATTTGGGCAGTGCCAAACGAAGAACGGAGAAGAGCACTCTACTAGGGGAAAAGCTTTTCTATTTTTTTTTTTTAAGGATTTATTTATTTGAGGGGCACCTGGGTGGCTCAGTGGCTTAAGCCTCTGCCTCCCTTCAGGTCATGATCTCAGGGTTCTGGGATCCAGGCTCCCCATCTCCTACATGCATGGGGCTCTCTGCTCAGTGGGGAGCCTACTTCCCCCCTACCCTTCTCTCTGTCTGCCTCTCTGCCTACTTGTGATCTCTGTCTGTCAAATAAATAAATAAAATCTTTAAAAAAAAAAAAAGGATTTATTTATTTGAGTGGTGCCTGGGTGGCTCAGTGGGTTGGGCCACTGCCTTCAGCTCGAGTCATGGTCCCAGAGTCCTGGGATCAAGTCCCGTGTTGGGCTTCCCTTGCTCTGTAGGGAGCCTGCTTCTCCCTCTCTCTCTGCTTTTCCCCCTGCTTGTACTCTCTCTCTATGTCAAATAAATAAATAAAATCTTAAAAAAAAAAGAACTTATTTATGTGATAGTGAGCAAGTGAGTGAAAGAGAGAGAATATGAGTAGGGGGAGGGGCAGAGGGAGAGGGAGAAGCAGACTCCCACTGAGCAGAGAGCAGAGATCCCTTGACTCCATGATCATGACCTGAGCCAAAAGCAGACACCCAACTGACTGAGCCACCCAAGGGAGGTGCCCCATGAAAGGGGAAAGGCTTTTATAGAGCATGCAAAAGCAAAGCAAGGAAATTATTTGATCGGCTTTAGCTTAGAGTAGCTTTATTTGGGAAAAACTACTTGGATTTGTGATTAGTTGTTCTTAGTTTTCAATTTCTTAATCTTGAGGCATTTACAGGACTTAACTCTGGCTTAGGTTTCCATTTGCTATCAAGATGTTAGAGCCACCTCAGTCTAATGGGCTCTGGGTTTAATTACTTTAATGATGATAATATTACATCAAATATCTGAAAATCATCTGCTCTTCTTTAACTAAAGAAGCATTTAGCTAACAGCTTGGGATAAATGTTGATATATTTAAAAATTATAATGATTATGAAAAATTGTGGCTACAAAAATACTACATCATCAAGGTGGGTCACCCCACAATAGTTTTGATTTTCATTTTCCTGATGATTAGTAATTTTGAGCATCTTAATGGCAGCATTATTTACAATAGCCAAGGTATGGAAGCAACCTACTTGTCCACTGATAGACGAACAGATAAGGAAGATGTGGTATTCATACGATTTCACTCATTTGTGGAATTTATGAAACAAAACAAGCAAAGGAAAAAAAAAACAGTGGAATGAACCAAGGTTCAGACTCTTTTTTTTGTTTGTTTGTTAAGGATTTTATTTATTCATTTGACAGACAGAGATCACAAGTAGGCAGAGACAGAGAGAGAGGGAAGCAGGCTCCCTGCTGAGCAGAGAGCCCAATGCAGGACTCGATCCCAGGACCCTAAGATCACGACCCAAGCCGAAGGCAGCGGCTTAACCCACTGAGCCACCCAGGTGCCACCAAGGTTCAGACTCTTAACTACAGAGAACAAACTAATGGTTACCAAAGAGGAGAAGAATGGGGGGAATGGGTGAAACAGGTGATGGGAATTAAAGAGGACACTTACTATGATAAGAAAGAAAACCAGGGAATCCTGTGGTGATGGAAATGTTCTGCATCTTGACTCTATCCATTTCAAGATCCTGATATTGTACTATAGGCACAACAGGTAAAGGGAATATGCATCTCCCTGTATTATTTCACAGCAACATGTAAATTCACAATTAGCTCAAAATAAAAAGTTTATTTAAAAAATATAGAATTAGGGGCGGCTGGGTGGCTCAGTTGGTTGACCATCTGACTATTGATTTTGGCCCAGGCCATGATCTTAGGTCCTGGGATCTAGCCTCACTTCAGGCTCCCTACTCAGTGGGAATCTGCTTGAGGATTCTTTCTCTCTCTCTCCATCTGCCCCTCCCCCAATTGCATTGGCACACACGCACACTCTCTCTCTCAAATAAATAAATAAAATCTTTATTTTTTTAAACATTTATTTATTTGACAGAGAAGGAAAGATCACAAGTAGGCAGAGAGGCAGAGGGAGAGGGAGAAGCAGGCTCCCTGCTGAGCAGAGAGCCTGATGTGGGACTTGATCCCAGGACCCTGAGATCATGACCTGAGCTGAAGACAGAGCTTAACCCACTGAGCCATCCAGGTGCCCCAATAAATAAATCCTTAAAAAATCCTTTAATTTTTTTTTAAATATAGACTCAATTAAAAAATATGTAGGGTATATGTGTGTGTGTGTGTGTGTGTGTGTGTGTGTATACATATATCTAATATATTTATAATGTGGGCACACATACAATATATATGATAATAAATATATTACTACTCGGTCATAAAAAAGAATGAAATCTTACCATTCTCAACAACATGGATGGATGTAGAGGGTATTAGGTTACATAAAATAAGTTAGAGAAAGACAAATACCCTATAGTTTCACTTATGTGTGGAATCTATAAGACAAAACAAATGAACAAGCAAGCAAATAAAAGAGAAATTTGTAAATATGAAAAACAAACTGATGGTTACCAGAGGAGAGGTGGGTAGAGGGATGGGTAAAATCGAGAAAAGGGATTAGGAAGTACAAACTCCCAGTTACAAAGTAGGTGAGTCATGGGATAAGAAGTAAAACATAGGGTACATAGTCCATAATACTGTAATATTGTTTGGTGACCGAAGGTGACTACACTTACCATAGTGAGCGTTTCATAACGTATATAAATGTCAAATCACTATGTTGTACACCTGAAACTAACATAATATTGAATGTTAACAGTACTTCAATTAAAAAGGAAAAGGAAGAGAGAGAGAGAAATATGGGTCACCCTTTAATTTTTGGCAAGCTTTGATATAACAGGACCATATTCTACACTGAGTTCTGACTTGAGAAGCTGCCTGAAGACCAATATTCAGATGAGAGGATACATGAGGAATTGCTTTAAAGAACATGGAATGAGAGTGTTCTGATGATTCAGTGGTTAGGGAGGAAGGCACACGAACTGGTTCACTGTTTATTTAAAGATTTTATTTATTTATCTGGGATTTTATTTATTTATTATTTATTTATTTTTTTGAGAGACAGCAGGAGCAGAGAAGGAGAAGCAGGTTACCAGCTAAGCAGGGAGCTCGATGTGGAGCTCAATCCCAGAACCCTGGGATCATGACCTGAGCCAAAGGCAGAGGCTTAACCAATTGAGCCACCCACACACCCCTAGCTCTGATTGTTTAAAAATACTATCCAAACACAAACAAGGCGAAGAGATGGTAGCATATCTTTTGAGGATCACATTAAAGCATTGTTTAACGTGACCACCAAAGTATGACTTAATTCTCTAGAACCCAGCGGTCAGCAAACTTTTTCTGAAAAATGAGTCAGGTAAGTCAATATTCAGGGTTTTGTTTTTTCACAATCCTTGAAAAATGTAAAAGCCACTCTTAACTCAGGGGCTACACCCAAATCTGGCCTGCTGACAGTTTGCTGATTCTAGAAGTCCCTTTGTTTCACTATTCACTATTTTTGTTCGTTTCACTTTTCACTATTGATTAAAAGCATAAGATTCTATGAATTTGCATGTTAACTTGTAGATTTTTCTCTAGTAAAGGTAAAATTTAATGTCTGGTAGAAATATAACTCGAAAGGTTATGGGGCAAAAAAGGTTTATGGTTTTATTGTCACAGGATATTAACCAGTTTTGTATCTAATAGAGCGATCCCTTTTTAAAAAATTGAACTTTAGGGGCGCCTGGGTGGCTCAGTTGGTTGAGCATCTGACTCCTGATTTCGACTCAGGTCATGATCTCAGGGTCGTGGGATCAAGCCCCATGTTGTTGAGGTTCCCATTCAGCAGGGAGTCTGCTAGAGATTTTTTTTCTCCCTCTTGCATGCTCTCTTTCTCAAATAAATAAATCTTTTTTAAAAATTAAATTGCAAAATTTGAGATTATTGTATGTAGATTTACATTCAGTTGTAAGAAGTACTGCAGAGAGATGATGTGTGATCTCTACCCAGTTTCTGCAGTGGTAACACCTTGTAGGACTACAGTACAGTATCACAGCCAGGATATTGCCTGATAGAGTCAAGTCACAGCATTTCCATCCCCTCAAAAATCCCTCAGGCAGCCATTTTGTAGCCACACCCACTTCTCTCAAGACCCCCACCTCCTTCTTAATCCCCAGCAAAGACTATTCTGTTCTCCATTTCTGTTTTGCCATTTCAAAATTATAGAGAAGAATCATATCTGTAACCTTATATATATAACTATATAACCTTTTGGGATTTTTCTTTTTTCACACAGCATAATCCTCTGGCAATTCATTCAGGTGAGAGGTGAACAATCTTTTTTTTTTTTTTTTTAAGATTTTATTATTTATTTGACAGAGGGAGAGAGATCACAAGTAGGCAGAGAGGCAGGCAGAGAGAGAGGAGGAAGCAGGCTCCCCGCTGAGCAGAGAGCCCGATGTGGGGCTCGATCCCAGGTCTCTGGGATCATGACCCGAGCTGAAGGCAGAGAGGCTTTACCCACTGAGCCACCCAGGCGCCCCCCAAGAGGTGAACAATCTTACTTCTTTTTTTTTTTTTTCTTTTTGGTGAACAATCTTACTTAATTTAAATTTTCTTATCGAAAGGCCTATTCAATACACAATTCCTCAAATACCCTTCGAACTAGCCTTACTGTTCTGTTTGTTCCCTCACTGATGAGGGGACGAAAACCTTTTCCTTGTGTTCGGACACATTAATTTTTTTAAAAAGGTTTTATTTATTTATTTGAGAGGCAGAGAGTGAGAGAGAGAGAGGAAACACAAGCAGGGGGAGTGGAAGACGGAGAAGCAGCCTTCCCACTGAGCAGGGAGCTCGACACAGGCTTGATCCCAGGACCCTGAGATCACGGCCTGAGCCAAAGGCAGACGTTTAACACCAGGAGCCACCCAGGCACCCATTTTCCCTGCATTCCTTCTCTATTTGTAGGAGTCATAAATATGTCATAAATAAATATATACACTGTTTAAGTATAGTTGACACACAATGTTAGGTTAGTTTCAGGTGTACCGCATAGTGATGGGACAAGTCTATACCTTACACTATGCTGTAGCTACATCTGTCAACACACAACCCTAGTAGAGTCCCACTCACTATATTCCTCAGGCTGTACCTTTCATCCGCGTAATTTATTCTTGCCATAACTGGAGGCCTGTACCTTTCACTCCCCTTTGCCCATTTTGCCGAACCCCTCACTGAGTCGTCCCTCTGGCAACCACCGGTTTGTTCTCTGTGTTTATGTGCAAGAGCCACATTTTTAATTTTTTGAAATAATACTTGGATATAATTACTTTTCCAGTGCTTGCTCCCTAGAGAGAATTTCCAGTTGGCTCAATTTTTTTTACTTAGAAAAGTCAGAAAAGATCAGATCACCTTTTCTTTCCTTTAGCCAGAATAAAAATGTAATTTGCTTTACTTGAGTTTCAGAGTAATGATAAGAAATATGTTCTCTCTCCAGTGACAGGTTATTTCCATGAGATTTTGGGGTGAGTTGAGAAGAAAGAAATTTTTTTTTTAAAGATTTTATTTATTTATTTGAGAGAGAGAGTGAAGGAGAGAGAGTGTGAGGGGGAGAGGATCAAAGGGAGAAACAGACTCCCTGCTGAGCAGGGAGTTCCATGAGGGACTCGATCCTCAAACTGCAGGTACATGACCTGAGCCAAAGGCAGTTGCTTAACCAACTGAGCCACCCAGGGGTCCCGAGAAGAAAGAAATTTTATTTTATTTAATTTATTTATATTTATTTATTTAACAGAGAGAGATCACAAGTAGGCAGAGAGGCAGGCAGAGAGAAGGGGGGGAAGCAGGCTCCCTGCTGAGCAGAGAGCCTGATGTGGGGCTCAATCCCACGACCCTGGGATCATGACCTGAGCCGAAGGCAGAGGCTTTAACCCACTGAGCCACCAAGGCACACCAAGCAAGAAATTTTTAAATAGCATTTTTATTCTATGCCACTGGCTCACTTTTTATTTTTTAAGCAGGGATTCCAACAGTATATCAGCATAGAGATTTATGATTAATTGGTCAAAAACCCCATGTGTCTTTTAGACTTTAATATTTTGCCTCTAGTGAGAAGCAGATAGTTTATATCATCACTTAATAGAAAAGGTATGTTTTCTCAGATGAGAAGATTAGAAGCCACTTAGTCCACTCCCCTGTTTTGCAGCAGGACTAAAATAATCATTTCTTAAGAAACCAAACAAGAGTGGGGTGCTGGGGGGGCTCAGTCAGTTTAGCGTTTGCCTTTGGATCAGGTCATGATCCCAGGGTCCTGGGATTGAGCCCCGCATCTACTAAGTAGGGAGCCCGATGCGGGGCTCTCCCTCTTCCTTCTGCCGCTGCTCCCCCGCTTATGCTCTCTGTCAAATAAATAAAATCTTAAAAAAGAGAGAGAGAAACAACAAAACTGTATTATGGGAAATCTCAAAATACACAGGAGTAGAAAGAATGGTATAACTCCTGGGTGGGGCTCCTGGGTGGCTTGGTGAGTTAAGCACCTCTATGTAAATGCAATATATATACATATAAATGCAATTTATATATACATATTTTTACATAAATTGTGCATTTAAATGCAATATATATGCATATATAAATGTAATATATATACATATATTTTAATGCTATATATATATATATATATATATATACATTTTTTTTTGACAGAAATTGTGCACTCAGGTGGGAGGTGAGGGACAGAGAGAGGGAGAGAGAGAATCCTAAGCAGAGTGAATAAAGTCAGTATTAGTAATATTTGGCTAACCTTGTTTCATACATACGCCTCATTTCCTCCAACTCAGTAAATCCCAGACATCACATAATTTCATCCATAAATACTTCAGTATGTATCTATAAGAGATAAGACACTTTTTAACATAACAAACCCATTATCACACTGAAAAAATAGTAACACTTCCTTAACATAATCTAATATCCGGTCAGTATTAAAATGTTCTCCAGTACCTCCTTTTAAGGCAGGGGAGGGGCAGAGGGAGAGAGAGAAAATCGCAAGCAGGCCCCACACCAGCAAGGAGCCTTATGCCAGGCTCAATCCCACGACCCTAAGATCACGACCTAAGCCGAAATCAAGAGCTGGACACTTAACTGACTGAACCACCGAGGTGCCCCTTTCAATATCTTTTTACAAATGATTTGAAACTGGATCTAAACAAGATCTGTTGTGTATATATTTTTTCTTTTTTTAAAATACCATTTCTGGGGGCGCCTGGGTGGCTCAGTGGGTTGGGCCGCTGCCTTCAGCTCGGGTCGTGGTCTCGGGGTCCTGGGATCGGGTCCCGCGTCGGGCTCTCTGCTCGGCAGGGAGCCTGCTTCCCTCTCTCTCTCTCTCTGCCTGCCTCTCGGTCTACTTGTGATTTCTCTCTGTCAAGTAAATAAATAAAATCTTTAAAAATAAATAAATAAATAAATAAATAAAAAATAAAATAAAATACCATTTCTGGGACGCCTGGGTGGCTCAGTTGGTTGAGCAGCTGCCTTTGGCTCAGGTCATGGTCTCAGTATCCTGGGATCGAGTCCCACATCTGGCTCCTTGCTCGGGGGGGAGCCTGCTTCTCCCTCTGCCTCTGCCTCCCACTCTGTCTGCCTGTGCTCGCACTCTCTCTCTCCCTCTAACAAATAAATAAATAAAATCTTTTAAAAAAAATAAAATAAAATACCATTTCTTTTTGAGCAGCTTTATTAAGGTAATATGGACATACAAGTACATGTTCAAGTGTACTATTAGATAATTTTTGACATGTTATTCACCTGAGAAATTATCACCACAATCAAGATGATGAACAAAGCCATCACCCCGAGTTTCCTCATGCCCCCTTGGTAATCCTGCTCCTTCCAATGTCCCCACACACTCCCATCCCCAAGCAACCATGGACCTACTTCCCATAGATTAGTTTGCATTTTCTAAAACTTCTTAAAAATGGAATCATACAGGGGCTCCTGGGTGGCTTGGTGAGTTAAGCACCTGACTCTTGATTTTAGTTCAGGTTGTAATCTCAGGCTCGTGGACTTGAGCACCACATCAGGTTCTGCACTCAGCGCAGAATCTGCTGAGACTCTCTTCCTCTACCTCCCCACCCTGTTTTCTCGCTCTTTCTCAAATTAATACATAAATCTTTTTAAAAAATAGAATCATTTTAGGACTGGTTTTACTCCCTCAGCATAATTATTTTGAGACTCATAATACTGTTGCATGTATCAATAGTTCATTCCTTTTTTGTTGCCGAGCGGAATTGCATTGCAGGGATGTATCCCAATTTGCATAACCATTAATTTGTAGATGGATACTTGGGTTGTTTCCATTTCTCAGCTATTACAAATAAAGCCGCTCTGAACATTTGTGCAAAAGACTTTGTATCTACATGGGCTTTGCTTTCATTTCTCTTTGGTAAATACATTAAAAGTAGGATGGATGAGTCATGGGGTAGGTTCTGTTTAACTTTCAAGTAACTACAGAATTGTTTTCTGCAGTGGCTGTAGCCCTTTACAGTCTCTCCAGCAGGAGTATGAGAACTTCAATGCTCTGCATTCTCAGTAACACTTGGTATGGTCAGTCTTAAAAGTTTAAATATTCAAATTTTAAACATTCTTACAGGCGATGTCCCTGTTTTCTAACTACATTTGCATTTAAGGACAGATCGTCTTTGTTATCTTTAACCAAACAACACATTGCAACAGACTGAATGCAAAAGCAAATATGAAAAATCTATCTCTTATTAGACCAGACATCAAAGAGACTTGCCAAATTGTAAAACAGTGTCATCCTTCTCACTTTTTTTTGTCTTTGAAAATAGAGTTTTTTCTATAGAAATATAATATAAACGTGTTTACTATTCTTTTTGTAAATTAAGATAAAATTCCTCTCTCGGGTAGATGCCTTTTCCATGTGGCAGGGCTGTAAACTGTTCACAGCTGTCTGAAAGGTCAGTGGACCAGGAGCAGCTTAGAGTTTTAACTTTAATTTTACAAAGAACAACAAGTGCCTGGGTAGCTCTGTCCATTAAGTGTCTGCCTTTGGCTCAGGTCATGATCTCGGGGTCCTGGGATCGAGCCCTGTGTTGGGTTCCCTGCACAGTGGGGATTCTGCCTCTCCCTCTCCTTCTAACCATCCCCCCACTCCTGCTCTCTCTCTCTCTCAAATAAATAAAATCTTAAAAAGAAAAGCAAAAACAGAACAACATGTTTGAAGGTTTCAACAGGCAAGTTATAACTGACACCTTACTTCTTGTTCCTTTAGAACACTGATCATCTCCCCCAGCCCTGCAGGAGGGGGATCCTGACTGTGGTAAAGAAGAAGTGGGAGAACCCAGTCCTGGGGACAGAGTTTCCCACAGACTCCCTCTGAACAGGAATGCTGAGGTCTGACTCAGAGGCAGCCGTCCTCCCGGTGAAGAGGTGTCTTTTGCCTCTGAGGCCCAAGCTGACCACGAGGAATGAGTTCACTGCAGACCCAGGCTCGGACCACATCCTGAAGCCCATGTTCAGTGTCCACATCCCCGCCTTGAAGGCAGTGAGCGTCTTAAAGACCACTTGAGGGGCGCGTGGGTGGCTCATTGGGTTAAAGCCTCTGCCTTCAGCTCGGGTCATAATTCCAGGGTCCTGGGATAGAGCCTTGCATCGGGCTCTCTGCTCAGCAGGGAGCCTGCTTCCCCTCCTTCTCTTTCTGCCTGCTTCTCTGCCTACTTGTGATCTCTGTCTGTCTGTCAAAAAAAAAAACCACTCGAAAGAAAGTAAAAAAAAAAGGAAACTTGTCTAGGAGACTTCAAGCACCAGGTAGAAAAACCTGAAATCAGTGAAAACAGGGAAGCTGCAAACAAAACGGGGAGATACCATGATCTGCTGAACAGGCTTCAGATGACGGTTGAGGAGGGCGAGCCAATGCCAGTGAAGCAGATTCTTCAGGCCAGGGCCAAAGGGCAGGTGGAGGGAGGATCTCCAGAAACAGCCACTCTCTGGATGATGTGGAGACAGGCCCCGGTCAAGGCAGAGGAAACCGAGAGCCAGTGAAATCTGGATTCATGACCCTTGTCAGAAACCTCCATCAAGGATCAAATGGCCAAGTGCCAGGCAGCTGTGTCCGAACAGAGCAGTTCCACCAACTCTACAAATGACTTGCAAGCTGCCGGTGGTGAAATAAAAAAACTCATTAATTAGAGCAAAAGCAGAACGTGCCCCCAGATCCTGAGGTCTGCCTCGCCCATCAGGTTGGAGACAAGGTGTCTGCCACTGAGAAGAGCCTGGCAGTCTGTTCCACTGCTGTTGAGGATGACTCTGTAACTCCCCCCCGGTCAAGAGTGAGACCCAGCAGCCTGTCCATCCCAAGCCACGAAGTCCTGATGCCAGAGCCTCCAGCCTCTCTGGGAGTTCTCCTCCCGAAGCAGTGAAGAAGTTTCAGGGACCTGCAGGAGAGACTCGTGCACCAGGTCAGAAGACAGTCTACCCCATGGAGCGTGTCTGGGCCAACTGGTGGGGAGGTCACGTCAGCGGCTTCTGTTGCTCCTACTGCAACAGCGGACTTAGTCTAGGAACATACATGTCTTTACATGAGGGATTCTACCGTGAGCCTCACTTCGACCAACTCTTTAAGGCTAAAGGCAGCTATGATGAAGGCTTGGGGCACGGACCGCACGAGGATCTGTGGGCAAGCAAAACTGAAAGGAAAGGACTTTGGAGAGACCAGCCCAGCTTCCAAATGCGGGGGAGACCCCTCAGAGCCCAGGGCTGGAAGATGCCCGCATTGTGAAGGTGGGTGTGCTGACAGCAAGTGTGGAAGCCAAGGCCTCGTCGCAGCCAGAGAAAGAAGACAAGCCTGCTGAAACCAAGAAGCTGGGGACCACCTGACCGCCGTCCCCCTCCCCCCGCCTCCAGAACCTGGTAGTTCAGGAAGGACCTTGGAGGAAGAGATCAGTCTCCAAGCCTAGATGGTCTCCTGAGGATGAAATCAGCAAGCCTGACCCTCCCGAGGACCTCGATCTGGATCTGAAGAAGTTAAGACGGTCTTCTCTGCTGAGAGAAAGAAGTCACCTGTTCACCGTAGCAGCTCCATTTCAACGACTTCAGTCAAGAGCCCCCAGATCCCGGCCCCACGCATAAGGAAAGGCTGGAGCATGTCAGAGCTGAGCGAGGGATCTACAGGAGGAAGGACTGCAGAAAGGAGACAAGCGGGAAATGCCAATACCTCCAAAAAGAATGGTAGCGTGGGAAAAACAACCTGGCAAACCCAGGAATCCGGAAGAGGGGAGACAGGGGGAGAAGGAAGGGAGACGGCGGTTTTGAGATGGGGAGTGAGACTCTTACAGAGAATGGTGCAGACTTGGATGGAGAGGATTGAGACCTCAAGCAGCAGTCCCCACAAGAACCCAAGCCTACAGACTGGTCCAGCTTTGCAGACAATACCTCCCCTAGAGAAGTCACTACCCAGAATCAGAAATCCCACGACCTAGGATTCTGGCGGGAAGAAGTAGTCCAAGAGCTGTCTGTGGAGGAACAGATAAAGAGAACCCAGTGCTATGACGAGGACGAGGACGGGGACGGGGAATGACAGACTGCAAATGGATGCAGCATTCGGTTTGTGTCCGTGTTAGGGAGCCCCTGCCTGTTCTCACAGTGACGCTCGCACCCAGATAAGAGCATAGCCTGTAATGTACATGGGAGTAATTTTGGAAGAGTTCTTCCTTAAAAAAAAAAAAAAAAAAAAAAAGCCATACCGCAATTTAACTGAACCAATTCTAAGTGCTAGAGATAATATGACTTCAGTCCTCTATTTTAGCAATGCTGATATGCATGAGGGGCTTTCAGGTCTTCTCCTGAGGGGGAACATGCCAGCTGATACAGTCAACACCCCACTGTACTCCCAAAAGGCAATACAGAAATACATGATTAGTAGCACACTGTTACACTAAAAATTCAATTATGGAATTAGGAAACATAGAGAAGGGGTATTGGGACCTAAACATTATGACTGAATATATTGTATTTTTTTTTTAATTTTTTTTTAAGATTTTATTTATTTATTTGTCAGGGATAGAGGGAGAGAGAGAGCGAGCGAGCATAGGCAGACAGAGAGGCAAGCAGAGGCAGAGGGAGAAGCAGGCTCCCCGCCAAGCAAGGAGCCCGATGTGGGACTCGATCCCAGGACACTGGGATCATGATCTGAGCCGAAGGCAGCTGCTCAACCAACTGAGCCACCCAGGTGTCCCTGTATTTTATTTTTTAAAGATTTTATTTATTTATCTGACAGAGAGACACACACAGCAAGAGAGGGAACACAAGCAGGGGGAGTGGGAGAGGGAGAAGCAGACTCCCCATTGAGCAGGGAGCCTGATGGGCAGCTCGATCCCCAGGATCATGACCTGAGCCGAAGGCAGATGCTTAACCAACTGAGCCACCCAGATGCCCCTCATGTACAAGTTTTTGTGCAGACATGTTTTTATTTCTCTTGGGTGTGTAGCTAGGAGTGGAATTGCTGGGTCCTATGGTAACTCACTGTTTAACGGTTTGAGGAACTGCCAAGTTACTTTCCACAGCAGCTGCACCTTTTTACATCCCACTCCTCAGTAGTATGTGAGGGCTCCAGTTTTCTCGCCTCTGTGCCAGCGCTTATAATTATTATTTTTTAATTCATTTTTAAAACTATAGACATCTGAGTGGGTGGAAAACAGTACCCCATTGTGGTTTTATTTTGTATTTTCCTGATGGCTGATGATGTTGAACCTTGTTTCATGTGCGTATTGGCCACTTATCCTTCTTATTTGGACCAATGTCTGTTTAAATCTTTTGCCATTTTTTAAAAGATTTTATTTTTTAAGGGGCATCTGGGTGGCTCGGTCAGTTAACCACCTGTCTTCGGCTCAAATCATGATCTTAGGGTCCTGGGATCGTGCCCCATGTCAAGCTCCCTGCTTAGTGGGGAGTCTGCTTCTCCCTCTTCCTCTCCCCCTGCTCATGCTCTGTTTCTCTTTCTCTCTCTCTCAAATAAATAAAATAAAATCTTAAAAAAAAAAAGATTTCATTTCTAAGTAATTTCTATACCCAACGTGGAACTCAAACTCACAACTGTAAGATCAAGAGTCACATGTTCCACCAACTGAGCCAGGCAGGGGCCCCAGTCTTTTACCCATTTTTAAATTGGGTTATTTCCCTTTCCTTGTTGAGTTTTAAGAGTTCTTTATATGTTCTAGGTACTAGGCCCTTACCAGATATAGGATTTATAAATATTTTCTCCCTTTCTATGAGTTGTCTTTTCACTTACTTGGTAGTAAGGTTTTAAAATTTGGGGGCACCTGGGTGCCTCAGCTGGTTGAGCGCCTGACTCTTGATTTTGACTCATGATCATCATGAGGGCATGATCTCAGGGTCCTGGGATGGAGCCCTATGTCAGGCTCTGCACCCAGTGGGGAATCTGTTTGAGGCTGCTCTCTCTTCCCCTCTGGCTGCTCCTCCCACCACGCATATGCTCTCTCTCTGAAACAGATAAATAAATCTTTTTAAAAAGTTTTAAAATTTGGATGAAGTCCATTTCATTAACTTTTTCTTTTGTTCTTGTGCTTTCAGCATCATATCTAAGAAACTGTTCCTTAATCCAAGGTAATGAAGTTCTACACCTATGCTTTCTTCTAAGAATATTATAGCTTTAACTCTTACATTTATATCCTTAATACATTTTGAATTAATTTCTGTACATGGTGTCATGCAGGGTTCCAAATTCATGCTTCTGCATATGAATATTATATAAAAAATTATTCTAGGGGTGCTTGGGTGGCTCAGTCAGTTAGGTATCTGAGTTTTGTTTTTTTTTATTTTATTTATTTATTTTTTTAAAGATTTTATTTATTTATTTGACAGAGAGAAATCACAAGTAGATGAAGAGGCAGGCAGAGAGAGAGGAAGGGAAGCAGGCTCCCTGCTGAGCAGAGAGCCCGATGCGGGACTCGATCCCAGGACCCTGAGATCATGACCTGAGCCGAAGGCAGCGGCTTAACCCACTGATCCACCCAGGCGCCCCAGGTATCTGAGTTTTGATCTCAGTTCAGGTCTTGATCTCAGGGTCATGAGTTCAAGCCCTAAATGGGCTCCATGCTGGACGTGGAGCCTACTTAAAAAAAAAAAAAAAAAAAATTACTCTAGGGGCACCTGGGTGGCTCAACGGGTTAAGCCTCTGCCTTCAGCTCAGGTCATGATCTCAGGGTCCTGGGATCAAGCCCCACATCAGGCTCTCTGCTCAGTAGAGAGCCTGCTCCCCCCCACCCCCTGCCTGCCTCTCTACCTACTTGTGATCTCTCTCTGTCAAATAAATAAATAAAATCTTTTAAAAAATTACTCTAACACTTGTTAAAGATGATAACAACTTTTCAACAGACAATTGCAGTGGGATTTTATAATAGGAAGAGAGATTAGGTTCAACTACAAATATAATAAGGAAAAATGGGGATTGATAGCCAAGGAGCAGGGTTAGAGGGGATGTCAGTGGGTGGAAAAATAACTAAAGTAAACATCAGGGTAAGGGGTACTCTGGCTAAAGTGACTTGACAGGATTCTCGGTGAAGTCAGGTCAGCAGGATCAGACACAACCTGGGGGATGGTGGGGAAGGGGAATTTGAATATATATTGAGTGTGGGGGTTCTTTTTAAACTGATTGAAAAGATTCTTGCTAATCTGGGTGATGCAGGCCCAAGAGTAAACACAGAAAGTCAAAGCCTAGAGGGATTAGAGGAGCCTGACGGGAGTTAGGTCAAGGTGGGGGTCTTTGCCAATATTCAGTTGTCTCAACACCATCTGTTGGAAGATTCTTCTTTCCTTATTAAATGAGCTTGGGGGGCACCTGGGTGGCTCAGTGGGTTAAGCCTCTGCTTTCGGCTCAGGTTATGATCCCAGGGTCCTGGGATTGAGCCCCGCATCGGGCTCTCTGCTCAGCAGGGAGTCCGCTTCCTCTTCTCTCTCTCTGCCTGACTCTCTGCCTACTTGTGATCTCTGTCAAATAAATAAATAAAATCTAAAAAAAAAAATAAATAAATAAAATAAATAAATGAGCTTGGAACCTTGCTAAAATGAGCAGTTGTTCATAGATGTTTGGTATGGATTTACTTCTGGACTCTCAATTCTGTTTCATTGATCTATACATCTATCCTTATGCAGATAACACACTGTTCATGTGCCATTTTACATTAGCCTTGTAGTAGGTTTTGAAATCTGAAATGGGAGTCCTCCAACTTTTCTTGTTTAAGACTGTTTGGCCATTTGGGGTCTCCAGCATTTCTTTATGAACTTTAAGAACACTGTTCATTTTGCAAAATAATCAGTTGGAATTTTGATAGGAATTACACGGAATCTGTAGATTCACTTAGGGATTATTACCAAAAGTTATTATTACAAATACTTAAATTATTTTATTTAATTTTTTTTTCATTTTATCTATAAAGGAAACTCATTGGTCCTATCATTTCTTCTCAAGTAAAGTTTCATAAAGGATCAGTATAATGATCCAACTATATTATAGGGCAGAAATAAAGGAAATTTGCATTTCACTAAGTACATGTCCAGACATGACCATATAGGAAGGCTGAATGAAATAATCAGATACTGGAAACAATGGAGAATCACAGTGAATGTGACAGCTATAAATGCTGAGTAATATGGGAGTTGTGTGGTAAGTTCAATATCCTTCAATAGTATTGACACTGGCAATACATTTTTCAGAAATGGTGAAATCTTCCGGTACCTGGCTCTCTCAGTCTTTAGGTATCTGCCTTCGGCTCAGGTCATGATCTCAGGGTCTTAGGATCCAGCCCAGGATCAGGATCTCTTCTCAGCAGGGAGTCTGCTCCCCCCCACCCCCCGCCCTTTGCCTGCCTCTCTGCTTGCTTGTGATTCTCTCTCAAATAAATAAGTAAAATCTTTTTTTAAAAAGTAGCTTGTGTTTCAAATCTTGGTTACTATGTTCATTTTTCCAGGCCCTTTATACATATGTCACAACAAAGTATCCATTTTCTCAACATCTAAATTACATTTAGAAAAGCAGGTCAAGGGCGCCTGGGTGTCTCAGTGGGTTAAAGCCTCTGCCTTCGGCTCAGGTCATGATTTCAGGGTCCTGGGATCGAGTCCTGAATTGGCCTCCCTGCTCAGCGGGAAGTCTGCTTCCTCCTCTCTCTCTGCCTGCCTCTCTGCCTACCTGTGATCTCTGTCTGTCAAATAAATAAATAAAATCTTTTTAAAAATCTTAAAAAAAAAAAAAAAGAAAAGCAGGTCAAATTTCAAGTGAAACTAACATATTGTGTTGGTCAAGGAATTTTGGCTAGAATGATTTGGCTCATTCTCTCAGAGGTCTCTAGCAGATCATCATCTCTAAAGACAGAATTTTCCATTGGAGTTAGCAGAATCTCGAGAAATATTCAACAGAGCATTAATTTTTGAATGGCTAAGCCATGAAAAATCTGTCACATAGATCTTTTTTTTTTTAATTAAGTACAGAGTCTTTTAAAAAAAAATTTAAAGATTTTATTTATTTGACAGACAGAAACCACAAGTAGACAGAGAGGCAGGCAGAGAGAGAGGAGGAAGCAGGCTCCCCACAGAGCAGAGAGCCCGATGTGGGGCTCGATCCCAGGACCCTGGATCATGAACTGAGCTGAAGGCAGAGGCTTTAACCCACTGAGCCACCCAGGTACCCCTATCACATAGATCTTAAATAATTTTTAAATACTGACATTACCCAAACTTCAAACTTCCTGTAATGATTTTTCCTCCTTTTATTCATCTCATTGTTACTATTATTATTGTTTGTATTTTTATGTTACTTGGAAGGCTTTTGGGAACAAAATTGGTGGTATATTAATTGAAAGCTGTTTTAAAAAATATAGTTATGCAAAAAAATAATAAAAATATAGCTATGCAGGCAAAATAAAAAGAAAATGTAGAAAGAACTGAAGTAGAACAGAAGGTAGAAAATGAAAAGTGAAAGTCGCCCCTTTCTCATTTCCAGGTTCACGTACACAGACAACCACTCTTCATAGTTTCTGGTTTTCATTTTTTAGTTCATTATCCTTATAACATGAAATAAAATCCTTCCCTGTTTGTATCCTGACTTTAGGTTGTATTTTCTCCTTCCTGGTATATAAGTGATTTATTACACGGACTCTTCTCATTTACTCCCAACAGTTCCAGTTTGATCTTCTACTTCTACTGGCTATCTTTCTCTCTTTAGATATTATATGAAGTCATCTACTTCTTAAATTATAAATGTCACACTGTATCTATGAAAATGAGTAAATTAGTGTTATTCTTTTAAGATCCTCCCAATTTTTTCTAGTTATATTATCCTACTTGTCAAGACAAATATTTATACACTGTTTATCCACTAAAATATAAAGCTGAATTTCTTCTTGGCTACAGCAAGCCATGTGTTTTTGCCTTGGAGGCTTTGTATTTGCTCTTCATGGCTCACTCCCTCACTTGATTCAGATCTTGGCCACCTTCCCAAGGTGTCTCCCACTTGGAAGAGAGTAAGTTCATGTTGTGTTCACTGAATGTTCCAAATGCCAGGAACTGTTCCTGGCCAATAGGTGCTCAATAAGCATACATTTATTTATTTATTTACGATTTTATTATTTATTTCAGAGAGAGAGAATGCGCAGAGAGAGAAGGTGAGGCTGAGGGGGAAAGAGAGGGAGAGAGAGAGAGAAGGCTCCCCGCTGAGCAGAAACCTGACGTAGGGCTGGATCCCAGGACCCAGGGATCATGACCCGAGCCAAAGGCAGTCACTTAACCCAAGGAACCCCCTAGATGTCCCCCAATAAACATTTATTGAATGAGTAAATCCTAAAAGACCAAAGAAGGTGTCATAAAAGATGTGAATGTGTAAATATCATTACAGAATCAACTAGTATATTGGAACTAATGTAAAAAGGAAAATGTAACCCTATGCTGTTAACATTCTGGCACTCCAAGAATCTTCCACATATTTCCTCTTTTATTTCTTACACGAAGTATGTTGCACTTTAGTTTCTAACTGCTACTCCCACATCATGTTTCATTGTTGGATTATTTATTTATTTATTTATTTTAGCAATGTCTACACCCGGCCTGGGTCTTGAACTCACAACCATGAGATCTAGAGTCACATGCCCTACTGACTAAGCGAGCCAGATGCTCCTTCTGGATTTTTAAAAAATTTTGTTGGAGAATCTCTTTTAAAAATTTCCCATGCAGGGATTCTCTTTATGTTTGAATGCATCTTCATTTGGCCTTTACATTTGATTGATGCCGTAGCTAAGTATAGGATTTTAGGTTCTAACACTTGTCTCCTCCATCTCTGAAGACATTGCTCCCATACCCTGCAGCATTTGGTGATGAGAAATCTGAAGTCGGTCTGATTTGGATACTCTGCAAGTGTCAGGGCTTTTCACAACACCCCCCCCTCCCGTCTTCGGAAGGTTTTTGGTTCTGAAATCTCATCAGAATGTGTGGGCCTTTCCAATTAGTCCTGCTTGACAGTGAGTGGCATTTTTCTTCGGTGAGAGGAGATTTTCTATGATTTATTTCTCCACACGCGTGTCTTTGTTCTTCTTTACAGTGACGTCGCCTCCATCTGCGGTCTGATTTCTGTTCTGAGAGGCTTCCTCTACTCTGTCCTCCCGATTACGGGTCCTTGTGCCAGCCCACTTTATCATCCATGACGGTTTTCAGGCAATCACTCCCTTTCCTTGCAGACTGTTGGACGGAAGCACCAACGTCTGAGGATACTAGTTAGGACCATTTGAAATCTCTTCTTTCTAGAGTTATTTATGTCTCCTCTGGAGTCCGTGATTCAGTTGGTTCATCTTGGTCCTTCCTGTCCATGCTGCTGCCATGTTTATTCCTATCTCGCTTGCTCAGACGTTCACTCAGACGTCGGTGCAAATGCCTCCAAGGGTTGGCCTCGGCTGTGGTAGGCAGGTTTCAGCAGTGATGTTCTCTGGCTCCTGTTGGCCTCTCCCTATGGGGAGAGTGAGCTGCTTCTGAGGAAGTGGTAGAGCCTGCCTTCCAGCGTGCCTCACTGACAAGATGTGTGGGTGAAGAGCCAGGCAGACTGGGGAACCCCACAATTGCCAAATTGAAAAGGGTTGTACTTCAGATGGAACAGGTCAAGTATGTTTCCTCCTACGTGCTGCCTTTCCCTCCTCCCCACTGCACATCACGGTGGAGTCTGAAGTCCACTCAGACACTGTTCTCCTTCGCCCTCCTCAGGCCACCTGCCCAACAAATATTTGTTGAACAAATAAATGGTGGAAAAGAGAGGGGAAGTAACCAACTGTCCTTGTAATTCCAAGCATGCTTCTTTCATGACTTACTCTAAATATGGCTTCCCAGCCCAGCCCTGCTCTTTCTTTTCTCGGCTTCAAGCTTGCTGAGTGCCAGGATTCCCTCATTACATACAGCACGTTGGGCTAAGTCCAGGTTCCTCTTCTTTTTCTCTTCCTGTGTCTTCCAACCTGCTCACTCTCCTATAATTTCATAGTTAAGCGAAAGTCAGATGTGTGTGTTCAGTCTGCCATGTTAAACCAGAAACATATCTGAAAGTATAGGTACTAAAAAAATTGTATTTTAGAATATCTGTTGAACTCTCACATGATGGAAAGTGGAAAAAAATGAGCAAGGGTTATTTTTTTTTAATTTATTATATGTTGGTATCTTATTTGGAACTTAGGGGAAAAAATAATATAATTTTATTGAATCCCTGCAGAAAAATTAGTGGGTTATGAGTTAGAGGTTTTGCCTATGTTTTTTTTTTTTTTATTTTTATTTATTTATTTATTTATTTTTAAAGATTTTATTTATTTATTTGACAGAGAGAGAAATCACAAGCAGGCAGAGAGGCAGGCAGAGAGAGAGGAGGAAGCAGGCTCCCCGCTGAACAGAGAACCCGATGCGGGACTCGATCCCAGGACCCTGGGATCATGACCTGAGCCGAAGGCAGCGGCTTAACCCACTGAGCCACCCAGGCGCCCCCTGCCTATGTTTTTAATAGAATTCCATAGCCACCTACTTAATATATATATATATATTTTTACAAGTTTCACTATTTAAGTAATCTCTCTCTACACCCACATGGGGCTCAAACTCACAACCCCGAGATCAAGATTTGCATGCTCCTCTGACTGGGCTACAGATGCCCCTTAATATATTTTTATTGGATAAAATGACTGATTATGAATAATAGATGAAATTTCAGGAAAAACACAGTTCTGTCAATTGAATATAAACCTCATTTAAAGTTTCTTTTTTTTTTTAAGATTTTATTCATTGTTTTTGATAGAGAGACAGCAAGAGAGGGAACACAAGTGGGAGTGGGAGAGGGAGAGGGAGAAGCAGGTTTCCCATTGAGCAGGGAGCCCAACTAGGAACTCGATCCTAGGACCATGGGATCATGACCTGAGCCAATGGCAGATGCTTAACGACGGAGCCACCCAGGTGCCCATAAGCCTCATTTGAAATAAATTTAGCTTTTAAAGAAAAAAGCATAGAGTATTACATGGAAAAAATGTTGCAGCATAGTATATACACCTTGATTAAAAATGTGCGTGTATATATATATGTATGTGTGTATGTCCATCTTTGTGTACAGGCACATATAGATATGGATATATACACACATATGAACATAGAGAAGAAATTAAAAATAACAGTAAACTGTTAATAACAGTCATGTTAGGAGTTTTAGGATTAATACAATGGTGATTGAGAAGCACTAGAATGACAATTTATTCCAAGTGGGGGCACTATTTATTTTTATTTTGTATTTTTTAAAAAATATTTTATTTGTTTATTTGACAGAAAGAGAGATCACAAGTAGGCAGAGAGGAGGGAGAAGCAAGCTCCCCACTGAGCAGAGAGCCCGATGAGGGCTCGATACTGGGAACCCGAGCCGAAGGCAGAGGCTGAACCCACTGAGCCACCCAGGTGCCCCGGGACTATTTATTTTTAAATTAATAAATTAAAGGGGATCCTGGGTGGCTCAGTGGGTTAAAGCCTCTGCCTTCGGCTCAGGTCATGATCCCAGCGTCCTGGGATCAAGCCCCACATCGGGCTCTCTGCTCAGCAGGGAGCCTGCTCCCCACTCTCTCTGCCTGCCTCTCTGCCTACTTGTGATCTCTGTCTGTTAAATAAATAGATAAAATCTTTTTAAAAAATAAATTAATAAATTAGAGAGAGAGAGAGTGCGGGAGCAAGTGGGAGAAGCAGAGGGAGGGAGAATTTTTTTTTTTAAAGGCTTAAAACGTATTTTAATAAGTTGATGCTGTATTACTGCTCCATTTCTCAGAAAAACTCCAAATATATCAGGGACAAATCAAACATGGTACACCAATAAAAAAAAAAAATGCACAGCATAACTACCTAAGATAGGCAAGGCTAAGAGCTACTGTCCAACCTTCAGCATACAGCAACCCTGTTCCCAAGATTGTACTAGGCCTATCAAGAAGAGAATTTTTTTTTTTTTTAGATTTTTATTTACTTGAGAGAGAGAGGAGAGGGATAAGCAGACTCCATGTTGAGCGCAGAGCCCAGCTTGGAGCTCAATCCCATGACCTGAGCCGAAATCAAAATTTGGAGGCTCAAAGGACTGAGCCACCTTGGAGCCCTGAGAGAATCTGAAACAGCCTCCATGCCCAGCACACAGCGAATGCAGGGCTTGATCTCGACCCTGAGATCATGACCTAAGACAACATCAAAAGTCAGAGAGAGAGATCACAGAGAGATGCTCAACTGATTGAGCCACTCGGGTGCCCCCAAGAAAGACTATATATAATTATGTACATGTTTAATGTGAAAAAATACATACTGGGGGACTTCCAGCTTCAGTTCTGATATATAAAGAGTTTGGAAGTTGTCACCCACATCCTTATAAGGAAAAACCTAAACAACCTGAAAATCAGTGACTTGAAGGAGTTTTCTTGGAGCCTTCAGAGAATTCAGGCGGCAGGGCAAGCTGTCACCACAGAATCTGGAGACAGAAAAACACAGAAAATCACAGATGGGTTCAGTTTACCTGGGACAGAAGCTCCTGGAGCCGTAAACTGGTAGATGAGTAAAACAGTAACCGAAGAATTGCCAGGGGCTGGGTGTGGACTAGCTTGGGGCAGGAAACTCCTACTGGCTGTGGCCTTACAGAGGCCCCACATTCTAGTAGATTTTACTTCTAGAAACCCCACTAAGTTCTCATGAAGAGCCAAGAAGAAACACTTGTGTTTTGGCGGGGGGTAGGGAAAAGTAACCATTTTGATATACGCACAGAGTGTTCTCCATGACAAAGCCCTCTTCAGCAGGGGAAGTAGACCTTAACAGAGCTTTATCTGACTCTGGGAGAAGGAAATTACCCAAATTCAGCCCCCTCTAGCTTTCCTGTCACACCTAAAGGGAAAAATGCTGAGAGACGCTTGTGAAAGTCACACTCAGGGACACAGACCCCTTAAAAGACTGAGGTTTAGGGCGCCTGGGTGGCTCAGTGGTTTAAGCCGCTGCCTTCGGCTCAGGTCATGATCTCAGGGTCCTGGGATCGGGTCCCGCATCGGGTTCTCTGCTCAGCAGGGAGCCTGCTTCCCTCTCTCTCTGCCTGCCCCACATCTACTTGTGATTTCTCTCTGTCAAATAAATAAAATAAAATCTTAAAAAAAAAAAAAAAAAAAAAGACTGAGGTTTAGTATAGGATTTAGAATAAGATTATACCCCTGACTGTGCCAACAGGGCTACAAAATAACAATGGACTATAGCTGAAAGAGCAGCAAAGGTACAGATTCCATTTAAGAAGGAGTTTCCAGGGAAGATAAAACAAGGATGTGAGAGGGCATGAAAGCCTCTGACACCTACAGCTACAACAAACATGAGAAACAGTCCAACTCCTAGCCAGATTGACACCAAACCACACACTGGACACCTACTTATCTCCTATTACCCAATACATGATGTCAGGCTTTCAACAAAAATTTGTAAGGCATACTAAGTTTCAAGGCAAGAAAAAACCCTCTTCAGCAGGGTAAGTAGACCTTAACAGCTACTATCAGAGTGGATCAAAAAAACAAGACCCAGGGGCGCCTGGGTGGCTCAGTGGGTTAAAGCCTCTGCCTTCGGCTCAGGTCATGATCCCAGAGTCCTGGGATCGAGCCCCGCATAGGGCTCTCTGCTCAGCAGGGAGCCTGCCTCCTCTTCTGTCTCTGCCTGCCTCTCTGCCTACTTGTGATCTCTCTTTGTCAAATAAATAAATAAAATCTTAAAACAACAACAACAACAACAAAAACCCACAAGGCCCAATTTTATGTTGTCTAAAAGAAGCCCACTATAAATATAAAGATTTAAGTTAAAAGTAATGTGATACCCTGCAAACACTAATAAAAAGTAACCTGGAGTAGCTGTATTAATGTCAGATTTCAGAAGAAGGAAAATGATCAGAGATAAAGAGGAGCATTATGTAAAGATAAAGAAGTTAATTTAGTTAAATTAATTTAGTA
The DNA here is from genome assembly GCF_964662115.1 of Mustela nivalis. Lineage (NCBI taxonomy): Eukaryota > Metazoa > Chordata > Mammalia > Carnivora > Mustelidae > Mustela > Mustela nivalis. The sequence continues at coordinate 85,090,120 of NC_139031.1, forward strand.
AAGAAGTTCTTTAGTTAAGTAGTTAAGTACTTTAGTTAAGTAGTTAACTACTGTTAAGTAGACTTAACAGCCTTAAACACCTATGCACTTGACAATAGTGTGTCAAAATATGTGAGGCAAAAACTGACAGAAATTCAAGGAGAGACAGATAAACTCACTATTGCTTCAAGAGACTCGAACACTCCTCTTTCGGTAATCAATAGATCCAGAAGGCAGAAAATCAGTAGGGATCTAGTTGACCTGAACAGCACTATCAGTCAACTTGGTCTGCTCAACATCTATAGAACATTTCATCTAACAACAGCAGAATACACATTCTTCTCAAGCTCACGTGAATACTCACCAAGATAAACCGTATTCTGGGCCATAAACCATACATGAAGGAATTTTTATTTATTTTTTATTTTTTTATTTTTTTATTTATTTATTTGACAGACAGAGATCGTAAGTAGGCAGAGAGGCAGGCAGAGAGAGAGAGGAGGAAGCAGGCTCCCTGCTGAGCAGAGAGCCCGATGCGGGGCTCGATCCCAGGACCCTGGGATCATGACCTGAGCCGAAGGCAGCGGCTTAACCACTGAGCCACCCAGGCGCCCCTACATGAAGGAATTTTTAAAAAGACATATATACAAAGCAACATTCATGAGCACATGAAATTATTTATTTATTTTTGAAAGATTTTATTTATTTGAGAAAGAGAACACAAGAGAGTGAGCAAGCGGGCAAGCATGAGCAGGGGTGAGGGAGAGGGAGAAGCAGACCCCCTGCTGAGCAAGAAGCCTGATGCAGGGGCTCAGCCCGAGGAACTCCAGATCATGACCTGAGCCAAAGGCAGATGCTTAACGAACTGAGCCACCCAGGTGCCCCAGAGCACACGAATTTAAACAAGAAGCCAATTATAGAAAGCTTGTAAACCCTAAATATCTGGAAATTAACAAGACTCTATAAATGACATACTAGTCAAAAAAGAGCCTGCAAGAAAAACTTAGAACATCTTTTGAACTAAATGAAAATGAAAATACAACTTAACAAAATTTGGGAATGCAGTAAAATCAGTGCTTAGCAGGGCATTTACAACATTAAATGCATGTTCTAGAAAAGAAGACCTAAAGTCAATGACCTAAGCTTCCCTCTTAGGCAACTAAAGAACAGCAATTTATGCCTAAAACAAGCAAAGAAAAAAAAAAATAGAGCAGCAATCAGTGAAATTGGAAACGAGAAAACAATTGAGAAAAAGCAATGAAATCAAAAGCTGTTTCTTTGAAAAGATAAAATACATTGTGAATTCTTAAACATTGGCTTTAGTGATTTTGACTACAAATACGAATCAGAAACTCATTTGGAAGGTAAGATGAGGGGCGCCTGGGTGGCTCTCCCTCTGCTCTTCCTCCCCTCCTGCTCACTCACACTCTTTCTAAGTAAGTAAGTAAATAAATAAATAAATAAAGTATCTTTAAAAAATGTACCATGAGGGGCACCTGGATGGCTCAGTGGGTTAAAGCTTCTGTCTTCAGCTCAAATCATGATCCCAGCGTCCTGGGTTTGAGTCCCGCATCAGACTCTCTGCTCAGCAGGGAGCCTGCTTCCTCCTCTCTCTCTACCTTCCTCTGCCTACTTGTGATCTCTTGTCAAATAAATAAAATCTTAAAAAAAAAAAAAGTAACATGAGCTATAAGAGAAAATCATGTGGATTTTTTTTTTTTTTAAAGATTTTTATTTATTTATCAGAGCGGGTGGGGAGAGAGCGAGCACAGGCAGACAGAATGGCAGGCAGAGGCAGAGGGAGAAGCAGGCTCCCTGCTGAGCAAGGAGCCCGATGTGGGACTCGATCCCAGGACTCTGGGATCATGACCTGAGCCGAAGGCAGCTGCTTAACCAACTGAGCCACCCAGGCGCCCCTCATGTGGATTTTTTAACATTTAGTCTTGCCCTTAATATTTTAGTGGACAGTAAATGGATAGTCTTGGTTTTATTATTTTTTCATTTTTTTTTTTTTAAAGGAAGCTCTGCACCCAATGTGGGGCTTGAACTCATGACCCCGACATGCTCCACTGACTGAACCAGCCAGGTGCCATCTCTGGTGGGTCAGTGTAGTCATGCCTTTTTATTTAATTTTTTAATTTGAGTAGAGTTGACAATGTAACGTTAGTTTCAGGTCCACAAGTGTGATTTTGACTTCTCTGTATGCTATGCTGTGCTCACAGGTGTTAGCTATCTCTGTCACCATACAGGACTATTATAATATCAGTTATGTCTTTGCAATTATCTGTCTTCGCTGAACCTAAAATTAGGACATTACACATCTAAGAACAAATATACCCTTGACGTCTTAAGTGTTACAAAGTTCTTCAAAGTTCTGTGAAAAACAACAAGATATCTCCGTTATCTTGACTATTCACTTAACAAAGCTTCCATTTTCTGATGTACTTTCCGCAGTTACGTATTTATTCTGCTGTATGTCCCTTTCCCACCACACTTGTGGACTCTTTCTCCTTTGCCATCAGTCAGTAGATGCACAGGAAGGGAGAAGTGGACAAACTGAACTCAGGAGCTCCCTCAAGGCAAGGTCTACTTAAAGATGGAACTAGACGGTATTATGTTGAGCGAAATAAGTCAATGAGAGAAAGACAATTATCGTTAAGATCTCTCTGTTATGAGGAATTTGAGATTCAGGGCGGTGGGGCATAGGGGTTAGGAAGGGAAAAAATGAAACAAGACGGGATCTGAAGGGAGACAAACCATAAGAGTTATGCTCACAGGTGTTAGCTACCTCTGTCACCATACAGGACTATTATAATATCAGTTATGTCTTTGCAATTATCTGTTGCTGGGGTGGAGGTGCGGGGGGTGGTTGGGTGATGGACACTGGGGAGGGTATGAGCTATGGTGAGTGCTGTGAAACGTGAAAGCTTGATGATTCACAGACCTGCCTTATTTGCCCCTGGGGCAAATAAGACATTATATGTTAATTAAAAAAAAAAAAAAGATGTTAACACAGTTCATTCCATATATCAGGAATGCAATAAACATTTGTGGAATGAATGCCACATGTTTTCCTACAAAAAAGCCAGAGATGCCAATAAGCTGTGCCGTATTTAAAGTAAACTTTAGGGGCACCTGGGTGGCTCAGTGGGTTAATCCTCTGCCTTCAGCTCAGGTCATGATCTCATGATCTCAGGGTCCTGGGATGGAGCCCTGTATTGGGCGCTCTGCTCAGCAGGGAGCCTGCCTTCCCCTCTCTCTCTGCCTGCCTCTCTGCCCACTTGTGATCTGTCAAATAAATAAAAACTTAAAATTAGAAAAAAAAAACAAAACCCAACTTTAGGGATCTGCTTCTCCCCTGACCCTACCCCTACCCCGGCCCAGTCATGTTTTCCCCCTGGGTGGGGGTGGAATCTAAAAATAAGTAAACTGTATCTTGTGGGATTTGGTCAGAATAAGGGAAGAGGATTAAAAGTACAAACTTCCAGGTATTAAATAAGACAGACCTGGGGTAAAATGTACAGCATAGGAAACATAGTTAATAATATGTAACTACTTTGTATTGTGACAGATGGGAGCTAGGTGTATCAAGGTGATCACTTTGTCATGTATATAAATGTTGAATCACTGTATTTTACACTTGAAACTAATACTGTATGTCAACTGCACTTCAATTAAAAAATAGACTATATCTAATTTTTAAAGATTTTCACTGTTTAAAAATACTCACATTCTGACTTCCTCCTAATTAATGCACAGAGACCCTGCCCTAAGAGGCCAAGATGGCCCAGCAACAAAGCTGTTAATAAAAAGAAAAACAAATAAGACAAAAATCTCAGCCCCACCACAGTTGTCTTACCACACCCACACAACCTGAATTTCTGGTTGATGCTAACCAGTCACATAATCCTCATTCTCATGCCCTGAATCCTTAATTTATATTCCATAGATTTGGAATTTATAATCTAGATAGAGGTTGCACTGAGGTTTAGCTTCTGCAATATTTAAAGAGAGAAAATTCCAGAGTGTGATTGGAATGGCTTAAGGAAAACTTCAAGCATTCTGAAATATTTCAAAATCTATTAATGATATTTATGTCCTCCCATAGCAAAAATACTTACCCCAATCTCCATAAAACTTAATCTATTAAGCTTTTCAAAATCATATTTAATTAACTTTATTCCCATATTCCCAATTTTACATATTAAACTGTAACACTTAAGACAAATTTGCCATCATACTGATGACATGCAATAAAGGAAGGATCTTTCTAGAACTTTGCTATCCAATATTGTAGTAATTGGTCCCATGTGGCTATTGAGCACAGGAGATGTGGCTGGTCCTAGTTGAGATCTGTTTTAAGTATGAAATACACATTGGATATTAAAAACTCAGTACAGAAAGGAGAATGCATTTAGCTTTAATTATCTTTTTTTTTTTTTTTTAGATTTTTAAGTAATCTCTATACCCAAATGTGGGGCTAGAACTCACAACCCCGAGATCAAGAGTCACATGTTCCACTGACTGAGCCAGCAAAGTGCCCTTGTTTTTAGGTTTTATTTTATTTTTTTTTTAGTTTTTTAAAAAGATTTTGTTTATTCATTTGACAGAGAGAGAGATCACAAGTAGGCAGAGAGGCAGGCAAGAGAGAGAGGGGGAAGCGGGCTCCCTGCCGAGCAGAGCACCCGATGCAGGACTTCATCCCAAGACCCCGAGATCATGACCTGAGCCGAAAGGCAGAGGCTTAAACCACTGAGCCACCCAGGCGCCGCTGTTTTTAGATTTTAATATTAATTACATGTTGAAGTGATATTTGGGATATATTGGTTTAAGTAAAATACACAAAGTTAATCTCACTTGTCTCTTTTAAAATTATTATTATTTTTAAGTAATCTTCATACCCAATATAGGGCATGAACCCAAGACCCCGAGACTGAGAGTCACAGGCTCCACCACCTACCACCTAAGCCAGCCAGGTGCCCCTTTTTACTTTTTTAACGGAAGTATAGATGACACACAATGTTACATTAGTTTCCGGCATACAACATAGTATTCTGACAAGTCTATACCTTATGCTGCACTCATTAGTGTAGTTCCCATCTGTTACCATACAATGCTCTTACAGTATCATTGACTACACTCCCTAGACTGTGCCTTTTATTCCCATGACTTACTCCTTCCATAAAACCAGAAGCCTATTATCTCCCACACCCCTCCTCCCATTGTCTATTCACTACCCTCCCCCTGGCAACTATCAGTTTATTCTCTGAATGTATGGGTCTGTTTCTGCTTTTAGTTTTTGTTTTTGTTTTTTTTTAGATACCACACATAAGTGAAATCATACAGTATTTGTCTTTCTCTGTCTGATTTATTTCCCTTAGCATTATACCCTCTGAATACCCATGTTGTTGTAAATGGTAAGATCTCATCTTTTTTATAGCATTGTATCTTTATCCCTTCATCTATCAATGGATCTTTTTACTGTCTTAATACAACTACTACAAAATTTTGAATTACATATGAACGGATATTATATTTCTCTTGGACGGCATTGTTCTAAAGCAACACTCGAAGCTCCTGATGCGATAGGAGGTATACATTAGGAGATAAGGGTCTTGAATAACGTCTCCCATTACAGGTCCCTTTGCATCTCTTTTACATACTGGTCACTTTCCCAGAGTCTTCAGCACAGGTGGAGAAGCTGCCACACAAAGCGATCCCTGTACTCATGCTAGACCTCCAAACCATATGGACTCTAGCCATCCTTGCTTTTCATAGTTGCTGCTTTCATTAGAAGCCACAGTGTGTGTCACCCAAGGAACATTTTTTTTGAAAAACATATTATTTGAGTGAGAGTGCTAGAGAGATCACAGAGGGAAAGGGCGCAGACTCATCTGCTGAGCAGGGAGCCCGATGCAGGGCTTGATCAAAGGACCCTGGGATCATGACCTGAGCTGAAGGCATAAGCTTAACCGACTGAGCCACCCAGGCGCCCCAAGAAGGAACATTTTTATTTACAGCAGTTACATCTTTTGAGGGGATGATTTTCCCAAGACGGGGTTGACTAAATCTTTGGATGAGGTATCCAGATCAAAGCAAGGGCAGAGAGAAGGAAAACAGGACCACAGGTGGTCCCGGAGAAGACCAGAAAATAGAAGCAAGTTTAAGGAATACTCTTAAGATGATCTATTTCAAGAGGGACTCCTAAAACATTAATATGAGCCCTGGATGTAATTGCAATGTCATCCTACTTGCCCATGATGAACATTTACAAGGTGCCTTTTTTTTTTTTTTTAAGATTTTTTATTTATTTACTTGAGAGAGAAACAGTGAGAGAGAGCATGAACGAGGAGAAGGTCAGAGAGAGAAGCAGACTCCCCATGGAGCTGGGAGTCCGATGCGGGACTCGATCCCGGGACTCCAGGATCATGACCTGAGCCGAAGGCAGTCGTCCAACCAACTGAGCCACCCAGGCGTCCCTACAAGGTGCCTTTAGTCATTAGGACCACTGGTGTCACACCTGATCGACAGACTCCTGTGTAGCTCAGGTGATTGGTGTGTGACATCTAGAGTGGTGCCATTCCGGATAGCCACCACCACCCAAACATGGCAATGGATCAGTGGAACTGTGGGTAGCTGAAAAGTTCAATTGTAAATTTGATTTAACTTAAAAAAATTTGGTGGGGGGAGCACCTGGGAGGCTCAGTCAAACATCTGCCTTCAGCTCAGGTCATGATTCCAGGGTCCTGGCATCAAGACCCGCGACGGGCTCCCTGCTCGGCGGGGCATCTGCTTCTCTCTCGCCCTTCGCCTGCTGCTCCCCCTTCTTATGCTCTTGGTCTCACTATCTCTCTGTCGAATAAATAATAACACCTTAAAAATTTTTTTTAGTTAAAATTAACCACCCATGGCTGGTGGCTGCTGCACTGGCTACTGCGTCTGGAGCCTTGCTTCCCCAAGTGCGGTGTGCAGACTAGCAACACAGGACCCTCTGGAAGTTTGTTAGAAATGCAAAATATTTCCGACTCCACTCACAGTTCCCGAAGTACACCCACAGTGTACAAGACTGCCAGGGGGTTCCCACGCACATTCAAGTTTGGAAAGCCCTGACTTAGAGTAGAGTAGGGGGTCTTATTTAAAGTCGTGTAAAAGTTAGCCTATCTATGTATGTGTAGGGGTGTGTGGGTGTGTCCATACACACTTGCTCTCTTTCCTTCCCCATACGGCAACATCCATACTTATTCCTTCATTTTTTCAATTCATGATCCAAAACTGAGATGTTTTAGCCTACAGGAATATGGCCCTATAAATCAGGAAGGTAGATTTCCCTGATCAGACAGAACCGTGCAGTAATCCTTGGCTCCGCAGGCACACCCTTCAGCTTGCGGAGGGCAGAACCCAGCCCCTCACAGCTTGGAGCTCCTCCACTGTGCTGTCACTTCCTCACAGTGGCAGCTACACAGCACTGTCTCTGCCTCTGAATACTGCACACACACACATCCGTACAGACTAGAATAACACACACACAGATCTTTGTTAATGCAAGATTGGCCACAAAAAGCATCCTGGTCCAAATGGCAGCCTGTGCTCGTTTGTAGTGTGTGGCACAGCTGGTCAAGTTTTAAGTACATGTGCTACTGTGGGTGCTAATTTTTTGGCTGGACTCAAGTCGGAAGTATTCTTTTATTAGTGTAATTAGAGGCTGTCTGGTTACTCTCTGCAACATGAAACCATGAACAGAAACAGGTGGTAATATGTGTGTGATTATTTAGCTTCTTAGTTAACAGTGCTGAGTTTTTATCATAAAAAATAAGGGTCTTTTATTATTTCTTTTAGGCAAAAACTGAGAACACAAGGTATATGTACATGGAGGACGAGCCTCACAGAAATGTCTCCCCTTTGTTAACAGCAACAAAATGTCCTGACGTCGAAGCTAAGGCAATGATTTATTCCAAGCTGGCAAATCCCGGGGTTAGATGGGCGGTCCCCGAGTCTCAAGGTGGCACGAAGACTCAGCCTTGAATCCTCTCTTGCCCAGGGGTGTTTACGAGGAAACACACACAAGCTGGCAGGGGGCTAATGCAGTGGGCAAACGAACTCATGCCACAGGGCTGTAAGTATTCCCCGGATGAAGACCACGTTTCTAAGTTTAGCCTCCCCACCCCCAGTAATGTAAATTTATAAATGCAGAGCTACTGGAGGCATCTGCATTAGGCAGTTAGGTCCCCTTCGAGAGCCCTTTTTCACTCATCAGTCTGACGAAGGAAAGTAACTTGCTAGCACTGGAAAGCACCAACAGTCCAACGTATATTTAACAAATTGGGCTTCTATAGGCCAGAAGATTCTGTTGAAACTAGCCAGCTGAGAGGGTTCTTTCCCATGAGCTCTCTAATCCTTTTTCACCTCTGCACTGTAATGGATGCCATTAACACACAAGGGCTGAAAATCAGTTCTCAGTCTTCCACAGGGCATGTTCCTGGTAGGGAAGCTCTTCTCCATTGCTCTCTCCAGAAAGCGCGCAGGGAAGCAAGTGAGGGATGCTACGGGAAGAATAACCCTGAATCCAGTCCAACTGGTCCAACCACCGTAGAGCCTGACACGCAACTAGGGTATCCTCGTGATATCTTCACACCCACGCAGGACACCTCTTTGTGTGGACACCATCTCTGAGGACCCCTCATTCACTTCGTTCCTTGCCCTCAGTCTGGGCCAAGGTTCTCATTCGCGCTCAGTTTTAGAGAATTTATTTGATTAATATATAACTAGTAGAAATGAGTTTTAAAAAATATTTATTATATTTTGTTCTAGAAATGGTAGAAAATAAAAATCGGTGCACTGATGTCACACACACCCTTGGCAAGGCCCGTGTAGCCTCTCACGCCAGAGACAAGTCTCACACAATGCCAGAAACGTAAACACCTACGCGGCAGGTGACAGAGGCCGATGCTGCTGATTGGAGGAGCCCTTGTGAAGGTTTAAAGTTTTCTTCTCTGCTGTCACTCATTTTGGGGCAAATAACCAGTCCAGTGTAAGGAGTTCTGAACATAAAAGGCACCTAGAGTAAAAATCAGACCTTGACTAATAAAAATAGCTGCATGTGTTTACCTTGAGGAAAAAAAGCCCTATCAACCCAACCTTCCGCAAGGCGATGAGAAAATAAACGCAAAGCTATAGCAATTGAAAGGTCTCTCAGCACTTGCCTCAACCTGGTGCAGGAGTGAGATGATGACACAGTCACGTGTGCGTCTATAGACATGGCGATGTTTTATCATCATTTCAATAAGCACGAGTACTGTACTTGTAGTAATAGGTGGGTGGGGGGTGCTACTCAAGATTTGTTGCCTTTTCTCTTAAAATGCATCACTGAGTACTCCATTCATGGATACATTAAAAGTTCATTTCCATTAAGAATGTAGCAAAAACCTAAAACTGCAACTTTAAACCAAAGTCCTTTTAAAATTATTATAAAGCCAGGAAAGCTGACATTTTACTATGATTTAAGCACCTGAAATATATTCTGATCAATTTATATCCTCTGAGCTAGAATTAGGATCCTCAGGATTTGTATATGTGTACAAATACTGCAAATTAAGCTAATAAAAACCTGAAAAAATACAAATAATCTTTAACTACAAAGATCTAACGTACACCTATGGGTCTGTACTAAGAGAAAAAGGAACAGGGAGCTGGCGAACATTCGTGCGCATCTTCTAACCCTGGGGGAGAAGGACTCAGCGGAGCCAGGTGGTATTCAGCTGGGTCTGGTTCTTGATGCTGGTATCCATTTTTAGCACTTCGCGAATGGCCATGGTAGCGTAGGTAGAGGGAGGGAGAGAAAAATCCATCTTCAGAGCTCTGTATTTGCCTTCTGCCAGGCAAGAGAGAAGAGAACAGTCAGAAAAGGCAGGCAGCGGCAGACAGACCGGGGCGAGTCCTAGCGTCTGTACAGAAAGAAAACCACCTCACTCCTTGCCTCAGGCGCTACTTCCCGTGGGGCCTCCGAGAATAAACGTGGAAGTGAGATCTGGCAGTATGGGATCCAGCTGAATCCCTATGGTGATTCTACCTGGAACCTTCATAAAAAGGGCAGGCGACACAAAAGCAGTAGGGTGGAAACAGACAAAGGAATGGTGGCAAAACTTTGACGATGACAAGGCAAATTTCATGTGCTAGACTCCGTTCCTGGACTTTCACTCACCTGTGTTAACTTGGGGGGATGTGGGGGGGTGGTGGAGGAAATATTCGATCACCTAACACCACAACCTTCTGTAACGTTCCTTCATTCTCAGCAAAATCTACCGTTTTAATTATTAAAGTATAACCATGAAACTAAGATGACAAAACACAAAATAGAAGTCACTGAGCTGGTAGAAGGTGGTGATGATTTTTTTTTTTTTTTAAAGATTTTTTTTTTTTTTTTTAAATTTATTTAGTCAGAGAGAGAGAGCGAGAGCGAGCACAGGCAGACAGAGTGGCAGACAGAGTCAGAGGGAGAAGCAGGCTCCCCGTGGAGCAAGGAGCCCGATGTGGGACTCAATCCCAGGACGCCGGGATCATGACCTGAGCCGAAGGCAGCTGCTTAACCAACTGAGCCACCCAGGCATCCCAAAGGTGGTGATGATTTTAAGAGGTGTTTTTTTTTATTTCTTTTCAAAGGCTTTATTCATTTATTTGAGAGAGACAGACAGAGACAGAGCACAAGGAGGGTTAGCAGCAGGCGGAGGGAGGAGCAGATTCCCAGCCGAGCAGGGAGACCAACTTGGGGCTCGATCCCTGGACCCTGGGATCATGACCCGAGCCAAAGGCAGACACTTAACTGAGCCACCCCAGATGCCCCAAGAATTTTTGTTTTGTTTTTTAAAGATTTTATTTATTTGACAGAGAAAGAGAGAGAGAGAGAGAGAAAGAGTACAAGCAAGGGGAGGGGTAGGCAGAGGGAGAAGCAGGGAGCCCAATGTGGGGCTCGAACCCAGGACACTGAGATCATGACCTGAACCAAAGGCAGATGCTTAACCTACTGAACCACCTAAGTGCCCCCCAACAGTTTTTTCTTTATGTTTTGGATTGGGAAAACATTTCACAATTGACACAGAACTGACGGCTGAGTAAACTTACCAGAAGCAAACACTGGTGGTGGTTTCCCTTCCAGGTTGTCCACATCTGTGTTGAAGAGTGGGATTTTAGGATCATCGTATGCAACGACTTCCCTTCAAAACAGAAAGGAAGAGAAGTGTGAATGTGCACTGCCATAAATGGTTATTAAGTTGCTCATTGCCATTTGCTTAGAAAGAAAAACACATAGGCCTGCTGGAAATAATTCTGGGTGGAACTACTCGTTAACAGGACAGGACCAGATCTTTCATGAGTATTGCCTTTACATCACTATACGGTAAGGTGACAAAGGATGCCAGCCTCTGTAAAAACAAAAAAACAAAAAACAAAAAAACCCCCACAATATATTTCCTTGGGACAGAAATTCTTTTTATATGTAACTGATAAGTAGTAAACTTCACTTTGCACAGATGTGAAATGAATTAATAATGGCATTTATGTTTTCTCCAGAGTGGTTTTCACCACTAACACTGTAGTTACTCAGAGGAACTGTTCTCTGGAGTGGGGAGGACCAAGTCCAACCCTGCCAACCTTACCCCACAACCCAGGAAGAGAGAAGGAGATGGAGAGAGGAAAGAGAACTTTCTGGCAATGGACAACTAACTCAAGATCCAATTTTAAAAATTATCAAATAAAGTTTTGGTTCACATTAGGTACTGAAATATTTTAAATGAGTTAATACATATATACTTTTTTCTCTTTAGAAACTGTTATTAAAACAAACAGATCAGTGTTTGGAACTCACAGCTAATTCTTTTTTTTTTTTTTTTTAAAGATTTTATTTATTTATTAGACAGAGATCACAAGTAGGCAGAGAGGCAGGCAGAGAGAGAGGGAAGCAGGCTCCCTGCCGAGCAGAGAGCCCGATGTGGCACTCGATCCCAGGACCCTGAGATCACGACCTGAGCCGAAGGCAGTGGTTTAACCCACTGAGCCACCCAGGTGCCCCTCACAGCTAATTCTGAATAAAGGTAGCTTGTTCAGCAATAGCTCTGTAAGCAAATCTCAATGTTTAAAAGATTTCTTTCTTTTTATTTGGGAGGAGGGGAGGAGCCTCAAGCAGACTCTGGAGCCAGACGCAAGGCTCAATGTCACCACCCTGAGATCATGACCTGAGCTAAAATCGAGCTGAATGCTTAACTGAGCCACCTAGGTGCCCCAACAAATCTCAATTTTTTATTAATAGGGAAAAGTTTATTCTCTGCACATTTCTTCAATAATTTAGCAAGGTCAATAAAATGTAAACTTTAACACTTTCACTCATTTGTTTTCTGATGACTTGAAAAATCCCAAGTAATAGCAATAATAATAGTAATAATAGCAAATAGCACTTCTACACCAGATTGTAAATGATGGAAAATACACAGGAGATGCAAAAGCTTTCAGTCTCACATAATTCAGTTCTGTATCATTCCAGACGATCACTCACCAACTGACATTCTGAGGACGAATAATGATCTTTCGGTAGGCCCCTGATAAGGAATAATCTCTAATTTTGTGTCTCATGTTGTCAATATCCAGATTGTCTGCTGTGAGCATTTCCCTGTAGGCTTCGCTGACTATAAAATACAAAAAGTTAGTTGGAATGCAGCATGCCAGCAAGCTATCTTCAGTTAGACTATGAAGAGAGTAACATGTACATTCAGTTAGATCGTCCTAACAAAATCAGATATTCCTCTAATGTATAATCCAGCCTGTCTTGACAAAACCAAAATCCCTCTAATGTATAATCCAGCCTGTCCTCTGGAATCAAAATTTAGGGACTTACTCCCACAAGTAGGAGTCTGCAGCTTAGTTTGGACCAACTTGTAAGTTATCTCTTACGAGCAGCCACAGTATCTGGGGCATAGGTTCTTAAGCTAACTACAAGAGCATTTCCTCCGAAGTTGTTAACCTACAATTTATACATGCTTAGAGCTGGAAGAGACCACGCACATGGCCTCAGACTCTTTCTAGAAGAAGGCAGATATAAATTATATATATACGAGACCTGGGAAAACCATCTGGGCTCAGACTCACACCTGATGTGGGAATATCCAAAAGAGGCCGTCATTCAGCCTTGCTTGCATGTGGCCAGTTACTGGTCACCACTTTCTTGTGAGAAACACAATTGTTAGAAAGTCCCTTATTCCGGACTGTAATCTGTCTTCTTAGAACTTCCGCTGACTGCTTTGGAACATAGCGGATTCACTGCCCTCATGTACTCACGAGTACTCACGTACTCACGAGTACTGGCCCTTTAAGCCGTTTCTTCTCTAGGTCATACACCTGTTCCTTCAACTGTCCCTCCTCTGCTGTTTCTGTACTCCTCACAAAACACTCAATCGGCCTCAGAGTAGCAGTCTGAGGCTATTAAGAACTCCAGATACTTTATGTAGACTACTATCAAACTAGGCCTTTACAAAAACACTATCTACATTAAACCCTATTCAATACCTTCGGCAGCTCTTTTCAAAAAACTTATTTTTCATACAATTAGTATTAACCATTCTGGGTAAAAGAATCTGCAAACATGATAAACAGGTTTCTTGATTCAAGTTATTCATAAAAAATGCTGGGTAGACCAGCGTGAAGGAAAGACTCCCTCACAACACACCCATGAGACAACAGGGATCCCTACACTGAGCACAGCTGGCCGCCGTGTGCGTGTGTGTTACCCATCCATCCATGTGCCTGACCTGCCGGCCATGCAGTCTGTGAGCCCCTGTCCTGGCCACAAGGTTTCCATGAATGGCCTGGTCAAAGGCTGTGCTGAATTTATGTCTTAACTGGCATTAGCCCATAATTCTGATCCTGAGAGGTACAAGAAAGAAGAAAAGAACGCTCACTTTTTCTTTCTTGGAAAGAGAGCAAGTGTGGGTCTGAGCATCTTAAGTGCTTTCCTTCTCGCTAGTTCCCAGTGTCAGTGTGTCCTCAGGGCCTCGCTGCAATGTCAGGCTAGGCAGACCACTCCCCGCTCCCTCCCTCCCTCGTCTCCCCAGTCCTTCTCTCCTCCTTGTTTCTATTCTTGCCCCTCAGCAAAGTCAGCCTCGGAAGTATCAGGAGCACAGCAGTTTGACTGTGTCAACCAACATGGAAATGGCAGATAACTAACTTTTTTAAGTATCTGCATTATCAAAGAAGGGTGTTAATTTTTTTTTTAAGATTTTATTTATTTATTTGGCAGAGATCACAAGTAGGCAGAGGCAGGCAGAGAGAGAGGAGGAAGCAGGCTCCCAGCTGAGCAGAGAGCCCGATGCGGGGCTCGATCCCAGGACCTTGGGATCGTGACCTGAGCCGAAGGCAGAGGCTTTAACCCACTGAGCCACCCAGGTGCCCTCTGATGGAAATCAAAGTTCTAAAATTCTATTTCAAGTACTGATTACTTTTCCCTCCTCTCTCTACTCTTCACAGCCAATGGCTTAGATATGTCAAACTTTGTTTGGACTGTTTTCCCCAAATAGGGAACTTACTTTTTTTTTTTTTTTTTTTTAAAGATTTTATTTTTTTATTTGACAGAGAGAGATCACAAGTAGGCAGAGAGGCAGGCAGAGAGAGAGAGGAGGAAGCAGGCTCCCTGTGGAGCAGAGAGCCTGATGCGGGACTCGATCCCAGGACCCTGAGATCATGACCTGAGCCGAAGGCAGTGGCTTAACCCACTGAGCCACCCAGGCGCCCCGTAGGGAACTTACTTTTATGCTTTGGGTAGATAACATCAAAACCTGGCAAGGGCATTACCACATCATGGATGGAGTAATTATTAACATCTTCTTCATCGATGTAGGTAGCTGTAGCTGCAAATTCACAAAGAGAAATTGAGAAAAATAGTGAAAATAGGTAATATTTTCATGAGCCTGAGCTTCTAAAATTATACATATCTAAGAAGTCAGAAGGGCAAGCTGACATGGCTGAGTGGCCTACAAAACTTAAGAAATGAAGTTAGAGATCTTTGTCTTTTCTGCTTTACCCAAGAAATAAAAACCATGGACTGAGAATAAGTGGGAAGCCAAAAAAAAAATGTATTTCTCAGCTGCACCCTCAATTTTTAGAATGTTTGCATTAAATGATTAGCTCCTTTATAAATACTATAAAATACCATCTAGAATTCTATCACCAATGGATGCATTTTGCTAAGAGAATAATTTTAAAAAATCCATCTGCATTTAGAGAATGAAATGTAATGGCACATGGGACATCAAAATACACTGGATGTAATCAACACTAAATGAGGTTAAATACTATTAATTTAGGATAATTAACATTTCTCAACAGAAACCTGGATCTCTCAGGCATACATGCAGACGAGCAGGCTATGTCTGCAGACAGTAGAAGGACAGGTGTGTAGGCCAGAAGGAAGTGGACTGTGGAAACAGGCAGATCTTGATTCTGAATCCCTGCCTTTTCTTTCTTTCTTTTTTTTTTTTTTAAAGATTTTATTTATTTATTTGACAGACAGAGATCACAAGTAGGCAGAAAGGGTGGGGGAAGCAGGCTCCCTGTTGAGCAGAAAGCCCGATGTGGGGCTCGATCCCAGGACCCTGAGATCATGATCCAAGCCAAAGGCAGAGGCGCCCCCGCTTTTCTTTCTTTAACCAGCCGTGGAACCCTGTGAACCTCGTCTGAAGAACAGAGAGAATACTTCACAGCATACTATGAACTTTAAACCAGAAAATGCAGACAAAGGGCTTAGCACAGGGCCTGGCCCGTGGTGGGAGGGCTCGGCATCAGAGGGGATCATCTGTGTGTCTTATGAATGCTGTGGGCACAGGGTATGCACTAAATGTCTGTTATATCATGGCCGGTATGTAAAGCAGGCTCCAGCTCAGTGTTGACTTAAAGAAACTCTTTGAAATTGGCAGACAACAGCTGAGAGGCCGAGGTATATCCACAAGTAGAGAGGAGTATTTTCAAGACCCAGATTACAGTTTGGAAAAAGATTTAAGGCAACACTGAATCCAAATCTTATTCTAGCTGAGAAAATGAAGGCCCAGAGACCCAGAGAGAGTTAGGTACTTTTTCAAATTGGAGATTATTCCTTTGACAGAAAGAGAGACAGAGCACAAGCAGGGGGAGTGGCAGGCAGAGGGAGAGAGAGAAGCAGACTCCCCACTGAGCCGGGAGCCCGATACAGGGCTCGATCCCAGGACTGCAGGATCATGACCTGAGCCAAAGGCAGACACTTAACAAACTGAGCCACCCAGGGGCCCCTAACTAGATATATATTTTCATTAAAGACACAGGTCCAAACCGTTCAACCCAAGTTTGCAACGTCTTTCCATTTCAACCTTACCAGACATCTCTCTCTCTCTTTAGTGGCCAGGTTGCATTTTAAGCACTAGTGTTAAACAGCTAAGCCTAGTTGCATGGAATGAGAATATCTGCCTTTTTACCTCCTTTGAGAACAAGGTCTCCTGGAACAGGCTTCAGTCCATACTCTTCTATTCTCTTGCTTACCATATTATTCCACACATAGCTTTGATAGCTATGAATATACATCAGGCGATTATTTCTTGGTATCTGGAAGGAAGAAAAAAATGGGCAAGGAAAAAAAAATACACATTCTGAGTATTAGAAATACTGTACTTTCCAAGACATCTCATTGGTTTAGTGGTGACCCTAGGGTAAGCAGCTCATACGCTGAATGGGTAGAAACTGAGTGACGCACAGCAACCAGTGTGAGGGACAGAGCCCCTGTGCCTACGGGTGCTCAGTCGCTCTGACTTCAGCAGCTGCCAGGCATTCATGCAGTGAAGGCAACTCCGGGAGACCCTATACCCTGATTCAAAGACACAGCACTCTGACTGCAGAGATTGACATGTCATTTACAGAGCAGACCAGGCATCCTTCCTGATTAATTCCATGGAAGGAGAAAACCTAAAGGACTGAACGGACAACTAATTTAATGCAGCAAAAACGCTGTTTTGTTTCCCTGGGGAAGAGTAGATAAGACAGAAGGTGAAGAGTTAAACTTCAGTCTCTTCTGGGTTACAGGTATCCGAATGCTAGCAAAGGCCACGCGTGCCAAGACGGGACCCACTGCTGAACCACCACGAAGAAACCAAACTAAAATGTGATCATTTAGACCACTCCTCGTGCAGCTTCTTTGGCAGGTCAGAGGGCTGAACCTGGAGAATGACCAAGAAACGAACTCTAACATGGTCTGTGAATTTCTGAAGTACCAAAATGGCTAATTTTAATTTTCTCGTGGATAGTATCTTCCACTTCAATGCTCTCCTCATGCCCTCCATGTTAATAGTTACTGCCAACATTTCCTTCACCCACCCTCCGCCCCCATCACCGTTCAGGGCACAAACAAGGATCACTCTGGTCAGAGATCACCAAAGGATCCTTATTTACCTTCTGCTCTCTCAAAATTTAGTAAAATATTTAAAGAAAAAATTTAAAAAGCATTAAGCCACCTCAAGTCATTCGCCTGACTTCACAAATAGGACTCACTATGCCAAACGCAGAGACTATATTCTTCATTCCATATTTTGAAAGTCCTCGAAGCAGCTGCCCTTCCACACACCTTTTGACAGGAAGTTTTCTGAGGGCAGCGGCTGGGTCTTTGGTCTTTGCCCACTCTTCTCTGCACTTAACCAAGTAGCCCTTTTCAGCTGGGAGGGAAGAAAAGCTGTGATTAAAATAAATTATTGACAGGCAGGTTTCCGTAACTTAATGTGCTGCTGAGAGAACACAAAATGAGAAATGGCTCTCTGTGCTTCAGGTACTCTGAACAGCTTCTGCTCACCTGAGAACCGCCACCAGAACGTGACAAGGCAGGACAGGCAGAGTGCTCTGTCCACCTTCTGCCACCCCAGAATTTAAACACCATTACTGTTCCATGACAATGGCTGAGTCACAAGACAAAACCCAGGTAGTCCTTTCTTCCTTCTCCTTCTCTACTGGGTGGGCAAATTTAAGAGGCCACTCTCCTTAAAATTAGACAACTTTATCTCTTTTAATTTGGAAACGATTATCCAAAGGGCATACCTGTTTTGATAACTTGTACAGGTTTTTCCTTTTTTTTTTTTTTTTTTAAAGAGGCACTATGCCCAGTACAGAGCCTAAAGTGGAGCTCCAACTCAGGACCCTGAGATCAAGAACTGCGCTGAAATCAAAAGTCAGACCCTTAACTGACTGAGCCACCTAGGCGCCCTTGTACAGAAGCACTGAAATCTTTTTTTCATACAGTATGAATGTAGAGGTACTTTCTGGGAAGTTCCTGACAAACTCTTTAAACTAAAAATCCTCAACATTTTTTGGCCCAGTTTTTACATTCTATCACACTATGCTTAAAAATTAACTACAAGTGAAATGTGCCTGCATTCCTGAATGTTCAGAGATTTAACAGAGCACAGGGAAAAGGAAATACATGTATTCATTTATGAATGAATAAATTACATGAGCTAAACTGCTGAAAACAGGATATGTTATAAATCTCACATCTATATATATATACACACAGAATTTATGAAAAGTGAACCATCTTTTTATTTTACTATAAAAACAATCTTGAAAATTCTGAAATAACGACCCCCAGTAAGCACACATACTTTTTATTCAAAGCAATTCCACAAATACTTAACAAAATATTCTATTTCTTTCATTAACATGAATTTTATTCATACCTCCAGAACGGGGTTTCAATATTAAATCCATGACTTCAGTCCAGGAATTCTGCAGGATAGCTCTAAAATTAAACATCATTTATTTTACTTAATTTTGCAGTAAGATGTATTTTATATGTCAAAATCTGTGCAGTCACAAATCATGTTAACTGTCTATATTTTTATTAAATGCAACAGTGAGCTGGAAAACTAATATAATGATAAAGGTTTCAAACGTAAATGCCAAAAGAACTTAAAAACGAGAGAACAAAATGAAGAGCATGTTCACTCATTAACATTCAGTATCACCCTCAGTTTTAAAATGCTAACAGTATAAATACTACCAACTCATCAAGCTGTTATACAAGGTATTTTGTGTATAAATCAAAGTTAAGCCTTTCTGCACTAAAACTTATTTGAAACTTCTCAAGAAACTTCTCCCCCTTGCTAATACCTTCTTGCCTAGACAAACAGAATAAATAACACTTTATCCTTCCTTACTATTCTTGCCAAAATGGAAATACCTTTATTTTTACGGATTATAATATATGCTTCTTAAAAATTAAATAGTATGTAAGAAAGGTTACCTGTTATCTAACACTATCTAAATCAACACTTTAGAGAGTATTTTTTGTAACTTTTTTTTTAAAGATTTTATCTGAGAGCGAGTGAGCACCAGAAACTGAGAGGCAATGAGCGGTGGGGCTGGGGGGTGGACAGGGAAGACTGTGGGGGTAGAACTCACAACCCCAAGATGAAGAGTCACATGCTGACTGAACCAACCAGGTGCCTCCATGATGTTTTTGATAAATCTGTAAGCATATCCAATTTTTCCTTTAACTTTTATTCCATTATATGTTGCCATACAAAAATTCTATTTCGGGTGTCTTACCTGAATTCTTCCAGTTAAGATTTCTGGTGTTGGAGTCATGCCTAGAAGGGCCTTCCCTAGTTAAGTGCCCAAATCTTGGTTTTGGCTCAAGTCATGATCTCATGATCCCATGTCTGTGGGGCTGAGCTCCAGAGCGAGCCCCAAGTCAGGCTCCATGCTCAGTGGGGAGTCTGCTTGAGATTTTCTCCTCCTCCTCCAGCCCCCTGCCTACTCACTTTTTCCCTCTCTCTAAAACTAAAACTTTAAAAGAAGAAAGGCTTTCCCCACCAAAAGAATACCGAAATCCCTTCTACTAATTTTTGTTCTAGCTAACTGGGGTTTTTATTTTTCATATTTAAGAAACCTATATGGCATATTTTTGCATATTAAACTGTATAAAATGCTGTTTGGTGTCCAATGATAGGATCATAGCGATTTTTTATCTACTAATGTGATTAATTACATAACAGACTCTTACTGCTGGCCATCCTTAACAGTCCTGGAAGAAGCCATGCTCTATCAGTCCTTCAATATTCTCCTGGATGTCTAGACTATCCACAACACCTCCAGAGAGAGCAGAGAATGAGTTCAGGATGAGGCACTGGTCGGTCAGGTGGCATAGAAGATGTCTGTGTTCAAAAACCCGTGACCTGGCTGGCCCCTTGATTTTGTAAATAGGTTTCTTGAAAACACCTGTGCTCCTCCCTGACGCATCGTATGTGACTCCTTCCACACTGTTTTAACAGCAGAGCTGAGCACCTGCTATGAACACTCCTTGGCCCACCGAGCCCAAGACATTTACTACTTGGCCCTTCAAAGAAAAAGTCTGCCAACGCGTGGTATACTACCAAGTTTCCTAAGATGCTGCCACATACACGAAAGTTCACTACCTAGTGCTGTATGAAATATGTGCAGATTTTCATTTACAAGAGGCCATTCTATCTGGTCCTCTACACGTTAAGATGTTTCCTACTTTTCTTACGTTATCTTTCTTCCAACTTTTTTTTTAAAGATTATTTATTTATTTATTTGACAGACAGAGATCACAAGTAGGCAGAGAGAGAGGGGGAAGCAGGCTCCCCGCTGAGCAGGATCCTGAGATCAAGACCCGAGCTGAAGGCACAGGCCCAACCCACTGAGCCACCCTTTAATTGTATATAAAACACATAACATAAAACTCTTAATTTTAGCCATTTTTCAAGTGTACAGTTCTACGGCGCTGAGTGCATTCACACTGTAACCATCAGGACGACCTGCCCCTAGAACTTTCACATCTTCCTCAACTGAAACTCTGCTGTCTCTTGGCAACCACTGCTCCACTTCATGTATGAATCTATGCGAGTTTCATACTATGTATGAAACTATGCGAGTTACCTCAGGTAAGAGGATTTACACAGTTTTTGTCCTTCTGTGCCTGGCTTATATCATTCAGCATGAAAGTCTTCAAGGTCTATGCATGTTGTAGCATGTGTCAGAGTCTCTTTCCTGTCAAAGCTGAAGGATTCTCCATTGTATCGATCTAACATGTCTTGGATCCATTCACCTGTTAATGGACACTTGATTGCGTCCACCTTTCGGCTGTTGTGAATACTGCTCTTAAAAACATGGGTGAGTAGGGCGCCTGGGTGGCTCAGTGGGTTAAGCAGCTGCCTTCGGCTCGGGTCATGATCTCAGGGTCCTGGGATCTAGTCCCGCATCGGGCTCTCTGCTCAGCAGGGAGCCTGCTTCCTCCTCTCTCTCTCTGCCTGCCTCTCTGCCTACTTGTAATCTCTCTCTGTCAAATAAATAAATAAATCTTAAAAAAAAAAAAAAAAAAAAAAAAAAAACATGGGTGAGTAAATACTTGCTGAGTGTTCATGTTCAATTCTTTTGGGTAGACACTAAAAAATGGAATTGATGGATCATATGGTGATTCTACATTTGATGTTGTGAAGAATTACTGTATCATATTCCATAGCAGCAGGCCCATTTTATATTCCCATTAGTAATGCACAAGGGTTCCTATTTTCCCACATCTTCACCAAAATTTATTTAATAATGGTCTAATGGGTATAAAAAAATCATCTCATTATGGTTTTGATTTGTTCCTTAATGATTGGTAATCTTGATTGGTAATCTTTTCATTATTAGTTTATAAGTCATTTGCATTTCTTCTTTATGAAAGGTCTATTCAAGTTCTTTGTCAATTTTTAATCAAGTTGTTTTGTTATTGTTGAGTTGTAAGGAACTCTTTATGTTTTGGACATTAACCCCTCAACAGATAACCTGCAAATATTTTCTCCCATTCTGCGGACTGCTTTCTTATTCTGTTGATAGTGCCCTTTCTACACAGATATTTTTAATTTTATGGAACCCAACCTACTGTTAGATCCAAGAAATTGGCAATCAAATGTCATGAGGTTTTCCCCTAATTTTATAATTTTAGTGGTTCAGGTCTTGGATCTATTTTTAGTTAATTTTTGTGAATGGTGTGAGACAACTTGTAATGGTGTTAAGGGTCCAACTTCACTTTTTTTATGTGTATAATCCAATTTCCCCAACATAATCTGTTGAAAAGACTGTCCTCTCCCCACTGGTCTTGTTACTCTTGTCAAATATCATTTGACCATATATGCAAGAATTTATTCCACTTTAAAAAAATAATAAAAACAGCTTTACTGGGGTATAATTCATATATCCATATAATTCATCTATTTAAGTGCACAATTCAATGCTTTTGGTATAATCACAGAATTGTTGACATTACACAATCATTCTGGAACATTTTTAGCACCCCAAAAGAAATCCTACACCCATCAGCAGTCACTCTCTGCTACCCCTCCCCAAACGTAGGCAACCACTAATCAGCTTTCTGTTTCTACGTATTTGCCTATTCTGAATATTTCATATATATGAATCCTACAATATCTTGCCTTTTGTGACTAGCTTCTTTCACTTAGCATGTTTTCAAGATCCATCCATGTAGTCGGAGTCAGTACTCCATTCTTTTTTTTTTTTTTTAAGATTTTATTTATTTATTTGACAGACAGAGATCACAAGTAGGCAGAGAGGCAGGCAGAGAGAGAGAGAAGAGGAAGCAGGCTCGCTGCTGAGCAGAGAGCCCGATGTGGGACTCGATCCCGGGACCCCGAGATCATGACCTGAGCCGAAGGCAGCAGCCTAACCCACTGAGCCACCCAGGCGCCCCACTCCATTCTCTTTCATTGTTGAATAATATTCCATTGTATGGATACACCACATTTTGTTTATCCATTTATTAGTTGATGGGACATCTGGGTTGTTTCCATTCTTTTTGGCTGCTATAAACATTGGTG
This sequence comes from Mustela nivalis, assembly GCF_964662115.1. Lineage (NCBI taxonomy): Eukaryota > Metazoa > Chordata > Mammalia > Carnivora > Mustelidae > Mustela > Mustela nivalis. Next base: position 85,112,985 of record NC_139031.1, read on the forward strand.
TAAATTTCTGTGTAAACATGTTTTCAACTCCTGAGTATACACCTAGAGTACAACAGCTAAGTTGTATGACTGAACCTTCTGGGGACTAGCCAGGCTGTTATCCAAAATGGCTGTACTGGTTTACATTTCTACCTGCAGCACGTGAGGGTTCCAATCTCTCCACATCCTCACCAACACTTGCTATCGTCTGTCTTTGTGATGTCAGCTATCATAGTGCATATGAAGTGATAGCTCACTGTGGTTCTAAACTGCTTTTCCCTGGGGCACCTGGGTGGCTCAGTGGGTTAAAGCTTCTGCCTTTGGCTCAGGTCATGATCTCAGGGTCCTGGGATCAAGCCCTGCATCGAGCTCTTGACTCGGCAGGGAGCCTGCTTCCCCTCTGTCTCAGCATGCCTCTCTACTTGTGATCTTTGTCTGTCAAATAAATAAATATATATATTTTTAAATTGCTTTTCCCTAATGATTAGTGATTCCCTAGTGATGTTGAGCATCTTTTTGTGTGCTTACTGGCCATTAGTCTATGTTCTTTAGAGAAATGTCTGCTCAGATCACTTGCCAATTTTTAGACTGTTATTTGTTTCTTTTGTCTTTATAAGGGTTCTTTAAAAACTGTGGATAAATGTCATTTTTCCATCTTTAATCTATAAACTAAGGGTGGTTTTGTTTTTCCCTTGAGAGATCCTATGATGGTAATAGGGGGCTGCTCTGAAGCTAGGAAACTGCTGGTTTGAAATTTTGAATGGACTGTATAATGACTATACTTAGGGAAAGCAATGCAATTTTTGTTCCTTTCTACACTTTTGATAAATCTGATCTTATTTTCATTAGCCATTTTACATTATCTTTGGAGTACATTTGCAGGGCCCCCTGGCTATTCTTCTGCCAAATTAATTACAAATTCAAAAACTCATACAGGGCACTTCAGTGGGTCAGTCAGTGAGAGTCTGACTCTTGGTTTTGGGTCAGGTCATGCTCTCAGGGTCATGAGACTAAGCCCTGTTAGGCTTTGCACTCAGGGCACAGTCTGCTTGAGATTCTCTCCCTCCCTTCCCCCAACTCCACTCATGCTTGTGCTCTTTCTCTCTAAAATAAGTAAAATTTTGGAAAAAAAAAAAAAAAGCTGATATAGCCTGGGGCATCTGGCTGGCTTGTCAGTGGAGTGTACAACTCTTGATTTCGAGATCATGAATTTAAGCACCAAGTCAGGCATGGAACCTACTTAAAAAATAAATGCTATTTAAAACAAAACAAAAGGCTGATACAGCCTTCCCTTAAATATTCTGTCCCATGATACAATTAATATCTTCACTATCTTTATCAATGTCCTCTGACCATTTAGCAAAATTGAAAACATGATCATTTACTATCTAATAATAATGATATTTAGTGACTTTAGTTTTCTTTCCGGTAAATATTCTTTCTCTGCTTGATATGCTTTAGCTTTAAAATACTACTTTCTGCTTATTGAGCACCTACTATATCCTAGACACAGCAATAGGGGATGCATAAATATCACATCACTTCATGATCTCCATTTAACAGATGGGTAATCTGAGGCTCAGAACTGCCTGAGTTTTTAAT